>NC_050511.2:43700485-44003310 GCF_012460135.2 Molothrus ater
AATTGGACTGCTGTGTCCCCCCTAATTGCTCTCATCAGAAGTCTCTATGCTCTTCATCCATTTCATGGCTTTTTGGCAAGAAATTCCCACCTTCGAGTGAAACCTGATTGTTGCAGTGTGAAGTTGGGGAGATAAGAGCGTGTGACAGCAATCCAGGATGGCCCCAGGAGGACCACATTGACTGCTGTAAAACCCTGCAGCAGTGGGCAGAGGAGGGAGAGGACCAGATGCCTTTGCTTCACGGAATAAGAAACAAGATGTAGCTCCTTGTCTCTTCCCCAAAATAAAGTTTTTTCTCTTCAAAATACTTCTGATGGAAATAGTATTTTTGGGCCATTTCTTATCTGTATGAAATAGAAGATCCCGTTACAGAGGGCCCCTTTCAGCTGCTAGGAGACAACAGAGTCTAATCCGGCAGTATAAAAGTCAGGTAATGCAGGATTAATTTTCTAATCCTTGTCTTAAACAGTTATTTGTGAAATCATACTTTCACTCTCAGAGGAGCCACAGATCCATAGGGAACTGTAGGTGACTGTAGGGAACACCTGGCTTGTCTTCACTCTTCTCCATCCTTGCTGAGAACCTTCCTGCCATGATAACCTTTGTTTCCTTCAACTTAGAGTTTTTTGGGTGTTGTCATTTGTCCTATTCAAGAGCAATAGCCATTTAAAGCATTCCTATGCAGAACTGAAAATTGGACCAGGTTATGATGGTGTGTGTATTGCTTTGTGTCCCTTGAATTACAGAGGTTTCTGACATGTTCCTACCCTGTTGAAATGCAAATATATTTTCTTTTTGCATTTCAGGAGCTTACCTCAGTGCGTATAAGAAGAAAAATGTATAATCTATATATTTTTTCTCAAGTCAAACCCAGATATTGAGTTGAAGAAAACCTTATAATATTAAAAGCCTAATACCAGCTGTCTCTGAGCAGGGAAAGCAGAACTTTAAACAAGGCTTAAACCATAAAATGTTTTGAAGGTGATCCAAGAATTAGGATTGCTCTGCATAGTCTAGGGGTGGTATGAGGGATTGCTTATCTTACTAGGAAGCAGACTGGATTTCAGGATGGACCTGTTCTGCTTTGACAGTCTGCATTTCTCTGAATTATTTTTTGCTCCTTCAACCTTTCACCTCTTTACTTTCCAGTTGTTATTCAAAAGATCTCACGTAGCCTACCAGGCTTTTGTGTCAGCAAGGAGTGAAACCCAAGCAGAGTCAGCTAAGAATTTCCATTGCTACTGGCTGCAATTATGTGGCTCAATACCAGCTTGATAATGAACATTTAGGAGGTTAATTTTCATCTATGAAGGCAAGCTGTCTGTGGTGTCTTGTCCAGGTTGATCAGACAAGGGAATTATTTGATGTCTGACTTCTCCAGCCTGTTAGATAGCCAAGGCCATCAGTTTGTCTCCTACTGTAACTGAAATGCGTAGCAGGTCCCAAGGATGAATGACATCTGTCGAGTGTGGAGGATACAGACTGGTAGTCTCCAGGAATGATGCATTCTACCATTTTAAAAGAGGAATTCTGGCCTCTTTTCAGACTGGGAATTCTCTAATACAATGTCACACATGCATTTTGGTCCCTATGACTTATTACTCCCACCTCCATGTAGGTAGAAAACAAATTCTGAAAAACATTCTTTGATCTTCCACCCACTGATCTGCTTGAAATTTAAGTTCAGTGCTGCATCTCAAGGGAAGGAAGAGTACAAATATAATTTATACCATATTGAAAAAAAAAAAGGAAGAAGAAGAGAGAACATTCCTTCCACCAGCTTTAGAATTATTGCTGTATAAATCTTTGGTATTCCTTCCTTCTGTTTGTCGTCACACTTTTCAAGTAGCATTGGACTATTCTCTCTCTGACCCAGTTACACTGTTTTCTTTCAAACAAGAGTATTAGGCTGCTCCCTAAATTCAGATTTTTTTTCTCCTTTCCTGTGATGTTAAATGGAATATTTAGTTTCCTTCCAAAGTCATGCTTTCTTGGATGATTAAGTATTCACAGGATCCTCGTACAAATATGGGTTAAATCCAAGGCACCAGTTTTCTGTCCTGTTGACAGATGGGTTCTGGAAGGTGTCAAGAGAGGTAGGAAGGATTTAATCTGCTTTTGGGGCAAGGTAGCTGGACATGACTCCCTAGGTAAATGGAATTGTGGAGAAAAGGTATGTCAAAGGCTATGCCTATTTTTCCCCCTTCCACAGTGCAATGCCTACAGCCACAGGTGACACCAGCTTGTAACCTGTGTGGATCTTAGAGTGGCCTCAATTTCCTTCCTCCCTGTCTCTCCTCCCACTTGTATCTATTGTGCCCCTTGTGCCCCCTCTCTTTTTTTTTGCCCCCATCCTTTTGCCTTCCTCCTTCCTTCTTCCACTCCTCTCCCCCGGACTTCCTTGTCCTCCCCTTCCTTTTCCTCTTTTCCTTTTTGTTGATGTTGTGTTTGCTATTTGAGTCATAGAGAAGCCTGGGATTGTATTTCCTTTTTTTTTTTTTTTTTTTTTTTTAATGCAGATCTCTAGGCTGAGGGGTTTATTTCAGTGGTCTTGACTCAGAGCATGCTCACTGCAGGGACAGAGGCAGAGGTTGTTTGCCGCTGATCTGAGATAGTTTGTAGACTTTACATCTGAGATAGTTTGTAGACTTTACATCACTTCTTCAGTCACTTTCCTGTGGGTTTCTGTCACAGCTATGCAGAATTTTAGGGTTTTGATGCTTTTATGGATTTTTTTGAAGTGCTGCTGTTTTCTGTAGCTCCGTTTGTCAGCTTTAAATTAAGGAACTTGGTGGTCTGTGTTAGTCTGCATACTGTATGGCTCACTTAATTTCTGTGAGCTCTGTTGACAGCAGATGATAATTCCTAAAAGGAGGAATTCAAGAAGAGGAATTTTTCCCCCTTGGATACTATAGTGCTTTGCCAGGAAGTACAACAGCTAGTCTGTGAAACAGCTGTTTTCAGATCTGTTGTGAGGAATATGAAGATGGCTGAAGACATCTCTTTACTTGCAGTGCTGATCAGGATAGCAGGGTGCATGATTTCTTTGCATCCCTGTTATTATACAATGGCTTGTTTTCATTAAAGCTGTGATCTCCTATCATTCTCAGCAGGACACTTACCATAGGAGTGGTTTCTTTTGGCACAAGATACACTGTGGTTCCTAGAGACATAGTGATACCAGGATTAATTTGATCTTCCACCAGTTGTTGTGGTTTTGTGATTTTGCTCACTTCTAGGTGCTTATTGATGTAAAAAGTCAGTTGTTAAGATTTGTGCTTTGACTGTGAGCTGTTGGCTGTGGATGCTCTTTCAGCCTTCTTCTCATGTAACTTAAACCAGAGATAGTTCAGTTGTTCTCATGCAGTCATACCTTGTTCTCCCATCATTCCAGCTGTTACCCTGCTAGGATTCCTGTTGACCTGGTTGCTTGTGCATGTAGAAATTAAGTGGCTGCTCTAATATTTCTGCTGTTCGCAGGAGACATTTAATCTTGATTGTCAGCTCCCCCTAGTCAGCAGACCTCAGAAATTGTTATCTTAATATTACAGGAATTTTACTGTTGATCAGTTTTAAGCTCTAGTTCTGTAGCCATTGTTTTAACAATAGCTTATCTGTCAGAATTGACTTTCCCTTTCCTTCTTATTTTGGGGAGAAGGAAAGAAAACATGAAAGAAAGAAACACGAAGGATGACGGAAAGATTTAATGTAGTTTATTTAACAAACAGCATTTAGTGGCAGCATTAAGTAATTCTCCCTTTCTGTGCTACACAAATATGTTACTGGCTTTTGAGGCTATATTTTAAGTATTTGATGTGCATGTGTTTATGTATTTTGTCAGTTTGTGTTGTTTGTATTTGTAATTGACATCAGGCTTAAATGATTCGAGAGGATTCTTGTGACTTTGTTTGAGGACATTGGAGTTCTTTAGATGCAGTAATGTGGTCCTTAGGTTTGTACCCCAAAAGCCAATATTGAATTTTACTTTGAATTCTGCAGTTTTTCTTCTTATGTTGTTGATTCGCTGAATGACATTAGGAAGACCAAGCAAGGACTGAGTACGTTTTGCCTCCCAGGGAAACTTGACTGGTGGGAGGAACAGATGGGAAGGAGCTTATTTCAGGGTAAGTTGGAACAGCTGCCCATTTCCTCTGTGGGTGATGGGGTCTGACATAGTGCCTTGTGACAAGACAAAAGCTTTTGTATGGTTTTAAAAGGATGAGGTGGAAGGAATAATAGAAACTTTGGTTTTCTGTTCCTGCATCTGTTTTGACCCAAAGTTTTAAGTTTTCCTGCTGGTTTATGGTTTGTTCCTTAAAGGAACTGATTGGGAAGGTCCCTATAGGGTCACAGTCCTTTTGGTCACCCCAGTGGTGTTACTGCCTAAAGGAATATTTACATTCTGCCCCTTTCTGATAACCTCTTTGCCTGACCTCTGAACAAGAGGAAGATTCTGAATTCTTGAAACACTTGGGGTGTCCCCTGGGTGTGGTCAGCTCTGATTTTTCTGATACTTCACAGCTATTTCAGACTTTCTTCAAAAATGTTCTTTCTATTCCTCTATTTATGTTAATAAAACACTTTTCCCTCAGAAATTCCTGTTGCTCAGTTACAGACATAAATCAATCCTGTGTGCATAATAATTTGTAAAATGGTGGGTCTTCTCTAATGTCAAAGCATGGCCTTTCCCCAGAATAACCGTGAATGTGTACACAGAATATTGGCTCAGTCAGGAGTACAAGATTGTATTATCACTTGCAGATGAAAATCAGGGATGCTAATGAAATCTAAACTGAATCCCCAATCTGAAGATATTTAAGGCTTCAAATGTGTTCTCTCAGGAGGCTCTCTTTGGGAGAGTATGAGCTGAGAAGTGTTTTCTCAGAAAACACTGAAGAAAGAAGAAGAAAGAAAATCCTTGAAGTTTTGGACTGCTGCAGAAACAGACTTGTTCCTTTCTGAAATAAGGTTCCTGTCCATCCTGAGGATCTGCTCACTTCAGCTCAGAGAATACTAGATGAACTGCTGCAATTAGGCAGCCGTGATGATGCTGTGGGCAACAGAAGAGAAATATTGTTTTGATTCAGTCTAGCTTGTGTTTAATAATAAAATTGCTCTGTATAATTGACACTGGCCTAGGTCTGTGTGTGATATTTAGGCAGTATAATTATTTCAGATATATTGAGAGTGCTTGGGGAGTTGGCCCTATAAATCTGAGAGCAAGAATAATCTGCTAGGCAGGGGGCTGCTAGGATAGAGAGTGATTTGTGGCCATTTACGTAGCACCTGTCAGGACCTGCTGCTTAGCTCATCTGGAGCGGTTTGACTGCAGTGCAGATTTCCTCTAAGAAGAGATTTTCTTTGAAAAGCTTTCGCACAAGCAGTGGGTAATTTCACATGGGTTAAGTAACATAAAGCATTTTTAGCAAAGTGGCAGAAGTAACTCAGAGCATGATTATTGGCAGGGAAAAGGGTTCCTTTCAGTTATCCTCCGTCAATGACAAGGGGCACACTTGGGATTTGATCTTAATGTGTGAGGTAGGGATGGGCTTGCTAGATCTGACTGTGGTGGAAATGAAAATGTATTTTTCTTGTTGGACAGAAGGGAAGGTATCTGTGCCTCAAGCAGGATGGAGGCAGAATCTATGAGGAATCAGAAGTTCCCCACTCCAGGGGCAGTTTTTGTGTTGATACTTAGGTAAGCTGTTCCCTGTTCCACTGATTGTTGTCCTTCAGCGGGGTCCACACTAGTTAGAGTCTGTGGGAAGGATATGCACCTTGTAGCATCATTGGGGACAACAGTAGCAAAGGGTTAATGCTATCAGAAATGCTGCTGCATATTGGGGAGACAGCAGCATCTTTTATGAGCAAAAATGCACATAGGACCATCATGTGGCTGTCTAGCCATTTGCCCTGTAAGGATGTAAATTCCTGATTGCAAGAGACTGGGAAGATATAACCAGGGGAAAAGTCCACTCAATTCATATGCATCTTATTTACCCCTGGGTGCTGTTGGGCATGTGGCATGGGGTAAGCAAACTCTCACTTTGCTTTCACGTGGCTTCGCAGACATGGAACAGGGTTCAGATGGGAATAGAGACTGGAGCCTCTTCACCCAGCTTTTGGCTGCCTGAAGTATCTCAGCATGGGACATTCACCTCAGCATGCCAGGGCAGCACTCCCTCATTGCTGTCTGTGCGCAGACTTGCTCCCTGTGTGTCTTGGTGTGAGTGGGATGAGAGCCCTCATGTCCTCCCACAGCCCAACCTCACTGCTGCTTGTCCTTGCCCTGCCTTTGATATGGTGGTATGGGGCAGGTTGCTGAACCTGATGTTAGCCTTGCTGCAGAGTCTGCCAGCTCCTCGTGCACCCTCTGCACAAACTGTTTGCCTTTTCTGGGTTTGGCACAATGTCCCCATTGTCCACTTTTCCCTTACTGTTCACACAAGCTGCTCCACCTGTCCAGTGTGTGTCGGCAGCTGTCACGATCCTGTGCTGAGCAGAGTAGAGCAGAGCAATCTCTCTCTGTCTCTCTCTCTCTCTCTCACATTGGAGCATGTTGCCATGGCAATGCACAGTCTGCTGCACTCTGGGTCTCCAGGAGCCAGAAATGATGGTGCTTTTGCAACACTGAGGTAAACATCTCTCTTTTGCTGTATTTAGCGCATCCACCCCTCAGTAAGAGTACCAGCTCCTTTTGGCATTGGCCTCCCCTTGTTCCCTGCATGAAGGCAGGTAGCTCCAGGCACAGAGAGCATGCCTAGCCTCTGGAGCCAGATTTGTGGGGGTTTGAGTGGTGCCTCTGTCAGTGGTAGTGGCCCTCCCATCACTAGGCTGGATGGGTTTGCCATGTATGGATTTGCCATGAGGGGTGCTGCTCGGCAGCTGCATCATTTGTGGGGTCAGCCACTGGAACATGCAGTTTGCTCATGTGGGGGTGTGGCTACAGCTCTTCTGGCTGCTGAGTGGGGAGATGAGTCCCTAGGTGCTTGTTCATGACTCTGCCACTGGTTTGCACTGATTACCTTGGGAAAATCATCTCTTTTCCCCTAAGCCTCTCTAAGAGTGTGAAAGTCATCTTGCTCTCTCTTGCACTTTGGGAAGGCACCCCAAGGACTCAGGCTAGTGAGTGCAAATACTTAGAGTTGTGGAAATTTGCTGATTTGTCTCTCTGAGGCTTGCCAGTACTTTGCTGTAGGTTTTCACTCATTTCTCCAGTGCTCTGGGAATCCATCAGTATTTCTCACATCCAGAAGCCTGTAGCTTCTGGCAGTTGATTGAAGAGTCTTTTTGCAGTGTTCTTTGTTATTGCAGGCAGTAATGAGCATGGCAGGCTGTTGCAGGCAGGGAAGTGTGGCTGCGTGAACTGAAAATGAATATCTTGCTTGATCTGCTGGCATTTGTTCCAGCATCTTTCTCTCCACCTCTCTTCCTCTTGCTGTTGGTGTGTGTGTGAAGGGGGAGTTGATGCTGGAGAGGGGAGCAGAGCAGAGCAGGGGAGGAGTTTCTATCAGCGTCTTCCTTTTCTTTTTCTTTTTTTTTCTCCCATCCAGTGACGTGAGCAATGCCTGGAACAATCAGGCTGGCTCCAAACACTGTGCCTGAAGATGCTGGAGAAAACAGCCTAGTGTGCTTTAAGCAAACACTGATTGCTTGAGCCTGGGCTCTCCAGTTTTAACCTTTTCCAGTTCCTCTGCAGGGGATTGGGAAGTTTCATTAGCTTTCTTCCTTCCCATCCCATCCACTCACTTTTGGAAATGATTGGAGTTAACAGTGTTCAGAGCACCAGCAAAGTCCGGGTGAGAGCCACAGGTTCGGTGAAATACTCCCGAGAAGAATCTCTCTGGCGGCAGTCCCATCGGTCAAAATCTATGAAAATCTCCAACTCTTCTGAGTTTTCTACTAAAGAAAGCAAGGTAAATGACTAAATATTAGTATTGTTTTGCTTGGTTAGGCTCAGGGTTGGTGTTGGGAAAAACGCTTTGCAGGAGTTAAGAGCTCTGGATGATCTGCAGTGATCACAGAATTGCTGTCAGGTCATGAAAAAAAATCTCTGCATTTGAGGAGAGACCTGAAGGTGAAAGAGCTCTGGTGTTATAATGATCAGGTCTTAGTTGAATGCCCTGTCATGGAGCTTGGTACAGTAGTAAACAGGAAAAACTTGCTAGTGACAGTGCTAGTTGGAACTCTACTCTTGGGAAATGTGCCAGAGTTAGCAGGTGATGTCCTTCAGTTTATTTGTTTAACGGGAATTGTTTTCTATATAAAAATAATTTTTAGTCCTTACCTACAGCTCTGTGGTTTAGTAGGTGTGGATGCTAGCTGAAAATATTTTCTCAGTTGCATGCATGATTAAATACTGCTGCCAAGTATTTATTAGGAAGGCATTGCTTGTGCATTTATAGGAATACATTAGAGTACTGTAATGGTTGGTAGCACAGGCTATTCCCAGCTGCTACAGTGACTGTGTGCAGCATCTCCTCACCCAGCCCAGCCCAGTTATTCAGTTTCTAAGCAAACAACCCCCACACCATGCAACATCTCTTTTTTTTCCTCATCCCTCTCTCCCACACAATAATGGAGAGGCACCCAGGAACTCCTGGCAAGTGCTTTAAGAGCTGTCTCCCTCTCAAAGGTGCTCCATATCTCCAAGGGTTGGATGAATTTATTCAGTGACAAAAATATGCCTCTAATTTCATTATTATTGCCAGTTGATTCTGACCTTGGGATTAAAAGATACGACCTCTTGCAGAGGTGTGCATCAGCCAAGCATTTAACTATGTCTTGGGTCCATGTGCATGCAAAGCAGGCACCATGCATGGATCTTCCTGTGGTGTCCCTTCCCTAAATCTCCTATCTGTTCTGTGAGAAACCTCCTCTGCCATTGGTGAAAAGACCCCAGCACTGCACAGTAGTGCCTAGCAAAACACTCTCTGCTAGCTTACAGGTTGTGTATTTATATATACAGCATTTCAGAGCCTGAGCTGTGTAACTTAAATCACAGGGTAACTGCAACCAGAAATAAATGTTAAGTATTTTTTTCAATTTAATTAAATAAGCCTCTGTTTTCAGGACCTTATAAGCCATCATTTTCAGGCTGTTGCTGATGCAGTATGTGCTTTTCCAACAAATATCAAAGTAAAGGCTGCATCTTGCAGGTGCTCTGGGACCCTGCTCTTGTGACCACTTTCACCCTAAGCATGGGAATAATTGCACAGTATTTGGTGGGAGGATTTATTCATGAAAACTCTCCTGCGTATGGTAAAAACTCAAGTCTTTTGACACTGGATGAATTCCTTAATCTCTGTATCTTCCTCTCCCAGGTTTTGTGTCCACTGTGTGTGCATGGTGTAGCGTTCTCAGGGCAGGGACTTTCTCCCAGGGATGGTGTCTGACACGATTCATTAACTACTGCAATAATGAAAGCTCTGTGTTCATTCCTCCATGGAATTCACTTTTCTTCCTCCTAAGTGCTGTAGGTTGTTATTTGAGAGATATCCACTTCTTTTCCTGCCTATCTCAATATGCTGGAAAGAACACTGCAGCTTTGTTTCAGTTTGTTGTACTGTTTCCTTATTTCAAACAAAGATTTTTGTATCTGCAGGGCATCTGAGATGCGTAAAAGCTGTGTTATGGAGGGCTGAGAAGATCCCTGTATTCCCTTCAGTGGTGCTTGCCTGCTTGATAAGATGACAAATGGCTCTGCAAGTGATTGGTGTTGTGATTTTGGACAGTCCTTTCCATCTCTCTGTTCTCCTTTCTGATCTTGTCTGCCCATTTTTTGCTGACGTTGCTGATTTTGAGAACTGATTTATAATTGAGCTTTGGCTCTTTCATACTGTTGTGTTGGTGGAAGAACCTGGAGGTTAATCTGTAGTGTGGCAAAGGAGCTCTTTTTATTAGTGTAACTGTGCATATGTGTTTGTCCATCACTTTTCAGGAAATGTCTTTGGTTCTAGGCTGAGCTTTACTGGACACCAATGCCATGTAGATCTCCTCAGTCTTAAGTAAGGTTTGGTTTGTAGACTTCATATTTCTGTGGGTGTGTCTCCCTCTTTGTGTCTGGACTGCCTTGTATTTTATCTGCTCCCCATATAAAGTGAGTACAATGCTCAAGACCTGTTTCTGTGACTGTTGCAGCTGACTTTGGACAGGAGATAGATTTAAACCATTTGTGCCTGAGAAACATACTCCTCTTTTACTTTTCACTTATATGACTCAGCCTATTTTGGTAAGCCAGAGCATATTATGTATGCTCATGCTTTAGTAGTATGAACAAAGTGCCAACATGGTGCCTGCAGAAAAGGTCTCCCTGATGTCAGTGTCAGAGAAGCTAGGTAGCCCAAGTATATTTTTTCTCCTTGACACACATCAGGTTTTGCCTCTGTGTGGACAGGCTTCACTAGGGGGATGCATCCCAAGTGTGTATTATAGGCAGGTACCACAGCTTTAGGCCAGCAGAAGAACCTGTGAAGTGGTGCTGTGAATTTTGTACCATTGTTCTGTGGAGGGCAGGCTCAAGTCCAGACTGCATGCAAGGTGAGTCTATGTATCTTAGGATCATCTGTGTGACCCAGCATGCTCAGTAGTCTCTTTTACTGACAGACTTTTTTTCTGCAGCCAGGGACTGAATTGCTAAGTACTTGTGCCTGTCCTGCCTGCAAATGCACAGGGCCAATAAAACAGTTTGAAATAGGCTGTGTAGGAATAGGCTGTGGAGGTGCTCCACTATCAAGAAGTACTTCTTTAGCCTTTTCTCTATTTTTCTGTAATAATTCAGTATGCTGCCTTTACAATAACACTGATGAAACACTTCAGCAAGTACAGAAAAAAAATCTTTTCAAGCAAGCCATGTGTATTAATACAGAGGATGCATTTCTTCTGTGGCATTAATTTCCTGGGTCTCAGGAGCCACAGCTAATCATCCTTTTCTGTTTTATGATGGTATATCTGGCACAATCTTTCTTTCCTTTTTTTCTTTCTCCCCCTCCCCCTCCTTCTCCATATACAAACCAGATTTTTAACAGAGGAGTTTCTCTTCGAAATGTTCTCCTCCAGTTGGTGACGCACTTGAAATTCCCTGGGTGAAATGATCTCCTTTCCTTCCTTCTAAAACATTCCTATCAACCTATCTCCTCCTACACCAAAACAGCATTCATCAGTTCCATATGCTGCTGAACAGCTCTGTGCTGTTTTATGAATAATGTATGCTGGCTTGTTAGAAGAACGTTTGTTGTACAAACCAGTGGAATTTAAAATTGAGAGCAATATCAGCAGACGTGATGCTATGCACTAATGCACAGGCTTCTTGGGGTACTATTTTGGCACCCTTGCTGCATCCCCATCTGAAGGGGGGAAAATGCATGAGAAATAGAGGGTGTGTGGGCTTTGAATCTGGCAACAAGCTACAGGCACTCAGTGATCAGAACCCTTATCCTCCCTTTGCCAGGTGTTACAGATCTGTGCATGAGGACAGGAGAAAATGTCAAGATCTGGGTTTTGAGGGAGGGTGGCAAATAGCAGGTGGTGGAGTAGTATAGATCTGTATTCCAAGCGAGGGCCACCCTTCAGATAGTGATCTAAACAGCAAGCTACGAGTGGTATATAGCAACCAATATAGCTCTGCATCCAGACTTGGCAGAAGGCAATGATACAGAGCTATGCCCTGGTCCAAAGGATGAGCACATTAACAGCTATTAGGACTCCATGTGGACATTGTGATGTCTAGTATCTGTTGCCTCTGTAACCTGTTTTATTTTTGTAGAGTTCCGCTGCTTCAGTTGTTTTTTCTTCCTCCAGTAAAGCACATATGGCAGGAGCTGGAGCTGATGCCTGTCTGACTGCTCAGCTCCAAAGGGCAAAGCCAATGGACAGGTGGTCAGTGACTGGGGGAGGTGCTGTGACTGCAAAGACTGAGCCTGTCTTTGCCCTCAGGTGTTTATGGGTTTTCCTTGCTGCTTGAAGTCAACTATGCCATTATCAGCTGAAGAAGAAGTGTATCCAGGCAGGGCTGCCTCTGGAAGTGGCAGCAGGGAAGTGGCAAGGGCCTGGCTCAGAGCACACATGCATCCCTGTTCTGGGGGCATCAAAAGCCACCCAGGCTATCCTCTGCAATGATCAGATGATCATTCCTCCAACAATGACTCCAGAAATCAGGGAGGAGCTGGATGCAAGAAAAGACTGTGGGAGACGAGAACTGGAAAAGACAGTCTGGGTCATCCCTGGTGTCTCTATGAACTTAGTTTTGGTTTTGCCTATTCACTGGCTCACAGCAGGCGATACAGTGAGCTCTTCTGTGCATGGAGCAGGTGTAAAAAATGTGCGGTATATTCCTTTCCCTCTTGCTAGGCTTTTCTGCATGGGCTAGTGCAAACAGAAAGTTAGTAGCTTTCTTCTATGTTGCTTTTTGAGGGGAGGAATTGTACAGTGCTATGGGATCTCTTCAAGTGTCAACCCTGCTGGCCAGGTTTTGGGGGCCCTGTGTCTACTCGTAACTTAGATGATTTACCTCTCAGTATCTGCGTAATTTGCTGTGTCTTTGTCCCTGTGTATACACCTGGTTGTGCCTTTCTTTTGTGCACTACTTCTGCATGCAGAGGCTGACTCACAGCATCACTGGCAGCTGGCAGGTGACAAGAGCAGCCTATTCAACCCTATCAAAAAATGGGTCCAGTGGTTTGTGCATGTGGCAGGATTTTGAGGAAGGTGAGGGTGGTGAATGACCTTTTTTCCTTTGGTAGCTTTGTAAAATAAACCAGAGTTTTCAGGATCATTCTCTCCATAGTTTTGCTTTTCTTTCCAATTGGAATAAAAGTACCAATTTTAGTAGTAGTGAGAGCTTGTGGAAATCTGGGGTTTTTGTGGACCTACTTGCTTACAAAAGGGAAATGGGGGTGGAATTCAGCAGTTTTTTAGAGCTACAGCCTTCCACTTAAAAGGGAAAGTGTTTCTTGCCTAGTTTATGAACAAATACAAACAAATGCCACAAACACATAACAAATCTCTTTTTTTTTACACTTCAGTCTTCTAAGGGTCAAATTGGAGCTGTAGAAAACAGCATTGCAGTTAAAACACGGAAGTGCCTATGATTTTGCCTACTGTTCTCCTTTATGCAGCAGTCAATTTCTTTTATTCTGCCTTCAAAATTGCACTTGCTTCTCCAAGGAGTTTATAGCCATGCAGAGCCTGAGGTGTGATGTATCTAGAGATCAACACTAATCAGAAAGGGGAAAGCTGTAAGCTGTAAGGAGTAGGTCTTTGTGTTCTGGATAATAGGGATAAAAAGTCAAAGCATTGAAGTCAGACACTGCTGAGTAGTTGGTATCTGGGGGTTTGGATCCTATTCAGAGTAGCCTTGGGTGACAAAAGAGATAGAAAGTGTTTCCACTTTCTGACTGGTATCAGTCCAGCTTGGAAGATGACACCTATGCAATATTCATTCTATCATTCACTGCTCTGGTTCAACCTCCTATTTTCTGGCTTACATAGCAAATTTGCCAAACGCTTCCCAGGCTAGCAGGTAGGAAGTGGTGATTATTGTCAATCTGTAAGACTGCTGTAAATGAGAGCTTTTTTTCTTTTTTCCTTTCCCAGAGAGAAAACACGAGTTAATAAAACCTGTCCTTGCAGCTAACTAAGTACAGTGAGAGTCATGACCATGCCGTAATCTCTGATGAGCTTTGTTGCAATTTGGCGAAGCATTTAAGTGCTTGTCTCCAAGTTTGTTTGATTTAGTCATACTCTGGAGAAATGCCTATTGAAAAGAGCTACTCTCTGTATCAGGGCCTTGGGGAATAGCCATGAGGTAAATCAGGGAGCAGGTGCTGTGCTGTACACGTATGGTTCAGTTGTAAAACATGGCAGGAGGAAATTTTGTTTCTCTGGAATATGTGAGAGCCCAGGTAGATATCAGGAAAATGTTAAAGTAGAAATTGTTTTGGAGAATTGACATAAAGCAGATCATAAAGGCTGGTGAGTCCAGCAGCAAGTGCGCAGCCTTGCCAGCAGTCTCTGCCAGAGAGGTGAGTTGGGGGCAGGCATGAGAACTCATGTATTTGCATCCCTGCAGAGGTCTGCTTGCTGAGGTCCCAGTGAACATGCCTGGTAGACACACAGAACATACACAGGTTCACAGAACACAGTTGCCTAGGCTGTTCATACTCTCTACAGTTTTCTTTCTGTTTTGTAAATACCAGAAACTTTTGACAGGCTCTGTTTGAGGGTCAGTGGGGGGCACCATGTCCTTGGTCAGATGTATGCCGTATGACTGGGTTGGTGTCTGTTACTCCCTAAAGAAGGAAGATGATGTCTGGCTCATTAGTAAAGGTTAGGACAAACATAGCTCTCTTTTCGCAAGGCAAAAGCCTGGGGCATTTGTTATCCCTGCCCCAATCTGGACTGCTGCTTTTGAGTGTTCTGCTCTTTGGCTGCAATGATCCCTAGAGATGTGCTTAGCAGTGAAATCTCATAAAAACCTGCACAGGGCAGGTGTTAATTTTCAGAGGTTTTGACCCAATCTTGTTGGCATTTGGGCCAGGGAGCAACAAATGTGTTTCCTCAAGCCAGGTTTTTGCTGTTTCTGAAACACATTGAGCTAAATTTGGAAAAAAATATTACTTCTGAAAAACTGGGGAGACAGCTGAAGGAAGTATGCAGCCTCTTCACTTTGTATTTGGAGTAATTTTCTGGCTCAAAATGTAAGAGAATATTTTATTCATAGCAGGAAGAAAAGAACAAGTCAAAGAATAAGAGAGGGGCTTTGGCCAAATCACATAAGAAGTGCTTGGTGACTACAGGAACCAGTATCAGCATTCGTTTGTGTATAAAAATGGAGTTGTGTCTAATTCTGCTGAACTGGCAGGAGAAATATTAACTCTTTCTTTTGCTTTCTTTCTGCAGAGTGGTCTTGAAATCTCTTGATAACTCTCACCTGAAAATTAGCAAGTGCTTCCAAATTGCCAGAAATGCCCATCTGTTCACCTTTGGCTGTCTGCCTTTGGTTCAGAGCTCCTATATACTTCAGAGAAGATAGGTTTTTAGAAATAGTGAAAACTCCAAACTTGGAAATACTTAATTATATCTCTCTGAAAGGCACAGTGAAGCTCAAGTTAGTGTTGAGGACCTCTCTTTGCTAGCTCAGTGTCAGTAGGATGAGGCATGAGTATTCTTTGTGTTCATATCTGTTGTATTGCTCTGAGAAACTTATTTTCTTGGAACATTGTGACCAAGAGTTGCTGCCTGTGTAGCACCAACATGAAGTGAATTGTACCATAATGTTTGACCTGCTTTTTATGGTTTGGTTAAGCCAGATTTCCAGAGACTGAATATTAAGGATCTTCAAATAAGACTTCCAGATTCAAAAAGGAGCCAGTGGATGACAGAATGAAGAGTGGGATATGCTCATGGTATTGCTCATGCGAATTCAGCTGTGGCATATGCACAAGACTAATTTCAACTCTTCAGTTTCCAAATTATTTTTGGTTTGGGTCAGCATTAAGGCTATCTAAATGTTACTGGTTTTGTTGAGCATCATGCCATAGCTATTATAGTATGTGATTTTGAGGCTTGTTCATACTTGATGTGCTACTTTTTGCTAATCATGTGCATCAACAGTTCTTCTACACGTTAACATATTTTGAGGCTGTGTAGGAGTTATGTGCCAGAGGGAGTAAATCTAGCTATGTATATAAGGTGAATTACAAATGCAGATTATACGTGTGAGAATCAGGGACATTCCATACCAAAATACTTCACTTGAGTTAAGTGACCTTTTTCAAGAACTCCATTAGCTTGGTAATACCAGAGGTTTATACATTGTATACATCAGCTCGTGGGGGGCTGAAATAAGACATACTTATCCTACTGATATATGTACTTTCTCTCAAAAAAAAAAATTAAAAATCCATCCCAGCTGTCTGATACTCACCCAGTCTTAAGTCAGGTTTCAGACCCTTTTCTCTGCAGGCTTGTATCAAAAACAGAAATGTTACCTTTGGTGTCAAACCTACTGGGCACCTTTCCTATGAATTGAAAGAGGAATGGTGTTAGTGGACAGCAGTCCAAGACAGTGATCTTGAAGCACAGAAGTTGCTTAACATTCATTTTCTGTTTTGCACTTAGAAATTGAACATGTTTATGTTTAGGTGTGTGACTGGGAAAGCATTCAGGTGTCTGTGAGGCTCAGGAACTTTGGGTAGCTCTTCTGGCAAATTTTCACAGATCGGCCCATATGATGAAATCCTAAAGTCCACATTAAAGTCATTGACCAAAAGGTTTCATTGAGTGTCAGGAATTAGACTGAACTTGAATTTCAAGGTCTTGTGGCTTTTGCTAACTGGAAGTAAGGTTTATTACCACCCGAGGAGCTAGAATGTACCTAAGTCCATTGGAACCAGTGAGATGTATCCCTGAATCCTGAGGGAATTGGCTGATGTAGTTGTCAAGCCACTCTCCGTGGTATTTGTAAAGTCACTGTAGTCATTAATTCACCATTGTATTGGTGAAATCCCAGTGACTGGAAAAGGGAAAACATTGTACCCACCTTTTAAAAGGGTAGAAAGGAGAACCCTGGCAACCAGGGACTTCCCAACCTCAACACCTGCCTGGGAATATCATGGAGCAGATCCTCCTAGAAGCTGTGCTCTGGCACCTGGAGAACAGGGAGATGATTCAAGACACCCCTCACCAAGGGCAAGTCCTTCCTGACCCACCAAATGGCCCCGAATGATGGAGTGACCATGTTAGTGGACAAGGGAAGGGCTACAAATGTCATTTATCTGAGCTTCTGTAAAGCCTCAGACAGAGTTCCTCACAACATGCCTATCTCTTAATTGCAGAGAGATGGATTTTATGCATGGACTGTTAGATGGATAAGAAAGTGGTTGGATGGTCACATCCAGAAGGTAGTGGTCAATGGCACAGTGTCCTGATAGACATCAGTGACAAGTGGTGTCCCTCACGGGTTCATACAGGGATCAGTACTACTTAATGTCTTCATTAATGACATGGATGAAGGCACTCTCAGGAAGTCTGCAGGTGACACCCAGCTGAAGGATGAGATGACATCCAGAGCGACCTGGACAAGATAGAAAAGTGGGTGCATGGGAATCTCAAGATGAACAAGACCAAGTTCAGGGTGCTGCACCTGGGTCAGAGCAACCCTTGTGTCAGCACAGGCTGGGGGTGAGCAGATGGAGAGCAGCCCTGTGAGAAGGACTTGGGTGTGCTGGTGGCTGAGAGGCTGCGCATGACCCAGCCATGGGCACTCCCAGCCCAGAGAGCCAAACGTGTCCTGGGCTGCATCCAGAGCAGCGTGGGCAGCAGGGGAGGGAGGGGATTCTGCCCCTCTGCTCTGCTCTGGTGAGAGCCCACCTGGAACCCTGCATCCAGCTCTGGGGTCCCAGCACAGGGAGGACATGGAACTGCTGGAGTGAGTCTAGAATAGGGACACCAAAGTGATTATATGGATGGACCACATTTCCTATGAAGACGGGTTGAGAGAACTGGGTTTTTTCAGCCTAGAAAAGAGAAGGTGTAAAGGTGACCTAATTATGGCCTTCCAGTCCCTGAAGGCAGCCTGCAAGTTGTTTTTACAAGTGCATATAAGGAAAGGACAAGGGGCAGTGGTTTCAAACTGAAAGAGAATAGGTTTAGACTATATGTTAGGAGGAAATTCTTTACTGTGAGGAGCACTGGAACAGGTTGCCCACAGAAGCTGTAGATGCCCATCCCTCAAGGATGGGTTCAAGGACAGGTTGGATGGGGCTCTGAGCAACCTGGCCTAGTGAAAGGTGTTTCTGCCCATTGAAGGAGTTGCCATGGGTGGAACTAGATGGTCTTTAAGGTCCCTTCCATGGCTATTTCATGATTCTATGTTCTTAAAAAGGCACAAACTACAAACCCCAAAAATTGCTTGAGAAAATGATTGTAATCTTAAAACACACATTCAGTATTTTTTTCTTAAGTGGAATTTCTGCTGAAGATTATCACATTATCATTAGCAGATACAGGACTTTGTTGATCAGAGACTGCTTGCTTGCTGATAGTAGCTGGGTGTCGTTACTCAGCATATTAATGTATGTGTAGGAGGGGTCAGACAATAATTCCATCTTATTTCTCTCCCTTTGCAGGCCCTCTACAATTCAATCAAGAATGAAAAGTTGGAATGGGCAGTGTAAGTATGCTTCTATTGTAGAAATTAGAAGTTTAACAGTAGTACCTGTGTAGTAATCTGTTTATACATCCTATGTCACCATCTGTGTGGGCTCCAAAACCTGCAGAAGATAGCCAGCGTACATAATGGGTTTGCTTTTTTGCTAATGAATGACCTGGCAATATAATGCCTCATCTGTTTCTCCAGCAAGGGGAATTGTTAATGATAGGAGCCAACTGCATTTGTAAGGAAAGAGGACATTTCATTTAGTAGGAAACTTCAGCCTGAAAAGAGAGAAATTAAATCCTCTGTTGTTCTATGTCTGCATAAATAAAACAGAAGTTGATGTCTCCCTTTATCTTTCTGTTCATTGTGTCAGAACCGCTGAATAGAAACACACTTCTTGGATTGAGTTTCCTGCTGTTGGTTTATTGTCTTGGTTTGTCTCCTGATTAAGTATGGATAACTTGACGACAACCTAATGTAAAAGATGGTAAATGGACAAAGTCTGATATCACTCCCTCCAATCTTTAGGTGATTTTGACAGGATAACACTTGTTAACTATGTAAATGCTGCAGACGAGAACAAACTTCAGTTTCAGATTTCTGATTAAAATGACATTTCTCTGTGCTTAGGCTCTATGTAGTCTAATTATGACAGGAAAGGGCAGAAGTGTCTACTTTTGATTTTGCCACTTGCAGAACAGTGCATTTTGGTATAAAATAGGAAAATGATCTCTTACATATATTTTAGCTATACAAGGGTATTTCCCTGTGCATATTTACATATGTGAAACTTCACCTTCTTGGGAACAAGATATGTCTGGAATGCATGCTTCTGCACCTCTTATGCTAGAATTTCTAGCAACTGTCTTGCAGACCCAGTGGCTTTTTTATCTTCATTGTTTTAAGTTCATGATCTGCAAACAAATTTCTTGTAAGGGTGTGCAGCCTCACAAGAGCAGCTGGTTCCAAGTGAGATTGCTGTCCCAGTTCAGAAGTGTGTTAGGTGGTGTCAGAGTAGTAAAGAAGGTGTGCTTTTAATGGGAATCAGCAGGAAGTACCATCTCTGATGAGCATTAAAAGTCATGGTGGGAGACATTTTCACAGACTGTGTCTTGGGTCTGGAACACGTTGTGTGAATCTTACATGTCACACCAAAGCTGTTTGCCAGACACTGTCACAGGTACTTTAGAACCAGCAGAATCCATTATGTGACTTTCTCAATGTCAGAATTTTCCTCCAGCTCTTGCCAAGAAACTATACCGTGTCTAATACACTTGGGCAGCCTCCAGGTGGCAACTGGCTCATGGCTGGCTCTGCTCCTGTGAACCTCAGTCAAGGTGATTTATGAGATCTTGCTGCTGTATAGGTGGTGACTGCTTTGGCATTTACATAGTCTAGTCCATGTCCTTTGTTTGGGGGAAAATTCCAAACAGGCTGGAAAAGTGATAATTCAGACTCTTTCTTAAATAAGGCCTTGGGTGGATGTAAAGCTACTTTTTTACAGGAGAATGCTCAAAGGTGCCAGTTGTTGGCTCCAATCTGAGACTGACGCATAGCTAGGACTGATGTTACAATTAATTTCCATGATGAAAAACAAAGCTCATTCTGGGCATAGTCAGTACCTTTAAAGCTGAGAGTAGTGGCTGGAGGAGGAAGTGTGAAGATGTTTCTCTTCATTTTTATAGAGATGTGTGGTTGGTGTAAAGTAATAACCCCAAGAAGCCCTGGGGCTCCCTGAGCTTGAGGGAGGAGGCACATATATCTCTTGCTCTGCTGTTTGATCTGCAGAGAAAGCTGAATGGGAAGGAAGCATGGTCAGTTTTGTTCTGGTGGGACCAAAGAAAATCCTGTCTCCCTTCCAAAGATGATTCTTTTGCTTCCCTGATGCAGTTGGCAGGGTAAGAAGAGGGAGGTAAGGCAAAGGTGAAGATAGGACTCCAAACCCCCATATAAGCTCTCCTGCAATGCTGGCATTTCGAAGGAATGCCTTTCCTCCAGCCAGAAATCCTTTGAGGATCTAAGGCGCTCATCAGCTAACCAAGGGTTTAAGAGCTACTCTGGAAGTACATTATTTAGTAGGTTAATGGCTATCAGTAAGTCCATAGACAGGAAAGGGTAGTGGTGAAACATAAGATGGGGAAGGACTGCTATGCAATCCTTATCTTACTAATTGTGAGCTAGGTGTGTTATCATCTTAAAGAGTTTGCACATCTTAAAGAGTACATTTCCAGTAGAATTATAGTCTGATCCAAAGCCCAAATAAAAAAAGGGCTACTATTGACTTCAATTTTGTAATCATGAGAAGTGACACCTTAATCAGCAGATATTCTCCAGAGACTTTCAGTAGGAGTGTTCATTTGTCCTTTTTGAACAGGAAAGCATGAGTCTCTGAATGCAAGTCTCTCTGAAGAGAGAATTGCATTACAGTTCTTGTTTTGCAGTAGTGCCTGGTTCAAGTTCTCCACAAAGTTAAAAGTGAATAATCTGTAAAATAAAGAGATGTGACCTGGAATATATACTGAACTGGTGAATGTGGGATCCTGAAAGCACACTTCTGCTCCACACTGCATGCCCCAGAGGTGTGAACTGTTCTTCATGTCTGTTGTGGATGGCCTTAAATTTGAAACAATGGAAATTTGAAATCAACCTTTAAAAAGGTTTTTTATTAATTTACACCAAGGCATAGGTTTGCCTGGATAAAGTATAGAAGTGCTTTCATTCACAAGAGGTTTTTGTGAACTGGTTGTTCTGTCTGGAGTGGGTTAGGAAGATCCAGCCACAGAGGCAAAGAGATAGATTGCCTGGCCTCCTAACATCCCTTCGTTGTCTATAATACTATATCCTCCCAAGGTTTTTAGGTGTTTCTCATTCTTTGACTATCACACTGACCATTGTCAGCTTTAAGCTGAAAAAGAAAAATCCATTTGATTACAAAGGTGCCAGAGCTAAATATGTTTTATTTGCCTGATGTCTGCATGGAAATGTCATGGTGGCCATTACTGTTTTCCTTTGTTTGCAATACTGTGTCTGTTTACTGTTGAAAGTAATAGGAGGAAAAAAATCATCATCTTAAAACAGGTGATCTAGAATTAATTTATGAATTCCCAAAGCACTGCTTACAAAATTGCTAAAGCCAAATGGCTGCATTTGAGTCAGTTGTGTCCCAAAAGCCTTCTCTCAGCAGAACAGTGTAGTTTTCAGGAGAATCATTTAGTTTTTAACTAGCCAATTATATACTTCTTTAACCAGAGGAGTGTACAGGGATATGGTATATTCTTCTTTTGTTTCTCCGAACTACACTGAAAATTATTTCCTTTCAGCCAAAACAAAACAGGTCATTCAGTTAGTGATGGTGAGAAAGAGATGCTGCCAAATCAAACTGTGATGCTGAGATCAGGGTAGTTATAAAGACATCTGTGCTGAAGCTCACCTTTTTCTAGGTCTAACTGAGAAATCTCTCCCTATTATAATTAACTTTTGTCTCCCAAGTTCTAGGATGCTTCTGGTTTGCAACTTCTTGATTGGTTTTAGAGTGGGGGTCACATGGTATTCAACCTGGTTCTCTTCCTTCCCTCCTCCCACTGGGAAAGATGCCAAAACTTCTCTCAAGTCAATTTCCTAATAGAGATGCTGCTAGTTTCATGGATGCATGTTACAAACCTGAATTTTTTTTTCAATTGCAATATTTAAATAGATGAACTCAGCTTTCTGCTGTGTCATATAAGGTTGCTATTTGAACAAATGCAGAAGAGATGAAGCAGAGTTTTAAAAATGAAGGGCTTGACTACATGGCTCCAGATCAGTGATTTCAGAATTTTCCAAGGCAGAGCCTCAAATTGGACCATAGATTGTAAAGAAATAAGAATTTTATTACTGAGAGGATCGGATGATGCTTTTCTCCCAGAAGACAGAAATGGGACTTTCTTGCATAGGGTCTTTTTGGGAGAGGCAGGAAATGCTTTTCTTCACCAAAATGGCAACATCTGGGTTTTTGTTTTTTTCACAACTCTGTGTTTAAGAATAAGGGGCAAACTCTTTCTAGTTGTCAGTTACCATGTATTTGGGAAGAAAAACATTGCTGTTTCAATGCTGTGACTGCAAGTTCATAGCACAAGCAGGTCCTGGGTTTGGTGTGCTGGTTCTCATGGGCAGCCAGAGGGTGGTTACTGCTCTCTCTTTAGCTCCTTTTCCAAAGAGATAGGCTTACAGAAGTGAACTGAAGCTTCTTGTTTTGGGAAGCCTTGCAAACATCATGTGCCATAAGCAGAATCTTAAAGAAACTCTACAGATGGTAATCTTTTCCTATCACCAGTACCCTGCAGAGAAGAGACACTGTGGGTCCCATTTCCTATGAATGGAAAGTGGGACTTAAGAGAAGTTTGCAGTATCAACCCTTTTCCATCATCAGGGAGGAGTCACCAGAGGAATTGCTTCCAGACCCGAGTAGGGAATGATTTTCCTCTGCTGATCAGGGGCAGAAAAATCCCATAAGACTTCTGCAAGCCTGATTGAACCTTCATGATGATGTTTTGCCTACTGAAAGGTGTTTTGGAACCATTGTGGGTTTTTTCCCCCTAAATGCACAAGGATCGCGTTACTTCCGGTATGAAATCGAAAAGAGAGGCAGTGGTCCTGCCTACCAAAAGGATCTGAGCTAATGCCTGTGTGACACCACGTCCAAGGCTCTGAACATACCTGCACAGAGATCACCACTGACTCTTACCACATCACTGGAGGCCTTCACACTGGGGATGTTGCAGCCCGTGGATGATCTGTGAGAGCCATCTGAGGATGGGCAGGTAGTCACACTCCCCACAGTTTAGGGTTTCAAACAAAGATCAGTTTTCAGGTTTATGTATCCAGAGGCTTCCCTGAATTTTCTGCAATTCTTTCTTACAAAAGTACTGTAAAGGCTTGTTAGAAGTAAGCTCAGATTGTTAAATCCCTGATAAACAGTATTTGGGACCTATCTATTCAGCCATCTTTGGAAGATACCTGAGGGAAAGCCAATACTTGAACTTTTTTTGCTACTTTGACATTCCTCCGAATCATCTTGCTTTCTTCTTATGTTTGACCACTGAAGTAACATGGAGTATTTGGGCAAATGAGTCCCAGATCCCCTGGTTTTCATCCACTACTTGATTGTAATGAGTCCTTCCTGCCTCTTTGTCTCCCTTCATTGCCTCTTGCAGACTGATTTGTGTATCTTGCCCTACTGCATCTTGTCAGAGCACTCAGCCCTCAGAAATGCCTGAAGCTTCTGAGTCTCAAAGAAGTCCCATTTTCATGATAGAACAAAAGACCAGTTCAAGGTTTGTTCAGTGCTGCCAGCGGTTGTGACAGCAGATGCTATTTTTTCCTTTCCACCATGTCTTTTGAGGAATTCCTGTTTTAACAGGTACCCTAGAAGTGCTGAGTTTAAGAGCACTGCCCCCAGCTCTTAGTGGTGTCCAGAATCCCCACAGGATTGCTCATCCTACCACAGAGGCTGCTTGATTAAGGGCACTGGTATATTCCCACAGGACAGTTGATCAGTATACAGTAATTCATTCCCATAACTCCAAAGGAGATAGCTTATTCCAGGAAAGTGTTAAGCCTTTTACTGCAGTTGGTCTCTGCTGACAAGGAGAAATCTGCTGTGTCCTTGGCTGAAATCCCAGAATTCACAAGGCACTTCTGTGTGACAAATCAGCCTGTGTGCTTACGGCCTTTGAGAGATTTTAGTCTGGATTAAGTGCCTCAGACTCATGTTGAGAGAATTTGCTTCTGGAATGGACATATATCTAAGAAACACATAGTACACAGTGGTTCTGACTTACCAGCAACTAGCAAGTACACCCATGTAGGGTAGGGACAAGCAAAATTGTCAGAAATGCCTACACCTTTTCAATTGGGAGAGGACTTCAACTAAAGCATACTTGCTTTGACTAATAAAAAATTTTGTACAACTTTCTGTGCTGTACACACATCAGTAGGCTAAAGATGCAAGGACTGTTCTTCCTTGCAGGAATCAGGTCTTGAAGTAAAAGTTTTGTTCCTCTTAATTAGGAGACCTTGCAAGACAACATCATGAAGGTATGGTGTACCTCCTGACTATATTTCTATAATTTATATGATGTGACCAAAGTCAAATGCTTGGGAACATTCCCTGCTGCTACAGAGTTCACTAATACAGCCCTCATGTTTCTGGATTTGTTTTCCTTGTTGTCAAACCAGTCTCTTAGCCTTTTTCCTCTTCAAACTAAGTTATTCCCCAAAGACCATTTCATAGAATCATAGAATAATTTTGATTGGCATCATCTAGTTTAGAAAAGATTTCCAAGATCATTAAATGGAATCTTTGACTGAACATCACCCTTTCAACTAGGTCATTGCACCAAGTGCCACATCAATTTGTTTCTTGAACACTTGCAGGGATGGTGACTCCACCATCTCCTTGGGAAGTTTGTTCCAATGCTCAACCACCTTTCAGTGATGAAATTTCTCCTGATGTTCAACCGGCTATGTCCTCTCATCATTCACTGGTTGCCTGGGAAAAAAGGCCAACCCCCACCTGGCTACAACCTCCTTTCAGGCAGTTGTAGAGTGTGATAATGAGCCTCCTTCGCAGCAGAGCTGAGGATAAGGTAGATTTGTTGCTGTAGCCTGCAGTTCTTGGAAGACATTTTTTTGAATGGTCATTCCCACAAGCAGGCATGGTAGCAGTGTATTCCTAAAGGAGCTTCTGGATTGATATGTGTCTTGCTAATTGTCACATAATACATGCTTTGAATGTATAGATGTGTTTGGAAGATCTACTTGAGCTTGCTCTCTCTCTGCCAGTCATCTGGGTCCAGTGAGATGCATCAAGTTGAGGTCCACCCCCAGTGGGTTAGCAATATTAGCCATCATTATACTCAAATGATTTTTTTTTTTAATCAGATGCTAGTCTTAGCAGGTGTTGCTACCATGACTTTCCAATGACAGCCTTCATACTCCCTGACACACCTTTCCTAGTCACCTGGAAAGGAATGTATGCAGATTTCAAAGGATGAAGGGTTACTGTGTAATCTGGCCTGTTCTCTGAAAACTGTTGTCCTACTGTTGTGATGGACACCCTTTACTTCTAGGTTGCCTAGTCCTTTTTAGCCTTTTCCTGTGACAAGCAAAAAGGTATTTATTAGTCAGACAATGCTTGTGACTTGCATTGTTGTCCCCAAGAGCTCTGTGGAATACATCGTCCTAATAAGTAATATTTTCAGCAGCATTTTGTTTCCAAAGTAAAGATGACATAATTCACCTAGTGTGGTTTTTATTTTTAAATTACTAATTTTATGCTAGTCTGCAGAGGAAAATAAAGAAAAAGAGGTAGAGTCTGTGTTTCATAAGCTAAGTTAAGGGGTAAGCCACAGTGATCTGTAGTATTCTAATTCTTTTCATCTACATGTGAGCTCATGAAGAAATTGGGGATTTTTCAGCTGAACCCAGCAGGCAAATATTTCCCATTTTAGCACTCAAATACATGGAATTAAAAATAGGCAAAGTTGGAGGACACAGAACACTCTCGAAGTCTAATCTTCTGAGACAATAATGGAAACTTGGGCTTTTTGAAAATCTGTGTCCTGTGCTGGTGAAGTAGGTGAACTGAAGCTTTGCTGTAATATGTCTATATTTTGATTTCTCCCTAAGTATGGCCCTCTATAAAAGAGATAGGTGTATTTTGACAAAGAGTGTTCAAAAATTGCTGAAGTGAAACTTTGCTGATTAGTCCATCCTTCATGCATGATTTTCACTGCTTTTTAAGGGATGAAGAAGAGAAAAAAAAATCTCACTCGGATGGTACAGATGAAAAGGATAATGGGAACCAGACAAAGGCTGTCAGTCGAATTGGCAATTCAAATAACCCATTCCTGGACATCCCTCATGACCCCAATGCTGCCGTGTATAAAACTGGATTTCTGGCTCGGAAAATCCATGCAGATATGGATGGAAAGAAAAGTGAGTAATTTTTCAATCCTAATGTGTTATTTTCTTGTTATGTCTTCACAATGCCACTTGCCAATGAGCCCATGTACTTCTCAAGGCAAATAGTGCTGCTTCATTAGGGGAAATAGCAGCCCTAACAGGCAACACAACAACTGGATTATCACAATCTCACTGTTAGGCCAGAATTTACAATGTTCAGTGCCATTTGCAGCAGCTCTAATGCATAAGAAGTAATGTGATACAGCAAAGCCTTGTGAATTTTTGGGCTAAAAGAAAATAAATGTAGTGGTTTACAGATAGAAAATAATTTCAAGTGAATTACAGTAGCTGTTCTGCAGTAATTTGAGAATTCTCCTTTTCCTTATGTGACACCAGATTGTTTCGGATCTCCCCTCCTCTCTGGGTCGGTCTTTAAAGAAAGGCTGTTCTTTACCTCTGTTTAGAAGGTAGTGTTCCCTTCCATACTTTCCCAGCCTTGGGTTATGTATCCAATGAAGGGTAGCAGCTTTTGGCACCAGCCAGCTTTTTACTATGCATTTCCTGCCCCTTTCTTGTACTAATACTGCTGTGTCTCTTACTTATTTTAATTATCTTCTTCCCTTCTTGTCCTACTTCTGTTTGCAATGTACTAATTATCAAGGGCTTCTGATGCACCTGTGTGTGTTTTGTTGTTTGGATATCTTCATTTCTTGTCTATAGATCATGGAAAAAGCTGAGGTTAGTCAGAGCATATGTATTTTCCCCAGTAACTGTTGATGATTGGCCTATTCATGATTCACATTGGTGGGCTAAATCCCAAAGACAAAGTCTGGCTTCATGATGCGTTTCTAATAACAGCCAGTTTCTCCTAGGCTAAGCTCTTTGGTTTTCACATGTTTTACTAATCTATTTTAGAAGGTACAATTAGAGGTCATATTTTCAAGATGGAAGCTAACAGCGGGACAACTGGATTCAGACAGAGGTATCAAAATCAAGCTAACCTAATTCTTTGTGGTGACTGGATACTCTAAATAGGCTCGTCTTTATTAAACATCTTCTTATTCAGCCTTAATAAGTAATTGTATCTAGTTACCTTTATTAAATTATTTATTTAACTATAAATACCAGAATTGCTTGTTATTTACCACATTGGCATTCTGGAGATAACTCTCTTATGAGTAATGTAATTAGGGCCATGTTTTCAGAAGTTCCTGTACAATTTAAAGGTCTGTCTTTCTCAAAAAAGTTGCATTCTGGCTTTTCAGGTGCTAATAAAACTTTTTTTGTTGGTTTGTTTGTTAGACCCTTTTGTATTTCATTTTCTAATTGAGTCCTTGCAAGGCAGAGATGAGCTTGTATGAGATTTCTAATGAAGTGCTGTGCTAGAATGCTCATCTGTATTTTCTCAGGAACCTAGTTCTGAGGGCTAAAGCACTTAGCACTTGGAGGAGAAGGATGTAACAGGGTCCAGTGACTGGAAACTGAACTGAACAAATGCCACTTAGAAGTAAGGCCTGCTTTGCAAGATAAGAATGATTAACTTCTGGGACAAGGGACTTGTAACCTCTTCATCTTTACTTTCTGTCTTCAGATCAGAATGGGATGCCTTTCTGAGTGTCATTCTTTAGTTGTGTGTGTATTAATTTTGTTATAGTGTCAGTGATACACTATATGGATGCGGTCAGCGGTGTTTGCTTGGTGGGGAGTGAGCTTAGATGTAGGCTTCTGGTCTCTGGTGCTGTAACTGTACAGCCATGCCTAATTCTCTCCCTCTGTTGCACCTGAATTTCAGACTGGATCCTTCAGCCTTCGTGT
The DNA here is from genome assembly GCF_012460135.2 of Molothrus ater. NCBI lineage: Eukaryota > Metazoa > Chordata > Aves > Passeriformes > Icteridae > Molothrus > Molothrus ater. Next base: position 43,728,402 of record NC_050511.2, read on the forward strand.
TGAATTTACTTCCCCCTGCCCCACCACTGCTTGTCTCGAGGAATTTATGGGCTAGATATGTTTTCTCTGTTATGTTCTTCAACCTCTAACTGACTTTGGCTTTCTTATGGGGTTGGCTATTTTACATATGATTTTGCTTGGCATCTTCTTTCTCAATGCCAACTTGGGTGTGCAGCAGCAGTAAAAGGGAATGATGCTCTGGGGAGACACTGCTTTCTATGTAGTATCCCACTGGTTCTGAGCAGTTCCTGCCAGCCTGCTGTGGCATGTAGAAAGACTGCTGCTTTCTGAAAACTGCTATAGTGCATAGCTCAGACGTAGTTGTGTAGGGGCAATGTCTGCCTGTCTTCAAGAGCACAAAGACCAGATCTCTGTGGCTCTTTGTGGCCTGCTTTCTGCATTGCTGCTGTTCTTTCTGATCCAGTCCAAGGCTATCATCAGGGTTGTTGTATTGCTTTCTCTCACAGCAGGTACATGCAGGCACTGTGAAAAGTTGCATTGTCCTTTGAAAAAGATAGTTCGAAGGAGGTTTAACACAGGACTAATGTAGCTCTCCTGTAGTGTGTACAAAGTGTAAAAATGGATCTGATTTAAATGGGTTTTCATTTGTTTTCTTTCCAGCTCCCCGGGGAAAACGAGGCTGGAAAACCTTTTATGCTGTGCTGAAGGGAACGGTCCTGTACTTGCAGAAGGTAGGGGAAATCACTGTCTTTTGAAAACTAATTAAAGAGGGATAAAGCAGCACGCATCCTCTCCACTCTCTCAGTGTACCTCCAGGCTCCTTTTCCTCGGATGCACAGCCTGGCTGATCTCCTTACTGCCACCTGTTAACACACACATTCAGGCATGAATCCTCTCGTTGACACCCTCTCCCTTTTCACAATTTCAAGTTCAGTTCCACTGCCCGCATCCACATGTGCACCCTGTAAGTTCCAGTGTATGCCACTGCTGCCTCACACATCTGAAAAAACAGCCAGCTTCACCAGCAAAGACAGTGTCATCTCTCTGTGTCGTGCATGCGTCCTCTAGGCTGCTTTTAACTTTGCGTTTCATATGTATGACTTCCCCTTCTGTAAGGTTGTCCTCCTTTCCCACCTTTTCAGAGTACACTTTCCTGCAATGCCTGCAAGACCAGCTGCAAAACAAATTGAACAACAGCTTGGCTTTGGTAGGAATCTGCAGCTTCTGTTCTTTGCGAAATTGAAGGATAAAAGGATACTTTTTTCCACAAAGCAAGAAAGGGCTGGTTTCTAACAAAATGTGCTTCCTGACAGCAAGGTGTCTAAAAAAATAGTCAGATGAAACCCTTCAAGCTTTTTGTTGCAAGCTTAAATATATTATAGTACATTTTTAACTACACTGTTAGAACATAAAATGCAACATATGAGTGAGAACTGTCAAAATCAAATAAATGGCAGCAGCTAAGTAGGTTGTTAAGGCTTTTTGCCCTCCAATTTAGATGAAATATTCATGGAATAGATACTGCTTGTCCAGACTGCCCTATATTGCAGAAGTATGCTTCATTGAAAGCTGTTTTACATTTTCACTCAAAAACTGATAGTTTTGTAACTATCAGGAGTGCGAGTACATAGTGCGGTTTCCTCCTCCCCTGCTGTGGCTTTCTGAAGTTCTTGGTTTCACTGGAGCCAACCTGAATAGTCTCTTGAGAAGAAAGAGTGATTTGAATCAGATTATTATAGCATGAGGTTTACAAGGTGAATGCTTGGGTGCAATACCTTCTTGAGAGGGCTGAAATCCTGTAACAGACAAAACAATCTGCAGTCAGGATAGAAGATTTGGGCTGTAAGTTGGGTGTGATATGCTCAGAGCCAGTGCAAGAGACTAAAACTAAGTCCGCTGAGTCCCAAGTCCTTTTGCTGGGAACACATTCAGGTATTACTAAAATGCCTTCGTGGCAGGCTTGTACTTGCCCTTTTCTGACCAAAATGGATTCATCTGCTTCAGTTCCTGAAATAAATAATCTTTAATGTTCACCTGAAAAAACTGCATGGTTCTCTGAGAAATAAGAAGACTTCTTTTTTGAAATATAATATTTAATTCCTTATTTGATATTCAAGGGAAAGAACTGAGTATACTATCTATTTTAGCACCTTAATTAAATATTTTATGACTATTGCTGGCATATTAGTTTAAAATGCTTTCTGTTTAATAAAATGTAGAGATGCTGATGTAGCATGCAAATTTTCTACAGAATGCCGCCCTTTCCCCTGTTACCCTCCATGTTTTCAGGAGCAGGGAGTAATTTCACATATGACTGCATCTTTGCAGAATGAAATGCATTGTTGGAATTCTTGTTCTTATTTGTTTGTTAGTTGTGTATTTTACACTTCTCAGAGCACTTGAATTCAGTAGTTACTGGGCAGTACTCTGCAGAGCTGCATTCTCCTATTTGCATGGGAGCCATGCGTTCCATTGAAGACATCTTACTGTAGCACACTGCCAAGTAAGGCTTTTGCTTTTGTGCTGTGAAAGGTTGACAGAAGGGTGTGATGGGAGGTAACTCATTCCAAGAGTGATGGGGCAGCTGTGAGCCTCCCCACGGTGCCTCTGGCCCCTGCTCAGCCACATGCTGAAGCTGTGAAAAAGCCTGTGATTTCAGCTTCAGAGGGTCCACCAGGGCTTCCCTTCAGCACTCAAATAAACTTTACTCTGTTAGAGATGTAGTATCATAGAAGGTGATGGTACCAGAGTTAAAAAATACACAGCTAGACCAAGTAGTTATAGTAAAGGTTGCTGAGCTGCTGTTTCCTTCTGTAGGGACTGAAATTATTCTAATTTTAGGGAGTACTGAAGCATTTTAGAAAAGTTTGATTTCTTTGCAGAAGTACATAGTTCTGGAAATAGTCCTGGCAATAGTCTGGGTCAAAGGATTGCCTTGTCTCAGTTCACCTCAGTTCTCTCCTGATTATAGAGAAGGTGAAACTGACATGGTGCAGTAGGCGGAGTGCATTCACAAGCACGTCCGCTTTTTCTCATTCCCATATACCTGTGGAGATGACATCTGTGATGGTGGTTTTATTGCACTATTCAAGCAGGATAGAGAGAAATCTCACTGTACAAGTGCTGTGTACACACAAACACATGTACAAAACTCTGCAGTATTGCTTTCTGTGTTCATCTGTAACTCAGCTGTTCCCTCAAGACACTATTGTAATATAAATATTAATTTTTCATAGCAGCTGTGAGTCCCCCAGTGGGCAGTGTGATTCCAATTCTGCCATCTCTCTGTTTGCACTGCTGTTTTCCTTGTTTTGCTGTCAAAGGCAATGTATGAGAGTGTTTTGTAAATGGTGGTCACTTGAGATTTACTGAGGATTCTTCTGGACAGCCTTGTCTCTCTGCCCACCTTTTTTTTCCCTATTGGAATTATACCAGTGCTAATTCCTGTAGTGCATATTGTTTTGTTCTTAAATAAGTGATTTAGGAGAAACGGTTTCTGAATTAATGAGCACAGAGAGCACTGGAGGTGCTCAGTGGAAATGTTCACAACTAAACATGCCTGTGCAGTATTATATAAAATAAGAAGTTTGACATGTTTGGGACATTGGCTGTGTCTCTGGGCATCCTCAGGCCAAGGTTAATTTCCTGCCCTCTGTTCATACAAGAGGAAATTGCAAAGTAGCAGCTTGACAGAATGTCTGTTCACTAGACTGACATGGGATGTGATGTGCATACACAAGAGAAGTTTATAAGGAGAGGGCATAAGGCTGACCTCGCTTCCTTGCTAGAAATTGCTTCTGGGCAAACAGTGCATTACATGAACCTTCGTGTTTTGTTTGGACTCTTCTGTAAGGTTTGCAACATCTTTGCTCTTTGATGTGGCACTTTATAATTTTGCAGGCTTCGCATCTTTTTATATAAATTTTCTCAAATTTCCTCTGTTAAAAATTAAAAACAAAACAAAACAGAGAAAGGCCAGACTCAGGTAAAGTGTTTGGTGGTGAGACTTTCTGAAAGAGAATCTTGCAGCTGCATGGAGATATCCATCCATGGTATAGTGACTGATAAGAAAAGACAGATGTCATTCTCTGGTTTACCAAAAATGTATTCAGAAATATGCTGACTCTGGGTCATCAAGATGCGGGAAAGTCATTCTCCAGGAGTTTGAGAAAGATGAATTCAGCATGCCATTGCATTGTACGCAGCACTCACATCAGCCTTCAGCTGACAGACAGATCACAGTTTCTTTCTGGCTCCATATATATTTCTTGCCACTGTCTAGGTCTAACTTTAGAGAGCTGCCTTTCATTTCAGCTCAACCTGAATGCTGACACCAGCACATCATAGCACATGCTGTCTTTGACGGCTTAGGCAAAAATGGATGTTCCTGCTCCCCTAGCATTCCCTACCAGTCAAAAAGAGTTGAAGGCCTTGGAGAAGGAATTTTGGCAGCACATTCATGTCCTTACAGCTTTCTCTGAGGCTGGCAAACTATGTGGAGACATTTCCGGTATGCTGATCAGTGCCTTTGGAGAAGCTGGCAGAGCCCCAGCTGTCAAGGTAGATTGCAGCCAACTGATCTGGTGGGATTAGCAAGGATTACCACGAATACTTTCTGTTGGAAAGGAGAGTTTATCAGCCAGGGCTGCTTCTGGGGCTGCCCAAATGTGGACTTCTTCTGAAATGGATTTAGTCACCTGAGCAAGTTGTAGACATTGGATGCAGCTCACAGAGGAAGCTAGAAGGCAACAAGCTAAGTGATAGCTGACACTGTCTCTAGGCAGAAATATGAGGTAAGATAGAATATCATATGTCTGAGGCCTGTCTAAGTTCATTTTCTGGCTCTGAGGTTTTTCCAGTCTTCCTGGACAATGGAGCCAGTCATTTCCCCCAAAACTAAATCAGCTTGTGAGCCCTTACAGGAAGGGGCTTGACCTGAGGCCTTGCCTCCTCCATCTTCAAGACAGGGTATGCCAGACTTCCTTGAAAAAGGTTTAAAGAAACGCCCTAAGTGGGCATAGGCAAAATCCTTCAAGACTGACATGCCTTCAAATCTTGCTGAGTCTCAAATTATGAGAGAGGAAGGACATTTGACTTTGCTCACTGCCAGCCCTTGTAAACCCCTTACAGCACAGATGTTTCGGTTGGCGGCTGCCCTTTGGTCACCTGTGCAGTAATGCTCTGCCTTTCTGCTGGGCCTGCCAGACTTATGGTGGTGCCCTTGCCTAGCTCCAGACAGAGGTGGTGGTGTGGCAGGACCGCTGGATAGCTGCCTCTTCTCAGGTTAAGTGTCTGAGCAGCAGTGTGGGAAGTTGTGGGCTTGCACCAGCAGGACCTCCATCAGAAAGGATGAGACATGACAGAGGAGCAAGATGTTTTCTCCCACCTTCCAAGAGGTGGTCACCACAGCTGGTGACTTCCTATCCACTGAAACTCAACCTGGAGAGCCCCAGCCCAGCCTGGCTGAAAGCTCAGATACCTTTGGCAGTGGCATAGATTCCTCTGGCTGCAGTCCTGTTTGGTGTGCTGCCAGAGAAGTTCTGTAAATGAATTCATGCACATTAACCAGCTCTTCTCTCAGGTGGGTGTCTCCCTGGCTGTGGAAGCTAGTGCTATCCCTGCACATACTCTGCATCCTGCACTGTGTTTCCTGCTATACCTCATCTCATAAATTGTGTTCAAGTGCAGGATCAATAGTTACCATGCCTGCAGGGAGTTATTTCACTGCTTTGCAGCTGTTGCACTTGGTGCATATTCCAGGTGAGACTGATTTCTGTGATACACTGAGAGGGAGAGTCAATTACAGACTGCTTTGGCCTGCTCTTCAGAAAAAAAGTCATGCAGCCTTGCTGGAAAATGACTTTTCTTTCAAAAAGCTCCTGGCTTTCCCAAGCCATTTATAGTCATGTGGGCTTTGGATGGAACCTATGGCTACATTTTGCCCTTGTCCATCTTCCATCACTCAGAAGATCAAAGACTGCTTCCAGGCTGATTCTTGCAAAACAAGAGTCCCTGTTTTTGTCATCTGGTGTTACGAATGGTACCATTACTGTGTTAGAAACCCAGATAGAGTTGTGCTTGCCATTTGTAGACCCTCATCAGAGAGAGGTAAGGGAGTTTGCTGTGATTTTCTTTGTGGACTTGGTACGGAGGCTTCTGTAGTGTGTGAGGGCTTGCCAAGGAGCACCCATGAAGGTAATTGGTTGAGAAAAATTAAAAGCAGGCAGTAGAGGCTGAGAACCTAAATAGCTGAGAAGTGGAGTTGGGGAGCTGATTATGAAGGATTGTTGAAATGAAGACAAATAATCCACAGCTGTTGTCATAGTCCAATACTTCCTGCTTACATCTCTTCCTATCAAGCAGACAGTAGAACGACTTCTCTCCCTTGGAAAGACATCAAAACAGAGAAAGAAAGAAAGAAAGAGAGAGAGAGAGAAAGGAAAACATGTTAAAGGTAGTGGAAAACACAAGTCAGGTAGCACTTAGTTCATATACTCTATTACTATTTCTGAACTCTGGAATAAGGTTTTTTCCCTAGGCTAAGGAAGAAGGATTAGTACATGGAGAAATTCAATGCCATAAATTTTCCCCCTGCTATCTCCTGCAGGATGAATATAAGCCAGAAAAGGCTTTGTCGGAGGAAGATCTGAAGAATGCGGTTAGTGTGCACCATGCGCTGGCATCCAAGGCAACAGACTATGAGAAGAAACCCAATGTCCTCAAGCTTAAAACAGCAGATTGGAGAGTCCTGCTTTTCCAAGCCCAGTAAGTGCTCTCCTCGTGCCACTTATTGAGGAAAGAAAGCAGTGCTGAAGGAGGAATAAATTTTTGCCTGGACAGGTTAAAACAGAGGCTTAAGAGGTTCAATCTGTTTATTTGATCAGAAATAAGATTAAGTAGTGATGTGATTAGAGTGCACAAATAGTGCATGAGAAAGAAACATCAGGTTTTAAGAGGCTTTTTAGTCTAGCTGAGAGAGGCATAACAAGATGCAGGAGCTAGAAGCTGAAGCTCCAGGAAATTCAATTTGGAAGCAAGATAACAGTCAGGGTGATTAATCATTGAAGCAAATGACCAAAGGCAGTCTTGTATTGTCTGTCTCCTGATGTCATCAAGTCCTAGCTAGATGTCTTTCTAGAAGATATGCTGTGGTTAGAAACAAAGTTACTAGTTAATACAAGGATGATTTGATAAGTTTTTCATGCTGTGATATCCAGACATAACAGGTGACCTGCCTTTTGCTTCTGAGCCCTTTTCTACTGAGATCCATATTAAACCTCCTAGAGATCTTTGGTTACCAGCACAACCAAGACCTTAGGACATACGTCTGAATCAGGGCATTAGTTGGCTCTGTCAGCTGTATTACTGGGATTGGATTAGTAATCCCAGTGCTAGGGTGAGGTATGGACCTAAGCACAAGCCAGCCTGTGACTGAGTTACTTAGCACTAACTGCTTGCAGACATAGGCAGGAAGACAGAGCAGACTCTTAAGACTTGTCCAGTTTTGGATATTCTGACTTTTAAAATACCATAGAAGGGATGGAAAGAGGTAGACAAGGCTGAGTCAGCAAGTGCTTAATATATGTTGCTTCCTCAGGAGCCAAGAAGAAATGCAGACCTGGATCAACAAGATTAACTGTGTGGCTGCTGTCTTCTCTGCACCACCATTTCCAGCGGCCATTGGTTCTCAGAAGAAGTTCAGTCGCCCACTCCTGCCAGCCACCACAACAAAGCTATCTCAGGTGAGACATTTTTATATAGAGGGTAGATGATAATGATTTCTCTTTCTGTCCAGACACTGGATGGTGGTCCTTGTCACTGTTTTATAGCTGTTGCCGTTAGCAGTCCTAGGAGGAGAAGACTTGCATAGTAAATCTATGCTCATTTCCTCTTGCAAGATTTGAAGTGGGGGGAGAAAAGGAACAGACTCAAATACAATTGATTTATGTTTTTGAAGAAAATAGTACCAGATAAAGAATTTTCTTCTTGTGCTTATGGCCCTGCAGAGTACATTTCAGATACTGATTGATGGGGTTATTTTGGGTTTAAGTGTTTATGAAAGCCACTTATTTCAGGAGAAGTGGACATACTCCTGGACTTTGGCTTTTTGAATTGATAAAAGGTGAAAGCTGATGCATCAGACAAGCATCAATTATATTTCTCCCATTAGATTTTCCAGGCTCCATTTATCAGCTCAGGGATTTCCTGTACAATATATATTTATAAACGGTGTCTTAAATTAATCTCTTCAGTCTCCCTTGTGATCACACAAGCTTTTAGCATCCCATGGCAAGGAGTTTCACAGCTCTACTGCTTCTTGCACAAATACACATATTTCTGCTTGTCTCAGACTGCCTGTGTCAGATGCTTGTGCCCATAGCTTTTTGGGAGATGCAATGCCTGCCTGGATTTCCTCCTGCATTGGCAAGAACATGATACTGATTGTGTTGATCAGATTGACAGAGGTTATACTTCATGACATCTTCCTGTAGCTTTTAAAGTGATCTGCCCATGCTGGATTGTTTCTTAAATGCATTTGTTGGGGTTTTTATTTATTGCCTTCATAGCTTAGCAACTATCCTTAGAATCCACTGTCTCAAAACCTGTGTTTCTGTAAGGGTATGGCGTTTTTTACGTTGCCTGTGCTTTTTCTCTCTCCATGAGAGCAGCCTTTCTTCTTACAGTGTGGTGACTGACTTACCATTTTTTGTTCTGGGTTAAAGTTTAAATCATGTTATGTGAAAAAATTATAAACTGGTCTCATCCTTTTTGTTTTAGTTTTTGGTCATGCATACCTTTTAAAAATACAGTATGGTGCTTCCATAATTTACCTCCAGTCACCAAGGGAAGCTTTTTTACTCGTTCTGTATGATTGTTCTGTTTAGCATGTTGTTTCCTAGTCTCATTGTTTCCATTTAATCTGGAAAGGGAAAAGATAGATCACAACCCTGTGGTTTGTATCCTGCAGAAGGAGAGACATGAAAAGTGGAATAAGATAAGCTGTTTTAGATAAGGAGAAGAATGTTAAGTGTTCAAAATAGATAAATTCAAAGGCAAGCAGAAACATGTCTGTTTTCATCTGTCAGTGTGGAAAAGCTGCCAGCAGGCTGTTTCTCATGAAAAAAAAAAAAACCAAATTGTCAGATCCCTGTGGTTGATGTTTGGGATTTTATGGAATGAGTCATGATGGACACTGCTTCTTCAAAGGGTCTGTTCCTGGTCAGCCAGAAATTGAGGTGCAGTGAGGACTTAGCATCGGTAAGGAAGAGAGAGGCTGGACATGATGACAGGTTGTGCAAGATCATTGTACCAGATTTTCTTTCAAAAGCAGAACAGTGTATAATCTTGGTTAGTCCAACCAAGGAGGTATGTGACAAAACTATATATAAAGGAACAACCAGTCTAGAAAAGACCTACTAGGGTGTTAGGCTTTTTCTTTTTTTCTGAGAATGCACAGCACACACAAAAGCTCCAGAGATGGTGCCCTGGAAATGACAGGTGCTGTATTAATAGCTGCTCAAAGACCTCCTGTCATTAGGCTGTAGAACTCACTACCACAGGATGTCCCTGGGACCAGGGAATCAGCACAATGTAAAGAGTGATTGGGCACTAATGAGAGACCATGCACATTTAGGGTAGTAACTAACAGCAGCAAGAATTTTTTGGCAATCAGTAGCAAGTGGTTTCAGCCCTACCATGTTTAGGCAGAGGCAAATTATCCCACATGTTTCTCTCTTCAGTTCTCCTCCAAAAGAATTGAAACACAAGATTAGCTGGGTCTTAGCTATCATCATCTATAGAAGTTTTCCCCTTTCTGCTGTTTTCCACAGCTCCAGCTCAGCAAGCCAAGAGGCACAGTCCACAGTGTGACTCAGTGCAGTGCAGGCATATCTGAGCTAGATTTGAAGCTGTGGGCTTCATCTGAGCTGTGGGCTGTGCTCAGAACCATACCACAGAGAGACAACACTGGCAGCTGTTGCCTCCTCTGAGGTGAGGTGCCTACACAGGAGCTGACCTGGGTACTACCTTTTGGCTAATTCACCAATATCTGCATGATCATGTGTCTATTTTGGACTTAACAAATTCAAACATAATTTCAGATCCAAGCCTAGAAATGGACAGAAGGCCATCCTGCAGGAGATGAAAACCTTCTGAGATGAGGGAAGGTTAGCTTGACAGATGGACTGGAGGAAGTGAGTGGGCCTGGGTTTATGATAAAGGAAATTGCCTAGAAAGTGGGAGTAGCAGCTCCTCACTTTCTCCAACTGCGCAGTGGGATAAAAACCAGTAGCAGCTTAGCAAAATGAGTTACTTTTCGGGGACTGGACAGCCCTTCCTCTTCTGAATGCATTGTATTGTTCTAAACAAATAGAAACCACACACTAGAGAGCTTTTGGCAGTGCAGAAATAGAAGGAGGGGCCATGACTCTGTGTCTTTTCTATCCTGGAAGGAACTCCTTTAACAATCAATAACCTGAGGCAGAGTCTTCACCTGTTTCGTTTTGCCCTTGGTTTGTCTGCATACACAACAGTCTTAATTAATTTACAAAAAAATGTGTTCGAGCAAAAGTGTCGTGTTGTCAGTAATGCTCGGCAGCAAGCTGCTTCCGTTGCTCACAGCAAGGCAATGGATGACAGGTTTGCTCTTCTTCCCAGTGGCATCTGCTAGCTGCCGAGTTTTTCTGCAAGCTTGGCCACTTTGAGTGCCTTTGAGAGAGCTGTTGGTGGCAGCTCTTTGGGATGACAGACCTTACCAATCTAAGGAAAGGAGCTATGAGGTATTATTGTACAGGAGCCTCTCTATTTTTCTTTGCTTATTGGATATTTTGGATTCTGTCACCTAAGTGCCTAATATGTTTCTGAAGGATGAACAGCTGAAGTCCCATGAAGCTAAGCTGAAGCAGATCTCCACTGAGCTTGCTGAACATCGCTCCTATCCTCCTGACAAGAAGCTCAAAGGCAAGGAAGTAGATGATTACAAACTGAAGGACCACTATCTGGAGTTTGAGGTAAATATGGAAAACATTATTACTTTTACTTCTTGGGTGTGGATGGTCTTATATTTGGAGTACAGTCCTGAAGTTCTTCATTTTTCACTTTACTTCCCTAGGAGTAAGTGTTCTTGCTAGGCAGAAAAGTCATCCAGCGATTGCAGATGCTGGGATGTGGCTCTTCTTTCTGGTGAGAATGTCCTTAGTGAATTTAGCTCCCAGCCTGTAACATGGAGGATAGAAACAAGACTCCTGTCCTTCCTCATGTACCTGTTTGAAGAAATTTTAACATCTTCACGCACAAAGTGTCTTGTGTTGTAAAACTGTGTTGCCTAGTGTATTGGAGCCTCAGTCTCTAACGAATGACTGCATTCTGCAGGAATGCAGATCATGGTAATTGTCTTCCATTGGTAGGTTCTGAAGGAACTGATATGCTGAAGTTACTGTCATAGGCTTGCCTCCCTCCTCAGAGCCATTGTGTTGTATACTACTTAGAGGGATGTCAGGATAAGGAAAATGGTAGAATTTAAGATCACAGATTGAATGATGCAACTTTTAGGCAGATGCATTAGGAGATTGTTTTGAGTATCTGACAGCAGCTTTTATCTATAATGGTTACTGCCACATTTTAGGACTATGTGGGAATGAATCGGCAACCTAGCGGATGTCTGGCATTTGTTATGACTACACCTTAGAGCTTTTTCCTCCAGGACTACGAGTCAATGTTGCCTTGGGTCTGAAAGGATCCTACTCTAAATAGGCAATGCCTGGCAAGGAAAATATGTAGTCTGACAAAGAGGAAGAGCAGATAAGACAGATGAGACCACCAGAGCTGATGCTGGAGGCAACACAGCACAAGCCTCTAGAACTGAAGTAAGCCTTCTGCCCTGTGCTATCAGTTTCTGTTAGAGGGACTCTTTTTACTCCTGAACTTAAATCGTTGCATACTTTTGCTTTTGCAGAAGGTTAACCACAGCGTAGCCACTGTGTTGAGTTTCACTTTGCTGTAGCAATGTCTATCAGGATGGCTTTATGAAGGAGGAATCGTTACTTGACCAACATAATAGTCTTTTATGATGTGATGTTTGGTGTGATGGACAAGGGGAGAGCAGTGGATGTTGTTTGTTCTTCACTTTGACAAGAATTCTGACATTGTCACCTCTAACAACCTTGTAATCAAGCTGATGAAGTGGATTAGGAAGTTGACAGTGAACAATCGAGATCAAAGAGTTGTGATCCATGGCACAGTGTCAGTTAGTTTTGAAGAGAGCACTCAGATGTACAGAGTAAGCCATACACTTTCTCTCTGGAGGGCATCTTGTAAAACTTGGAAGATAAAGCATTTTCTTAGCTTTGGGTTCTTGACACAAAGTTTATTTTCTGTAACTTTTAGAAGCTTGGTGAGTTAGGATGAAATGTGGGCTGGAGTGTTAAATGTTTATAGAAAGATTGATGAGGGAGTAGATTGTTGGGTTTTTCTCTGTTTCCTGTGAATTTTATCAGGGATAAAATTTATATCCTTTATCTTTTGAGGATATTCCTCAGGTACCTCAGTACAAATCAAAACCACTATAGGCCAGGAAACAAAAGGTGTCCTCTTCACTAGTGAGAGTCTCAAAACAGCATTTGAGCTGTGAAGTTCAGGTAAGTGATCAGTTCTGCACGAGTGCTCATCTAAGCAGGAAAGTTGTGGCAACAGTTTCAGTTATGTGGGAGAAATGGTAATTCAAGGTGCTGATTTGCTGTGCTGTGTTACCTTCACACTAAGCACAGATTTCATTGGCAGTATTGAACTATCAAGACACCATTCCAAGGGTCATGAGAGCAGGCAATTCCAAAATGTCGGAAATCAAACAAACGAGGCAGAAGGCTAACTGGGATCTTCTTCTGGAGCTAAGTCAAAAAAGTAAGGTTTATGCTGAGTGGAAGCAAGGTCAGGTGGCATGGGAACAATACAGTGAGAGATGCTCCTCACCATTGTAACAAGAAAATTCATGTGGCCAAATCTCAATTGGAGTTGCTTCTGGCCAGAACTATGGGGAATGAAAAGAGTGTTTTAAAAAGAGTATCAATAAAAACAGTGTTTTAAAATATATTAATGTCAAAAGGCAGTGTAGAAATAACATCAACGTCTTACAGGATTAGGATGCTCATCTCACAAACAGGGACGTGGACAAGGCAGAGTGTTTAATGCAGTCTTTGCCTCTGTCTTCAATATGGATGGCAGACCAGGGGGATCTCAGTGCCCTGAGATGGAGGACCATTACTTTGAGAATGCTCCCATTTAAACTTGAAGTTGTGTAGTATCAGCTTTTTAAGCTGGATCCCTGCAAATATATGGGGCCTAATGAAATTCATCCAGGATACCTCCAGCAATTTTCTGATGTCATCACAAAACTTGTCTCAATGATATTTGAACAGTCTGGAGAAATCCCAGTTGGCTGGAAACTGTCCCAGTTTTCAAGAAGGGCAAAAAGGATGACACTGGAAACTACAGGTCTGTCAATCTCATTTCAGTGCCTGGTAAAATAACAGAGAAAATGATTCTGGGAAGTACTGGAAAACATCTGGAGGACACTGGAACCATCATCACAGCCAGCACAGCTTCATGAGAGGAAAGTCAGGCTTGTTCAACCTGGTTTTCTTTTATGACAGGATAACCCACTTACTTGATCAACAGAAGCCAGTTAATGCAATCTTTTTTTTTTTTATTTCATAAAGCTTTCAATACTGTCTCTCTCAGGACCCTTCTGGAGAAAATGTCCAGCCCACAGCTGGATAAACACATTATGTGGTGGGTGAGCAGCTGGCTCATGGGTCAGGCACAAAGGGCTGCAGTGAATGGGGTGACATCAGACTGGTGTGACCTGTCACTAGTGGGGTTCCACAGGGCTTCATCCTCAGCCCTGTGCTCTTCAACATCTTCATAAATGACCTGGACACAGGACTGGAGGGGATAATAAGTTTGCAGATGATACAGAACTGGGAGAAGCTGCTGACTCCCTTGAAGGCAAGGAGGCCCCGCAGAGAGACCTTGACAAATTATGGGACTGGGCAATCACCACCTGTATGAAGTTCATACAAGGGAAAGTGCTGGATTCTGCATCTCAGATGGGACAACCCTGGGTGTATGGAGCACCTGGGAATGAGAAAGTGGAAAGCAGTGCCATGGAAAGAGACCTGTTCAAGGGCAAGTTGAACATGAGTCAGCAGTGCCCTGGCAGCCAGGAGGGCCAGCTGTGTCCTGGGGTGCATCAGGCTCAGCATCAGCAGCCAGGCAAGAGAGGCACTCCGCTCTGCACTGGAGCAGCCTCACCTTGAGTGCTGGGGCCAGTTTTGGGCCCTCAGTATAAGAAAGATATGAAGCCCTAAAGCCGCCAAAGGAGGGCAGTGAAGATTATGAAGGTCTTAAGGGGAAGTCAGATGATGAGCAGCTGAGGTCTTTTGGTTTGTTCAGCCTGGAGGAGAGGGAGGAGCTGAGGGGAGACCTCATTGCAGTCAACAACTTTCTTGTGAGGGGAAGAGGAGGGACAGGCACTGATCTGTCTGTGATGATGTGTGTGGATAGCCTGCAGTTATGTCAGGGTAGGTTTAGGCTGGACATTGGAGAGAGGTTCTTCTTCACCCAGAGGGTGGTTGGGCACTGGAGCAGGCTCCCCAGGGCAGTGATAATAGTACCAGCCTGACAGAGCTCAAGAATCGTTTGGACAATGCTCTCAGGTACATGGTGTGATTCTTGTGGATGGTCCTGAGCAGGGCTAGGAATTAGAGTAGATTATCCCTGTGGACCCCTTCCAACTCAGTTTATTCTATTATTCTGTGAGGCAGTAAAAATCCCAAACCAAACCTAAACGTTGAGCTGTATGAAAACTGTGAATGGATACTCTGTGAATGGAAAGCTTCCCTTTAGAACAATGTCCTTTCAGGGTTGGCAGGAGTGGTGGAAGAGCTTGCTGCATGAGCCTAAATGAAAAGGGCAAGGGGCAGGAGAGGTAGGATTTTGTAACTGTCTCTTTCAGGCTGAGACAGCAGGCTAAACCTAGTGTCTGTGTACAAAGGACCATGCTGATACATCTTGGGAAACACGCTAAAAGGTCCTGTGAGTCCCTAAGGTAGCAGCATAGTACCATTAGGAAGGAAGATGCCAATTTCCTTTTCTGTAGGTCCTTACAATTTCTTTTTGTTTACACACCGGTGATGCCTTCATTCTTGTTCCTAGCAAAAGACAATTGAGACGGAGGGGAGGTGAAGCATGAGGTAACTGGTCCTTGTTCAGGTATGCAGCCAGTAGCATTTGTTTTTGATGGTGTCTTTACTTACACCCAGCATGGAAGGAACAGCTTTCATTGCCTGCTCTCTGAGGAAGTACTGCATAAGATGGCAAAAAATTCGTTGCTTATTGCAGAAAATTTATTGTTAGAGAAGTACCTTTTGAGTGCTGTCAGATGAGAGGTGAAGCCAGAATACCAATGTGAGGCTACTTCATACTTCATTATTATGTGCATTCATTCTTCAGAGATAATGTTGCAGAGGCTTTTGAATGGTTTCGACTTCTGTGGTTTTATTTCTTGACAGAAATTGCCAAATTGATTTCTTTTAAAGCAAAATTTCCAGTAGCATTTACCTAACTTCAAATGTCAGGTCACTGAAAGACCAGCTTTGTTGTGGTTGAAATCAAAGTAGAAGTGTGTTGATTAATTATAATAGAAATCAAGGGTCCACAAAGTCCAGGGGGAGATGGCCTTTTGCACACATACAGGTCCTAGATTTCCATTCTGATTGCCGAGTCTTGAGACTCTGGTGTTTACTGGACCTGTAAAAGCATAAATACGTACAACAGTAAAGCCCCCCCTCTCAATTTCATGATATTATGCTGTTCCCAAGCTAAGAGCACTGGCTGGCCTTTTGCAGAAGCGTCTGGTTCATTTTGTGATGAATCATCCATCAACTCAGTTCATCATCGTCAGGGTTCTTGCTGTTTCTCCATTTCCATTTTTATTAAATGACACATCTTACCTGCTTCATGTGTTTGTCTCTCACATTGTGGAGCTCCATCTCCAGATATGGAAGTCATAGGAAGGCTTATTTATTTAATTTGTAGGAGGATTCTGTTATGATTCTCCTCTGTGAGGGTTTGTTTATTCAAAGGATTCTCAAAAGCCAGTCACATTCTCTTCTTTTTTTTCCCCCTTTATATTTCATACTTCAAAGCTTTTTGACTTCCTGCCCTTAAATAAATGTTTTTACCAGAACTTTATTATTTTATTAAAAAATGTAAAATATTTTCTTAAATACTTTTTTCCTCTGTCAGGAACATAATAGTTTGGCTGCCATTTTGCCACTTTCAAATACAAGTTAACAATCAGTACAGATATTTACATCCACCTTCCCTGACTCCCAGCACACTGAGATCGCTGTAATTACAATGCCTGCACCATGTGTTTAAGTGGATATATCAGGGGCAAGTTACTAAATAAATCCTATGAAGTGGATTGCTCTGTTCTCAGGACCTCTGCCCCATCTGTTTCTGAGACCTTTCAGGGGTCTTCTGTTACCGTACCTTCATTTTCTTCCTTGCCGAATTGTTTCGTGGAAAATGATGCAATTGGAGCAAACAGAATGAAACCTTCCTGTTGGAGAGGGAAAACTCTAATCCAGATGAGGAATAGAACAAATGGGCATGGGGCACAGTAAAGTGAACTTTTTCCAGTTGAAAAATAGAAATGTCTGGACAGACAGCAACCTTCATCATTCCCTGTGAGTGACATAGCAGGGAAACATGCCTTGCTGCTGTCATAGCCTTCTCATCTGCTCCTTTTTGTTAAGGTCTGGCCTTTTAGAAGATTCTCCCACATGCCTAGTGGTGGCCATGATGGTACAGTCTGAATTTAGACCCTGCTTTGGTTTCTTCCCCGTGGATAAGAAAAGCAGGACCTGCTGGTGAGAGTGGAGGATTGCAGCAGAGCAGGATTTTTGTTGTCCCTTAGTTTAGTGCACTTTATCTCCATGCATGCCTGAGCACATAGGATCTCAGTATGTGTGAGTGAGCACAGCTTTTGTCTCAGCATGACTAAAGTAGCAAGCTTTCATTTGATGGTGTTACTTGGAATGGGAGCCAACACTCTTTGGAGCATCAGGATTTGTGTGCTGCAGAACTGAGTGCCTCTAATTACACAGACCTCAGTCTGCCTGAAATCCTCTTTGTTTAATTTACATTAGCCACTGTTGTCCATATCCACATTAGGCACCATTGTTCGCATACATGTTGAGCTCCTGGCTTTCAAGGCTAGCAGAAAGCATTAAGTTACTGAGGTGGTCTCTCATGTGCCCCTGCAGAATTTCTTCCAGACTAATTTGGGCCTTTCTTTTCATTTCCCAGAAAAATCGCTATGAGATTTACGTTGGCCTACTGAAAGAAGGGGTGAAGGAGCTGCTGAGCGGAGGAGAGAACGATGCACCAGGACTGAAGAAATCCCACTCAAGTCCTTCTTTGAATCAGGAGTCTCCAGTTAGTGCCAAGGTGAAACGCAATGTCTCAGAGAGGAAGGACTACAGGCCAGAAACACCCAGCATTAAGCAGAAGGTCACTTAGGGTGGAAATGACAACTAGGGGAACAGCCATGCAGCAAAGTATTGGTGGTCAAAATTTTTTCATTTAATAACCTGTCATTCACAAAAAATAAGTGCATCTGCCTGAATGGGGTGTTAGTGACATTTTCTATTGTATATTTTGCTGTTTCTGTGCAGATTGTGGGAGATGTCTTCGCTCCTGCTTTGCTTTGCTTTGTTAATTTATCATTTAGCAGTTGAAGCATTGGGACTTTTTTGTGTTATTCTGTTTCTAAAGGAGCTGGGGAAGGGGTAGAGAGCTGTGACGTTTATTCTGTCTCCTCCCCATTTATCTCCTCCCATCGGCATGTGGCTTTCATCTCTCAAGTCACTTGTCACTTTATTTACATGGTGGGTGGGAAAAATAACTGGACAAGTGCTGCAGTGCTGTGAATGTGAGCTGTAGCTGTGAGAAAAGCTGTGCAAACATGCAGCTGCAGAAGGCTGACTATAGGCTAGGGTGCTGGGAGCACTAGTTTCCTGACAATATAAGGCATGTTGGTACTGGTACTGAGCAGCAGGTGGTACAGTAAATAGTCACTGTCGCTTATTGTTACTGCATTGACCCTGGACACTTCGCGAGTGTGAAGGAATGAAACCTGGAAACCTCTGGCAATGCTGAGATGACGGCATTGGAATAATTTGTTTGCTTCCTCCCAAGCAGGGAGCCTTCTCCTGAGTTTGCAGGCTGGAAGGCATCCAAACCCATGCTGTCTCTGCAGTCAGGAAGATTAGGGATTACCCAGTTGGAATGGCTATCTGGGCTTCACATTTATTTGCAGAGAAGGCTGCTGTAGATGTCAGCCATTAGCATTATATATTAATTATATATATTAAAGACAAAGGGCCTCTGTGTAGTTTTTAACTATACGCTCTCACTTAGCTGCTATATAGAGCCTTATGATATATTGTGTCCTGTCGCTTCCCCTTCTGGGGGTTTCCTTGTTGGTGTGCAAAGAGAGCTGCTTTCAATTCCTCTCATAGTGACAAAGCACTTTGCCTTTTTTCTTCAGAACGGGATTCTCCTCAGTTGTCCATTTTCCTTCTTTAGCTCACATATAGGTGGAAGAGGCTGGTGCCTCCTCACAGTTCCTCCATACCCTGTGCCAGGCTTTCCAAGGGGAGCACAGATCTGGGAGAGACCACCATGGGTAGGTCTTTCCATACCTGAAAGGCCCATGTTTGTGCCATAGACCCTTGGGGTGGCCAGCAGTTTTTCAGGCACAGAGAGCAGAAAGATGACATAGAAATAATTTTCCCACTTCCCAGCCCTTCTTGTCTGGGCAGTGTCATGGCTCTGCAGAGAGTGCTGGCTCTCCTGTTACCCAACTTGTTACCTGAGTTTTAATCTCAGTTTATATACTGGCCCACAGGGTGAGCTTGGACAGGTCTCTCCCATTTTGTGTCACCCTTTCCCTATATGAAGTAGTACTACCAAACTGGCCTTTCCCACAGAGCGCCTTGGGAGATAATGTTGAGGACCAGTTGAAAATTGCTCCTTGCTGTTTGTTGTGTTGTGCCTGGCACAGGACAGCCTTCTTGTTGAATGCAATTCTTGATGCATATAGAAACGTCAAGATCAATGCAAGGACTGTTTAGAAATGCACTGGTGTTTTCAGCCCAAGTAGTCAAAGGGCCATACATCAAAAAAATTGCTATCTGAGTGGATGTGTGTTCTGTCAGGCTTCCCAAGGGTCCAAGTCAATTCATCTAGTTTTATTGAGCTGCCAGTCCAGTGGGCAGAACTAAGACTGATCAAAGAGAAAAGGCCACTGCATGACTTGCCTTCCCTACTGAGTACCACCATGCAACAGCTTTTGTGGTGTTGTGCTGTCTGTCTGTTGGCTGTAACAGTGATGTTGCATTCTCAGATGTGAGGTTTTGGGGCAAATGGATCCTTGCAGCTGCAGCCTGGTAGCGAAGCCAGATGAGACTGTTCTCATGAGTGATGTTGAGATGCGCATCCATCTGGCATCTGCCACAATTGGGGAATGCTGAATACACCTCTGGGAAGAAAACTTGACCTCCCTTTTATGATTAAGGAGTGGTATTTAGTGTTCCCATTGAGACTCTCCAAACTACGTGGCCCTTGCTCACTCCCTCCTTCTCCTCCCCATCCTTGCAGTGGGCTGGAGAGGAGAATTGGAAGCATAAAGGGCAAAGACCACAGGGTGAGATAACAAAATTTACAGGAAATGGCAATGAGATAAGAAAATGAATGGTAAACAAAAGCAGTATTAATAACACAGTGCTCAAGAATACTCACCACGCAGAACCCAAAAATACCCAACCATTTGCTTCCCAATACTCCGACCCAGGAGGGACATCTTCTCCTGTTTCTGGAAAATGACATGAAGTGGTATAGAATAACCTTCAAGTCCAAGCCATGATCCTGCCATAAATTAACCCTGTCCTGGCCAGAACCAGTACATCATTCTGTGAATTATTTTATATAACAATAGGATACATGCAGCAGAAACAAAACCCAAAAAAAGGTGCAGATCTATAAATGGCCCTGCTTGGCTGTCAGGGTTGGGTTGAGTAGATGATCTTTTGAAGGCAGGCTAGAACATGCTTGGCAAACCTCTTGTATTTATGGAGTGCAGTGCTTCAAAAGGCAAATAAGTGACATTTAACTTTCTTCTTCCCTGGGTTTAAACGTATTTTCATTGCTGAAAATTCCAGTTAAATTGCTGAGCTCAAAAATAAATTACTCCTGTTAAATGCATTTTCCAGCTTTGACACAGAAACTGGGTAATTCCTCTTCAAAGTCATTGCAGAAAAGATGATTTGAAGCAATAGGAAAAATCAAAAAGTGAACTGCAAAAAGGATGTTTTTTTCATTATTTATTATCTATTTCCATGTATACTTGTAAACAGATAGGGTATTTTTTTTAGGTCTCATCTGAATGTATCAAATGCAGTTTTTCATTTTTGCATTTTTTAGTCATTAAACATTTGTTGAGCTTAGAGCAGTCTTGCTGAGACTGTTGAAGCTTGCAGATCAGTTTACCCAGTATTTATAGTTTCTGCTCCAGTTTTAATTAATGCCATTTTCCTTTGTTGCTTTACAATGTATAAGCATCCCAGGCATGCTTTGGAGAACAAGAAAAAAATGTGATCCTGTTGCGAAAGTCTAAGACTCCTGCCCTCCCTTGGGAATAGGTTCCTCTACCAATCAGTACTGTAATTGGTTTTTTTCCCTCCTGATCATACTATATAGGATAGGGCAGGTTCTCAGGTGGTCTAAGTGGTGCATCTCCTTGAGTAGCACCATTAAGAATCTGACCAGGGAGGTTTGCATGGTACCCTGCACCCTGCCTTTCTTTGCGGCAATATTTGCCTCTAGGGAGGATCGGTGCTTGACTGCAGCGACTCAGGAGCTCTGGTTGCAGTATGTAAGAATATTCTGCTGGTTTCCAGCCCTCCTCTGGGACATGAGCTACAAATCACTGGAGCAGCCTACAGTTTCCTGGGTGTACTCAGTGTAAGGAGCTACTGGCTGGCTGCCATGAGCATGTGTGCATGTGGGAGAGCCTTTGCATTGGTGACGCAGGGAGGTGCCATCCTTCCCTGTCACCCTTCCTGCTCCAGTGTGCTATCATTGCTCAGGCAAGGCCTCTGTCTGCATGTAGAGAGTGGGGATGCAAAGAGAGGGAGCAGGCTAAGGCTAACACCTCCTTACTTCCCCTTAAGGTGCAGACACTGGTTCTGTGGGGACCCACCCGGCTCTGAAGTGTTACTGGCTCCAGGGGCTGAACCGTCTGCTATCCCCAGCTAAGGGAGGAGAGACAGGAAAGGGCCCCACTAGTCTGCACCTGACAGCAGAGGGCTGATGGAGAAGGGGAAAGCTGCCTTCCCCTCTCCCCACCCAGCAACCAAAGCGGGTGAAATACTCTCTTGAAGCCAAAACCGTACTCTCCTCTAAGATTCAGCAGGATGCAGGGGACTGTTTGAGATGAATTTTTTTCATCAGTGGCTGCAAAAGAGACTCCCTGGACTAGTTGTGTGTTTGTCTGCATCTTGCAGATAAATTACGCATGAACCAGTGAACATGACTACAGCTTCTAAATCCAGTATTTATGTTGTGTCCTCAGCTGATGTAGAGAGATAAGTCAGCCAGCAGAGTGATTAATGCAGCAGAGTTGTGCGGGAATGCTGTTCAGCTGTGTTGCCAACTCAGTTTTTCATCTGTAGCCAGTCACTTGTGAATGGTTAACAGAAACTTTCTAATGATTAGTAACAGCTCCTCACTAAAATACTTCCCCTCTGATCCTGCCTGCTCCCAGGTTGCAGTCTGTCTGTGTTAAGGGGCTCTCATGGAGAGCTGTGCTCTGCACAGCCCTGCTTTGTGGAGGAGTTTGGCCCAACAGACCTCCAGGGACTGTTCAGTGACTTTTCACAGCTCCAATGCCTTTGGATAACAAGGCTGGTTGCTTTTCTGGCTTGAAAAAGCCAAAACTTTTGCCTTTCTCCAGTGGGGAAATGAGGTTCTTGCTTGTCTGGAGTAGGCCATTCAGTGAAGATGTGGTTATGGCAGTGGAAGAAGTCAGAGATGACGAGGTTATCATCAGGCTTCTTGTAGGCATTGTATGGCATTGTTCTCCTTGAAATTGGGAAAGGCTTTTCTCTGCAGATGGCTTACTGCTTACTGTGTCTGCATTCTCAATTTTTAAATTAATTTTGGTCTTATTACAGTTAGTCTGACAGCTCCTCCTCCTTTTCTGACAAGCTGCTCTCGTCTGTCATCTTAGCACCTCAGCTGCTTCTGTATAACAGGTCTGTTTCCTTCCATGCTTGCAGAAATCCAGAAAATTTGACTCTCCCATCTTGCATTGAGAAAACCTGCTCTGAAGTAGTGCTGCATTGAGTGGATAACCCTGTGAACAGCTTTTTCACTCTGCTTGTTGGTAGCCTGTGTTTCCAGCCCAGTTATAGCTGGGAGGTGTGAGACCGAGTTTTAGACTGCCGTGATCCTTTAGTTGTATACTGCAGGGATGCAAAGTCGCCCTTCCCACACTTAGACCAGACACTTGCAACATTCTTACTCTTCTAGTATCCAGGTGGTTGGAAACACTGGCTGCTTCTGCTGGGTCAAAGGCAGTATACTCATATTATGACAAGAAATCTTGCAGCTTGCTGCTTGTTTAAATTTTCTCCAGTATTACTCTCCGCAGGCTCTGGGACATCACATCTGCTCTGAGGGGGCAGTTAAAAAGTCCACATTTCTTGTCAGAGCACAATCATTGCTCCCAGCATGTGGTCTCAGCATCTGGTATCTAGGCTTCCAAGAGGGATGAACCATAGAAGCTGTCTCAGAAAAAGCTAATCTGCAGCTTGTGCTTTTTAAAGGATATTTTTAGTGCATATAGAAGCAGTACGTCTGGCCTCTCCTATCCTCTCTCCCAGAGCTCTCCCAGCAGCATAGGTATAACATAGTGGGTTGCTTCACTTGGAGCTTCACTGTGAAGACCTGAGCTCCAGGAAGAAGAGGCTTTGTCAGCCTTCAGAGAAATGCTACCACCTGAGCTGAGCATCAGTGCACAGCACAATGATGCTGTATGAAGAAGCCAGTGCCACCCTCCATGGCTGGTCACCTGCTGGAGACTGTGAGCTCTAACATTGCCCTCAGTGTTGGAGGTAATGAGAAATGCTGGCTTCCTTTTTCCTCTAGTCTGTGCTGTTTGAGGAACTATCTTTACCACCTGCTGCTTTTCTCACCCCTATCCAGGGATACCACAGTCCCTTTGTGAAAAGACTGGTTAACATGAGAGCAAGGAGGAGAGGTCATTGGAAAAAGTCTGAATGCCATCTGGGAGTATCTGCTCTGCTGATGGCAGCATAGAGTTGAACATTGAAAGGCCCAGCCTTGCCTGAGAGAATGTCCCTTGCTCAAATATTTTGTTAGTTGAATTAAGGTTGTGTTTTAGTTATTTATTAGAGCCCATCCCTTACCAAATGCAAGCAAGAACTTTCACAAAGGTTGGACCATTGACCTGACTTTGCCCTTGTGTCAGAAGGAGCAAATTTAGACTAGTCCAACATGTTCTCTCTTGCCTGCCTTTGAGCGCTTAATTATTCTATAAGAATTATAGATGTTTAATCAATGAGGGACCTCCCATGGCATCTGCTTTTAAAGCAAGCCAGAAACCAGCTGGAGTGCAGGCCAGAGGTTTATTTGGACCAACAAAGGTACATCACTTAGCAATGCAAGCATTGAAAATGCAACAAGCCACAAGGGCGGGATTTTTCTCTGACAGAAACCACTGTAATTAGCAGCCACTCTGGCAGTGATCCTGTCTGTAACTCACATAAATGAGACTAGCACAAGAAGACAATTTTTGTCTACAAAGGCAAAGTTTCAGCTTGGGCCAATTGATATCATGGTGTAGTGACAGAGCAGCTGGCTAAGCTGCCATGAAAACCTGTTTAACACAAAATCCTCCAACTCCCCTTAGCCTCTTGGTGGAAGAGGGAGATAAATGCTATCGAGTCTGTGTCACCACACAGCGCAAACTCTACTGGTAATATGAGTCTTAACTCACACACTTACGAAATTCTCATACTCAGAGCTGTCAGATTCTGAAAGACTGTAGGATGAGAACAGGGGTGGGTTGTGGTTGGGTTTTTTTTAAAATTTGTACATATTCATGACAACTGTGTCCTCTTACTTGAGTCTAGAATTATAATTTGGCTAAAAGGACAGAGTTTTTTTGGCTGTTGAAAAACTTTTAAATCACTCCTCTGTGTGAGGTACACTGAGACGTACATTACTTGGTGAACATATTTAATTGATGCCTATAAATGTGTGTATTTCCTAAGTATAGTATGGCTTCTATGGCTCAGCACTGCAGAACCTGCTGTTCTTTTCTGAGGCTTGTTTGGTCAAAGCATTCAGCAGCTGCAAACATTGTTAGGATGCTTGTTGTTCTAATTGTTCTCAAGTGAGGTTAAACAGCTATCAGAGCTTTTGCAGATTTAAGGTATACTTTCAGCTGCTTTGATCTTCATGTGTTGTCCACCAGGGGCTGCCTGTTGTTTTGCATGTTGAAAGCAAGGCATATATTTGAGAGTCTAAGCAAGAGCTAGTGGGTGGAATTTTCTGCTAGCTTAACACTGGGCTGACTTTCTCCCAGTTTATATCAACTGATGCCTGTACAAGGAGCATCCATGCTGACTTCTTCTGAAAATCATGCTCTGGGGATCTAATACACAGCTTTACTTCTGAAAACGTTGACCTTGTTCTGTGAAAATTCAGCAAAGGGACATCATGTCCAAAGTGTCCAAGAAGGACAGGTGCCTGTGATGTCTCCTGCAGATACAGCAGTACAGCAGTAGTGAGGGGTTCTTTTTCTACAACTGTTCAAATTTCCAGAAGAGTGGCTCATCAGTAGGGAAGAGAAGAGCAACAGGGCTGAAATATCTCTCTTGGGCATCTCTTATGCCTCCCAGAGGTTTCTTTTGAGAGCATTGAACAACTTTTAACAAGTTGCTGGTCTGGGGCAAAAGACATAGGGAAACCCAGTGAGTTTTCCTATTGCATTCTAGTAAGGGCAACAGTAGCACGATCTGCATTATTCTTGCAAAGAGAGAGCAAAAGCTGAGGGTGTGATTCTTACATGGAGTCATAAAACTCTTTAGCATGCAGCTACACTGAAGCACTTGAGCAACTTCAATAGTGAAACTATACCTTTGCACTTCACTGGACCACAGCCAGAGTGATTGCACCTTGCAGAACTGAGATGTGAGTGAACTGCAGCTCAGAATGAAATTAAGAAGACCACCGTGTCACCTTGCTTTGGGCAAGCTGCAGTCCTGTAATCTTTTTTCGCATACTGGGCTTCTCCCTTGGGTTTCCTGCCCTCCGTGGTGGTGGGAAGATGTGGGTGAGCACTGTCAGTTTCAGAGTCACAGTTAAATGTCATTTACCCTCCACCTGAGCTGTTGCTATGTTGTTTTCCCTTAGGCTGAGAAAGAGGACTGAATTTTCAGTCAATGTTGCTTGGTAGCCAATGGGAAGCATAACTCTCAGCAGTGGTGATGCAGAAAAACATTTTGCACATGCATGTACATACACCTTATACATCTCTTGTGTGCAGAACTAACCTTACAGGACTTGACAACAGTCCTTGCAAGACCTTTCCTCTGGGTGGTCTCCCAATTGCTTCTGTGATGTGTAGGAACCTTCTTTCTGGTAACCTTGAATTCAGTTTACTCTCATCACTGAATTGCTGGAGTGTTTTTCATGTAATACACTAGATACAGTCCCAGTCTCACTGCTTTGTGGTAACTTCTTGGTCTGCTGTGAAGCAACAATATTGAGGTAGCCATTAAATCTTTTCCAGCAGCATGGAACTTGCTGTTCTGACTCTTGGGGAGGTCATCATCTCAGGTTTGACACTATCCTACCACCAGGATACCCTGTTTTGTCCCTGGGAATAGGCATGGCCAGAAAAGCATACTTGGTGGTTAGAGTCAGAGCTGTGCAGACTTAAGTCAAGCCCTGGTTCAGGGAAGATTTTTCCATGTGCTGCTGATGTCCATAAGGACTCAAACATATACTTGCTTACACAGAGATGCTTTCCTGAAGCAGAGTTGTCACTCTTTTCTACAGGTATCACAGGATGCCCTCCCTTATTCTGCTTCATGTATCTGGTACTAGAATGATCATTTCCTGATAAATGAAGGCACTTAATCAGTCCTCTTCCCCTTGGAAGAAGGACTTTTGGGGATATTGTTATATCATTTAAAATAATATTTTGGAATTTAAGTTTACATTGCTTTATTTTTCACTTGAGGTGACTGTATATAAATATTTTCCTCTATTTTATCATTGCTGATAAAGTAAGCCTACAGTATACAGACAAATAATTTGCCTTTGATGTATTGAAACTGTGAGATAAAAAGTAGACTTCTCTCTTGTGTCCATGTTCCTGACTATAACTCTGTTCCTCTGTGTTTTTATAAGTTGGAATAAATGTTGCTTACGGGCAACAAAGAGCCTGCAAGCTTCCCAATAATCTTTGTCATTGAACTCAAGCAACCCTATTGAAGGATCTCACATATGTATAATGATATATGTATATGTACAAACTTTAGAAAGAAATAAACCAAATGTATTTCACGTTCTGCAGATGAATGTTTTTTATTTGAACCCTAACAGTTGCTCCTACAACTAAGAACATGAAGGTGACTTTACAGTGAATGACTTTCCTGCTTCTGACTCTTGGCAGTCAGTAGTTTCAAGGTTTCCTGAGCTGAAGCATATGTGTACTCTCTGCCTTGCAGTCTGGATCTGACCTGCAGTTGGCGTCACCAATGGAGCCAGTGGCGATTCGTGCACATTAGTCCTGTGTGAGGGCAGCTGGAGCACATCTCTCTTCCTTCTGCACCTGTACAAGAGGTGGCACCCATTCCAGTTTCATCAGGGTGTATAGCCTGCAGAGCTACCACTGCTTGCTGTGAAGAGACAGCAAGAAGAGAATTAACTGATTTAAAACAGGTTTGCCAGCATGCGGATTAAAGGAGCAAAGCTGCAGCAAACAGCTGTTCAGAAATGACTGGGAGTTGATCTCAACACTTATATGAGGAGGTCACTGTTGAGGTTGGGAATTGCTGCTGATGTGGTGCATGGGAAGAAAGGACCCATGACAGGCAGAAGAGTCAGATACTAAAGAAAAAGATGGAGTGTAAAAAGGCAGAGGTGGGTGTGGTTAAAAAACTGTGCCTATCCAAAGTAAGGAGAAACACTGTAAAACACACTGCAAACAGCATTATGCTTGCAGTTCTTGGGTTGGACATAGCTCAACATGGTATGCTTTGTGGAGGGTGGGTCACAGGGTGGATGGAGAGGATGTGTCCAACACAGATGGGGCATGGCCAAGATTTACAACTGGGCTAGCAGCTTGTACTTGGAACAATAGTAGGGAAGACGTTTCTTACCAAGATTTCTGTGAATGTTTGACTATCTTGAGGTGACTGTTTCTTTATATTTTTCCTCAGCATGTTGCCTTTAGATGAATGGTAAGACTTTCACACTTGCGATAACTCTGTGTGTGTTTGTTTGTTTGTTTGTTTGTTCACACTATGCCTTGGGGTATCAGATTTTTTCGCTGTTATACCATCCTGCATTGCTTCAAAGGACTTGGGGATTTTTTATTCCAATACAAACTTCTGGATTAATATGTTTTTAGTGAAAAGACTAAACAAAGTGGTGGTAAGGATGGATGGGAGTATTTTACAAAGATGTATTAAATGCCTTCTCTTAGCCCAAGTGAATGTTTGAACTGTGTCTGAATGTTAATGTCAGTGCTGCTCACCACATCTTTTCTTACTGTTTCTTCCTAGCTGACAGAGTCAACGCTGAGCATTTTCTGTTAGTTTTTTTACCTGGAATCCTTAGTCACGTCACATTGCTCACAATGCAGTGAGCTAGAACAAAATGACAGAATAGGTGCAAACTGAAAGACAAATGCATTTATATTCTCTTCATTGTCCGTTTTCAGTTCAAATTTCCAAGTACAGAATATAATTCTCAAGGAAGACTGAAAAGCCTAGTTTGTGTATGCAGGAGAAACATCCACAGTCTACAGCAGCTACACATTTCTTTGGGTATTCATAAATAATGTAGCATGAGAAAGAGACTTAGCCCAAAGTAATGCACAGTTTGGTCTGAAATTGTTATGATTATCTCTAGATTGGAAATAAGAAGAAAGTTCTTACCCATCAGAGCACTGATGTACTGCAGTGGCCTCCTAATCTACAAGGTAAGGGCAGAAATACCCAGTGGCTTTTAAGGTAGAGCTGGAAGAGAAATCACGTGATGATAACCCAGGTTTTCATTTTTCAGGTCATTGCACATCGCATCTGTTTCTTTCCATGTTTGCTACTAAATTGATGTTTCTCAAATTATGTCAGCCACTATGCTAACTATTTCTCCCAGAAAAAGGGCCATCCTAGAAAACATGAGTTACTGCAAGACAGCTATCCACCTTGCCAGGTTTTCTGTGTCATGGTCACATTCATTTTTGAACATTTTTTTTCTGGTCCCATTCCACAGCTAGCTTTTGGATAGATCAATACATAAATGATGCAAGTTTTTTGTTTTGATAGCTTGGTCCTCACAATAAGATGCAAAGACAAGGAGCTAAACTGGGATCAGATGAAGGAATCAAGACTAAGTAGACTTACTTGCCTTGGATAATGGGGAGGTAATGTGTTGCTATTATGAACTGGAAGTTTGTGGGGATGGTTTTGTCCCCTGTTCCCAGGCGGGGTGTAATAAAAGGCTGAGTTTGCCCCAAAAACAACATTGGGAAGTTCAGACTTTGGGGCTGGTTTGTTGAATTTGGCCAGTGAGGATAAACTAACAAGGGGTGTGTCTTAGGGAGGAACCTGGGCAAAGAAGGGGAGGCACAAGAGTGGCAAAAAAGTTGTTCCAGGAAATAGAAACAATAATGAATAAAGCAAAAAAATCAGATAAAGAACAAAAGAAGAGGGAACCTTCTGAAAGGAGGAGTGCAGGCATCTACAGATGTGTTGCTGATATGCAGCCTGATCTGCCAGGAATTCCTTTCAGGAGGACTGTGTCTGAAAAACTTGCTTTGAGAGGGTGGGCTTCAGAGAGATAGATTTCTACTGTGGTGATATGTCATATAAAGAGGTAAAGTGATGCATTTGTAAGTGAATGTTGTGTTGACGTGTAAGTTGATGTATGTGATTCATAAGATTTAAGAGTGTGAAATAAGCACTTTTTGTAATTGTGTGTAATAGGGTGGAAAACAATATAATTGCAGGTTAGTAGTAGTGGTGTGTTTGTTTGATAATCAGTATATTGATTACTTAATAGATTGACCAGTTCCTTAGTAGCGTGTTGCTTAATTGCTAAAGCCTGTAATTTTGTTACAGCACTTACATCTTGACCTTGCAATCTAAATGGAGGGGGTTCTTCCTGAAGTAGCAGTTATATTGAGGGAAAGAACATTTCCTACCTAGTCTTAACTTGCTTCAGCCACAACACATTGACCATTGCAAGGATGCTTGCAGCAATGTTTGTAAATATTTGAATTATGCTAGTTACCACAGGCCACAAATCTCAAGAATGCAAACAGCGTAGAAATGACATATTGGGAAAGCGGAGTCTGTGAGTTAAAATCTCAGGGAAAGACTTTCATAGTGTACAAGCACTGTTTTCTCAGCTAACACTGCTTGTCTGCATGTGTAAAGGTACTGAAGGGCCTTTATGATATGCATTCTTAAAACGTAAGAGAAATGTACAGATGGCTAAAAATCTGCAGAAGAGAGCAGAATATAGCATCAAAGACTGGAAACTCTGTGGGAAAGAAGATTGCAAGGAGGGTTTGCCCAAAGGGAGAGCATTTGTTTGAAAACCAGAGGTAAGACAAAAACTGAACAATACTATAAAGAAAAAGTATGGGAGGCAACTGAACAGTACACAGATTCATTTACCACTTGTAAAAGACAATCCATTAATAAGAAAGGACCAGCCCCTTGTGAAGGCTGCCTAACCACTTCCTCTACCAGAGTGCTTTTTGGTGAAAAGTTCTTATTCCCCCATTGTTTGCAGAGGGAGGTATTTTGAATACTGCCAGGGCTTGCCATAGGGTCAGGAAAGCATGCTGTGCACTGGCCTTCAGGGGTGAAATTCTCAGAGTTAGCCAAAGTAGATATTCGTTCCTGCACCTGATAGCTTGAAAGACAGCAGCACGCCTGGGGCTATGCACTGTCTGCTGGATGTGGTGTGTCTTTGCAGAAGGGACAGAAAGAAAACCCAAAACACAGTTGAAGCCTGTTTTCCACCGTTGCTTTACTAAGATTGTTCAAAATAAGTAGTTTAGGGGGGTGGGTATGGTTTGCTTTCTTCCTCTCCAAGAAAATGTTTTTTGTTCAGCCAGAAATCATCTTTCTGCTCTATGTCAAAAGGGGAGTGTAGATATGCCCCATCAACTCTTTGGAAGGTGAATATTTTTAGTCAGCTCGGGCAATCCTCTCCTCTTCCCAAATGTCCAGTGTAAAATAAGTACACTTCTTCTTTTCAGGGTAATTCCAGTCAGGACTTGTAAACCAAGACGTGCATGGCTGAACACTTACTGTGAGTCCAGTCTTCAGCACAGACATGTGCCCTGTCCTTTGAGAAGAAATTATTTTGATTGCGGTGGTGGCGGGGATGCTGCTGTGAGAGTGGGTGCGGAAAGTGCTCCTGTCCAGTCAGAAGTGCATGTGTGATACGTGGGTCTTGGTGTGCTCTGCTTCCTGTTCCATCCCATCTTGGGCTGAACTGTGCTGAGCACCCTGCAAGTACAAGTACTGAGACAGGGGTGGATGGAGCCAATGCCATTAGCAGCATAATTACCTGAGTAATAAAGACACTAGAGATGCTCACCTTGGCAGAAATTTGCAGAGGTCTGTGCCTGGGACAGGAATACTTTCCATGTCTAGCTACTGGCACAGTTTCATGGGAGCCTTGCAGCCAGCCAGTCCTGTTACCACAGCCATACCCACGCTGCGTTTCTCAGGCAACTGCAGTGTGGGCGGCAGTCAGAGGTTGTAATTGTTTCATGGGGGGAAAAAAGCCCATATACATACACACGCAGAATTAAAAAATGAAGTGCTCTTTCGTTTTAGCTGCAATTTCTGACTGCACTTTGGACAAATTGTCTGAATCTGCATTCCCGCTGGCAGGGAGCCAGGCTCCCTGGCACTCTGATTAAACGGTGTGTGGGCAAAATGTAGGCAGATTATGGGGACTTGGTACACTGAAACCTTACAGAGCTGTGTTTTCCTTTACTGCTGCTTTCTTTCTCTCTCCAAACTCCTTTCAGGCTAGTTTTTTGGCCATCCTTCGCTAGATCCTTTTTGGGGTCTGAACATCCAACTTTGGGAACTGAAAAGAGGCATGAAGCCACAGAGGTAGCTGCTCAAGGTACATAATCCCTAGCTGCTTGTTTCCTTGCAGGTGAGCACATAACCCTCTGAGTGGAGTGAAGGGGTTGAGAGACCAAAATGTTGGGCTTCAGCAATATAAAGGGAATTTTTGCATGGAGATGGGAGACCTCTTCTGTGAAGGACCCAGTCAGCCAGTAAGACATGCTTCTGGTCCAGCTTCAGCCTTCCTGGGAGCTTCATCTATGACAGCTCCTCTTGGAGTATGGCTTTACTTCAGTGTGCTGCTCTGCCTTTCTCCGTCCTGGGGCACTGGGCTCCATTCAGCTGACAAGCATTGGAACTGGGAATTTTGAGACATCACATTTCTAATGAATGTGGTGCTTAGATCTCACAGCTGTAGCATTTACACTGACGTGTGTGAAGACTGGGGACTGTTGCATTGTTCCCAGGATATGTGTATCTGCCTGTCATGGTGGGCACCCTTGGTTTACACTGAATTCCTTGCTCACTTTTTGTTTGGTTTCTCCTTGTTTCTATTAGGGCTCAACAAAACTCAGTCAGGAAGGTATGATGAGTTGTCCAACCTTTGAACCCACAATGGCATTCAGTGGAGACAATTCTCATGAACATAATGGCTGAGCTCCACTGTGAGTCAAGGTTACCCCACTCCCATGTCTGATGTCACCACAAAGGGTTGTACTGGATAGTTGCACCTCAAGTGAGGTAATTCTGCTTTTAAAATGGATGAGATGCACGGCACTGATGACTGGTGTGGACCTCGCAATTCAGAGGCAGGGTGGCCTCCGTGTAGCTGCCAGGGCAAGACAAGATTATTCCCTTTTCAAAATATAGACATAGAAGTTCAATCTCATTTTTAAATTCCACAGCAATTTGATTCACATCTTTAGCTAATTCAAACTTCTTAAGAAATTTGGCACAAACAAGTCTCTGGAGGCTGCAAAATTGCAGCCCTCTGAGTTCTTGCTGCACTTGTGAATCATCAAACGTGTCTTGATGCTTAGTTCAGTGTGCAGCATGACTGACAGGGCCTCTTTTGCCAAGTGTTAGGAGCTGCAAAAGTCCTGCAGGGAGGGGTTCCTATGTGCTGATGGTGCAGTCTGGGGCCCAACCTCTCATGATTAAAGAGGAGAGCCCGGTGCTCCTGGTAGGGGCTATCAGCTCCAGCACAGCTGCACTGTGATCTGCCACTGTGCCCAAGAGCCTGAGAGGCTCCCCAGCTCCCTCAGCTTCCCCAGGAGCAGACCAGCCCCAGAGCTGCATGTGTTCTGCCAGTTTGGCCTATACTATTTAAACTGCAAATTCTTCAGGGCAGGGGCTTTGGCTATGTGTATTCAATACCAATAAACATTAATCCTACTATTTTGCAAACTGCCTGGCTTTCAGAGATTGGTATGACTTTAATGCAAAATACCTGGCACAGTGTTTTATGAGCCCTGGGGACAGTTTAGTTTTTCAAATGTACTTGGGCTTTGAGTCACTAATGTGATCGATCACAGGAGCAGTCTTTTCCCTCTGACTCACCAAGGCTGATTCCTTGAATTTGAGGGGTATAAATATCCACTTGTTTCAAGCATTTAAGGAGTTTGACTTAAAAATTCTAGCTGCTGAAATCACAGTTGGAGCAACTGACCCCAGCTTCCAGAAATTCAAGGAAAGATCACTTGGGTGCTGAAGAGAGAGAATATGTACTAGCTTTCATTAACTGAAAATTGAGCATTTTGGAAAAAAATTTGTTGATTCATTGGGGTGCCAAACCCCAAAAACTTCCCCTTTTAATTTGCTCTGTTCTCTCTCTCATCTAAATGGCTTTAAAAAGAAAGAAATGAATGAAGGAAACCAATTGCTGCACCAAGTAATGGGATTTTCATGGTTTCTCATTCAACTCCATGGAACCCTGATTTTGCCACAGGACACTAAAATGAGAAGGGAGAAAAAAAGCCCATGCCCCCTTCTTTTCTCTTCAGGTACCTCCTCTTGAAGTACAACTTTTATTCCATATTTCCTCAGCATGTATGCCTTGAGGCCTGATAAATTTCTGTAGTCCTTGCACTGTCTCATCTTGAATGGTTAATGCTACCGTGGTTTTTGCTCTTACTGTTCTGCCTGCTGGTATTACTGGTGTCACTGGAATATGTAATTATTTGATTATCTGTGCCCCTTAGTGCTTTTATTGTTGTTCTAATTGACCACATCAAGTTGTATCTTCTCTGTGAGCTGTTGTCTCTGCGTCCTCTACAGGGAAAGCAAAGCACATAAAGCCTAAGTAACTGGGTCACACAGGAATTTATGAAGACATCTGGATGGTGAATTCCCCTTTTCCAGAAAAAGCAGTGAATTACTTTGTGTCACACTCCTTTTTTGGCTGCCTCCAGTACTTTGACAGCTCTACCTCCTTTATGAAGATCATCCTTAGTCTTATCCTTCATTATTGCTCTCAGCTTGTTTAGTTATGAATTGTCATCAGGGAAGACTTCAGCAACTGGCTGAATCTCTGCAATTCTGACTAACACCTCTATTATATGTGCAGCTCTCTTAGCTCAGTGCAGAACCCCATTTTTGGAGCAAGCAGTAGAACTCAACAAATGTATTTGTGGTCACCTGTGTTGCAGTCATCATCTGAGTTCAGAGCAATGTGTAGACCTCCCATACCTCCAGACTGTGGATTTGTTCCAAAGATTTATGCCCAAACTGAAATTCAGGGGTGGAGGTTTATTGGACTTTTTGCCATTAAATTTTAGTAAGGTCAGGGCACACTAACTGGCTGCAGAGCATGAAGATTAGCAGACAAAATAGTTAGGAAAGAGAGAAAAACAAAGAAACACTGTGACTATTTGCCTCTGATCAGATGATTGTTACTGTTAACTGTTCTTAAAGCTGACTTTACTCACAATAAACAAAAATAGGAGCTCTTTTGATTGAGGGTAGAGGTTAGCTCTGCCCTAGCAGTTCTGCCCTAGCACTTCCATCCTGCCAGGTAAGAAAATGAAAGCACAACTTCAAAGAGAGCTAAGCTCTAGAGCCTTCCTGTTTTTCTGCTTAAGCACAGTGTAAATTATACAGCATTGGCACAGTTTCCTTATTAATTTCACTCTATAAGCAATCATAAAGCATTTAGTTTTAACATGAAATATTCAAGTTCTTCTCTGTTTGTTTTTGAATTCTTATGTATAATTTAAAGATTTTAACAAAGAAATTATTAAACATGAATACGTTAGATGACAACTAAGCTGAAGAAGAGGGACATGAATACTGGAAATTGAAGGATTTTCCAAAACTATAACAAAATGTTTTGAATGCAAGATTTTTCCTTGGGTGATGCAAATAAGAAATAATTCCTAATACTATGGCTAGGAATGACCTTGTTGATAATGTGATAGAGCCAGCACTGCTCAGTCTGCAAGGCACTCGATGGGGTTATTATTACTGGCATTTATCTGTCATCGAATGATGACAACAGATTAGCTGACTGACTGCACTGCGTGCTTTAGTGCAGTCACAGCTTTTGCAAAGGCTGCTCCAGAAAGCATCACCCTGTAGTTCCCACACATTTGAGCTTGGAAAGCCCCAATGGAAATTTCTCAAGGGACCCATCTTGTGCCTAGTTAAACTGCTTTTCATCTGAAAAAGAGGTGCCATGCTGTGCTCTTCATGCACTGTGTAGCCTTAAGGTATGTGTAGCATTGTCAAAAGTAAGACAAGAACTACGTCCAGCAGGATGACAGTGCATAGTTCCGGTATCTCCCAGTGCTATGCTCTTACTGGCTTTCCATGTGCATCCCCAGAGTGCCTTCCTTGTAAGTGGAGGATGGTGAAGTGGGTTGCAGAGGAAGAGCCTTCAAGCTGAAAGTCCCTCTTGCTTCTTCATGGAAGTGAACTATGTCTGTAACCCATCAACTTTTCCAAGTCAGATTTCCCTTCTGACTTTCCAAAATGACGTTGCCCACGCCATTAAGTATGCATGGTCCCAGGAACGTCCAGGTTTTGTGTGCTTCTGCTGCCTCACAGCATGCCAGCATGCTCCAGATGTGCTCCAAAATCCTGAGCTGCAACAGGGCGCAGCACCTCTTTTCTATCAAACTCACTCTTCATCATTCTCCTGTGGATTTCCCAGCTACCTGGACTCTCTCTGTGGGTACACAGCTGCAATGCTGCCTTGCTTAGACATCTGGTCTCATCTGAGCCCAGATTATTGGGGTTTATCCTTGTTGAAGCTCCAGCATTCAGCACCTAAAGTTTCTCCCTCTTAGCTCTCACACTGGTGCCACCCTCCTGGCTGCCCTGAGTTGCATAGAAGTGGGAAATCTCCCCCATGCT
The DNA here is from genome assembly GCF_012460135.2 of Molothrus ater. Lineage (NCBI taxonomy): Eukaryota > Metazoa > Chordata > Aves > Passeriformes > Icteridae > Molothrus > Molothrus ater. Next base: position 43,764,203 of record NC_050511.2, read on the forward strand.
CAGCTGCCAGGGAGGGGACTGTATGATCTGTACCATTTGCAGAATAAGTACCCTGCCTGGCACTTGCCTGTGCTGCTCTGCTAATGCTGCTGGAAGAGTCAGAAGGATCAGAGCAGTTGTAAGCAATACTCCCCAGAGGTAGATGAAGAGCTCACCTCCCATCTGGGTGGCTGCATGGTTCTGTTTGGCTTGAGGAATTGGTGACTGCAGCCATGTATGCCCATGGGGAGGGAGGGGAAAAGGCAGGAGCCCCTTAAATGGGCCAGAGCAGAGCTCAAAATGTCCTGGCAGAATACAAAAACCCTGGTCAGGTGATGGTGGTGCTGTGAGAGAGTGGCAAGGGAAATCTGCCATTAGAGGGCTTGAAAGGCAGAATGGGCTGAAGGACTGAGCAGTGGGCAAGAATCAAAACTCAGTGCTGTGAAGAAATCTGGATCAGAGGAGCATGACAAGTTTTCTTGGCTGTCAGAGGACGAGGGAGTGGGAGGGGAGGCTTACAAAGACTGCAGGGGCAAGGTCAAGCAGGAGGTGGATGGGAGGAATGGTGGCATCTCCATCCTTTGCCCCAAGCCTTGGCCTGGAAGTCTTTTGTTGGTGTTGGTGCCAGCAAGACATGAGTCATTACTCAGAGCCTGAATATGCATGCTACATCACTTCAAGCTTCCCACCTGATCAAGTTGTGCCAGAGGGTGTTGATGGGGTTGGCAAGATAGAAGAGGGGGCAGAACTTGCTAGATGGAGCTGGATGTTGCTCTTTGGCCAAAAAAAGTTGATGCTATGATTATTCACCCTTTCTGAGGGTATTAGTAGTCTGTAGGTGTACAGGGTTTCAAGAAAAGCATTATCCATTTAAAAGTCAGATTAAGAAAAATCTGAAACAAACTATGTTTCTGAATAGAATAAGAACTTCTAGAGAGCCAAACGCTTATTCATTATTACTGAGAAGCTATTTGCTTCTGAAAAATTGGACTCCTTGCTGCTTCTTATATTTTGAAATCTGATGCAGTTGCACGTGGGGACAGTTCAGTGGTGGGAGCTTTCAGATTTGCAGCACAATGGGTGCAGGAGCAGAGGGAACAGTTTGTGCCGTTGCATCACAGCAGCTAAGAAGGCCATATGGGAAATACCAGCCTCCCATCAGCCACACGGACATACATCTCCATTCTTTTCTCTCCAAATGGCTCCTGTTTCAGGAGGCAATGAGGAATGGAATGCTGTTTAGGGAATGCAGTCACTGATTGCAGAAGAAAAGGCAGTCCTTGGTGAAGAGATTATCATTCAAGCTTTGTGCCTGTTCCAGAAAAGCTGGGACTTAACATTGTTTGTGAGCAAAGGAATGGAGGGATGGAGTGGGGCAAACCACTGTGCATTTTAAACAGCTATGATTCTGAGTTGGAGCTTTATGTTAAATACCATGATTCATGTCTATTTATTTTGTTAAGCAGTGAGCAAGCAGAAAGTCTAGCAGCTGAAATGATGTGCCTGAAAGACTCCTGGCAGGCAATCCATCAAGCAACTATTGATTAGTGCTGCCACAGGAACCATTTTGCACAGTAAGACCTTTATTCTTTACTCTGACAAATGCTCACTCAGATGTAAATTAGCTGAAGGTGTCCTTCTCTCACTTGTTGGGGCTGAACTGGGAATGAAGGTTTGCTCTCCTAAGAGCAGAAGTGTGGAAAGCGTAGAAAAAGCCATGAGGAAAAAACACATGGGTAAGATTCCAGGGCTCCAGGAGGTGTTCTATCCTTTTTAAAAAGGAGGCAAGAAGAGAGAAATCAAGAAATTCCCATAAGGAAGATAGCATGCTAAAACTGAAAAGTGCCACAGTGGGCTGTAATGGCTAAAGGGAAGCTTGCTGGTAATGGTGCTACTGAACAGTCCAGCCTCACTCACTTCCTGTGGTGCCTAATGTGAAGGAAATCAAAGGTGGGGAAGGTGCAATGGAGGTACTGGGATACCTTTTAGACTTGCACTACATTGCCTGCATTGCCTCAATAGTGTGCATGTCAGCACAATGGATAAGCCATGCAAGCTTTGCACTCCCAGAAGGGGTCTAAATGTGCTGCTCTTGTTACCTCCCACAAATGGTTTGTTTCACTTTAATTTTACAAATATTTCTAAACTCATTGTAAATATCTGACTTCAGTTTCCAGCTGTTTGTTCCTATTGTAATTTTCTCTGCTTGATTAAACAGCCTGTCAGGATCCAGAATTTTCTGTCCTGCAGAGGTGCTTTTGCAGTGCAGTCACGGCCTATTTAGTTTCTTGAAGAACTAAACAGATTGAGCTCTCACCCTTTCTCAGTACCAGGCATCTGCTCTGATTTTAGCCTCGAATGCCTATTCTAGTTTTCTTGATGTTCCTACTCATGGGCATTAAAGGACAGTGTTCTCAGACAGTTATTACATCTTTGGTTTCCTTCACATGGGGTGCAGAAGCACAATTCTTGTCACGCTCCTTGCCTCTCTGCAGAGACTTTGCAGAGGCAAAAACCTGCTCTTAATAGTTGGTGCTGATAGCCAGAACAGAACATTGCATTTTTTTTCTGGGCTCCATGGTGGCCTTTGGGTGAATTTGCTCCAGAGGGATGACCCTGAGATTCTTCTTGCCCTCAGCAATGAAAATATGTGGGTGATATTATTTCTGCTGGCACTGTGTTGAATTAATTATTCCTTGTTTTTTTTCCAAAGAACTGAGGTATGCAGATCTTGTTCTTGCATCATAACTATTTTCCCAAATTCAGGAAAAATATGTGGTGGAGAAACAACCAGCATAAGCCCATGCTTGGCTGTTTGTAAAGGCTGGATGGCTTGCCAGTTTGGTCTGGAGACATCTCTGCATGCATGATTTTTGGTGTCTTATGTGCATGATTTTCAGTCTCTACATGGGCAATGTATACTTGATAGCTTGCAGCTGATGCCATCTCCCATCTTCTGGAATTTATTAGGTGTTGCCAGATCATAAGTGAGTTCCTGAACTGCAGTAGGTGCTGTGCTCAGCCTGTCAGCAGCTCAATGCATCCATAAACATGAGCCTGACAAGGCAGTACACTGGCAAGCCTCACAGGTGAACTGGTGGACTATTGAGCACAACAGCTGGGCAGAGGTAATACTGGAGGAATAGCCTGGGTTTTCATGCCCATAATGTTATGTCTTGGTTTTAGGCAACTTAAAGGAGAACACTCTCAAATGAGCTGCCTCCGTTTATAGGTTCAGCCAATCCCTTTCACCAATAGGAGAAAATATGAGTAAATATAAGTGAAAAAGCAAAAATAATGTGGCACAAGAAGCCGAGCTGCCTCCCTGAGCAGACTTTTAAAGTGCCTGCAATACCAGCCTCCTCCCCCCACTCAGTTCCAACCGTTCTGCCTGTTCCATTTCCTGGCTACAGGGTCTTAGAGAGACTAAAAATTTTTGGGCACAGATAGATATGGAATCTGACAACATTTTGGGTTATCCCATGACATGCTATCATGAAAGAGACAGTTGTTTAAATGTGTGGAGCCTGTGCCTGAATACATTTGAGAGTCAGTGCCTTCACTGGAGACTGGTGTGTGTCAGGCGCATCACCCACAGCCTGGATGGTGATGCTGAGTGGAGGGCTCTGCTGCAGCTCCAGTGAGCCACAGCTCTGCCAGGTTGTCTTGTGGGCAAGGGAAAGGGGGATCTTTCTGTTCCTCTTCCCCCTGCATCCAGGGATAGCTTTTTGTGCTTTCTCTTATGGCATGCTGTCTCCATTGCTCACGAGGGTCTTAGTCTGGGTTTTCTCTACTACTGTACTACTTTATTTCTTGTCCTGGCAGTATGCAAACACTTGTTAACCTGCACTCTCTGTATGATATGGTTTTAGTTTAGGTTTAGGTGACTTATGACATTACTGTAGTCAGATGCCCAGTCCGTCTCCTGGGAAGGTGTTACTGGACTGGACATGAAGCAGTACATTTAGGCACAGTTCATCTTGCACCACCAATGACTTGAAGTAGCATTAAAACAACTAGGCTGTTAGGTATACATCCTATTATGTCCAGGAATGTTAGCCCATGCAGGAAATAATATGGCAGAGAAGGAAAATTAATCCATCTCTTCTAAACCACTGCTTATATCCACTTCGTGTCATGGATAAATTATTTTATTACAATGATTTTGTCTGCTGATTCTGAATGACTTCAACTCCTTTTGCTTGTAATTTTAGCCTGTGCTTAAATGAATTTGAACCAAAGCTGGCATGAAAATAAAGCAGTCTTAGCAAAGCTGTGACTTGTATTCTTTCAGATTTTGTATTTTTTTGTTTGCTTGTTAATTTTTTTCCCATTGCAGCTAATTATTTCAGGAACAGGTGGCAGGGAAGAAGGTGAATGCTTCTATAGAGATGTCTTCAATCTCAGCCATTTAAACAGCAATTAATTGTACTCTCTTCTAATTTATTATTAACTTGTGTAGGATCTAGTATCACAAAATATTAACAAGAGCTGAAAAGGGAATTCAGCAACAACAAACCATCTGTATGCACGTGACTGTGAGTTCAGTTTATTAAATTATAGCTGTAGTAGACACTGTACTGTGTAAAATGATGTAACCTTATATGTGTTACTCTATCTTTTTAGTCACTGGGGTCTCAGTGTTTCTCTGTTTTTCCTTGGGGCCAGTTTTACTTCAGTGCTCATGTATTGATTTCTCCTATTAAGGACAGGCAGAAAAATTATGAAAAAGCATAGGGCAGGATCCAGCCAGGGTACTGGAGAAGAAAACCTGTACCTATGAAGTATTGGTGTTTTAATTCTATCATTAATTTTTCAGGACAGAGAGCAGAATTTACACCAGCAGCCAAAGATACACGGGCTGCAGGGACTGGCAGCAGCTAGTAGGGTCTCATGGCACCACATGCTGCTCTGCTTTGCTTCCATGGCACCACCTCATTGTCACAGCTCAATGCTTTATTTTGCACTATGTGCTTCTGAGTTTGCTACTTGCAACAGCTCAGGGCTTTCTCCTGTTGCATGTGAATGCCAGCAACCATTAGCAAGATGCTGTAAGGCTTGATCTTCTGTATGTCTAAAATGCAGCAAGAAGGATTTTCCATGGACCTAGCAGCACTTTTACTGATTGTTCTAGCTGTACAACTGACCAGGCCAAAGAAGTGGACAAGGAGAGTATGGGGCAGGGGAGCCAACACAGGTTTCATAAGCAGTGCTGTTCAGGCTGTGAACTCCCAGTGCTCACCATAAGGAAACCATTTACCTCTGGGTGGTAGTACATCATTGTTGGCTGCTGCTTTAGTCCAGATGTTCTAGGTAGCTCTGACAATGTCACCCCTCTGGTGACAGTAACAGAAGGCAGTGGGACCTGAAGGCACTTGAAGAATGGTGGCCACCCAGAAGGACTTCTGGGGAGTAAGGAATTCTGGCATGCTGTGGCCAGTGCTGACAAGCCTGTGACTGAGAGGGACAAAAGCAGGTACATGTTTTTTGAAGCAGTCATAGAATCACAGGATCATTAGGATTGGAAATGGCCTCTACAATCACTGAGTTCTAGGATCACTGAGTCCAGGCACTGCTGTGCTCTGTGTGTCACCTCTGCAGCAGTCTGGTCACAGCCCTGCAGTCTTTCCTGGTGTGTCTCCAGTTGTTCAGATCTTTGCAAACTGCATGGTGCTGCCTGTCTCTGTTTGAGCATGGGGCATAGTCAGAGGGGATAGTTGTGCAGCACCAGTATCCTTTTTTTTAATACACCCACCAAAAGTCCTGTTTTATGATAGTGTACTAAGGAGACAGAGAGCAGCATCTCCTGGAAGATGGGAGATAGGCAAAGAAGAACACCCTTTTCTAGACCTGACACTAATTTTTTTTCATCAGAAACTGGACAAATATTTGTGTGCTTTCACTCAGCCAGTGAGTCAGAGGTAGGAATGTGGAACCCATTCTTGTCCTGTGCTCACATACTGGCTTTGTGTATATGCCTGCTACAACTTGACTATCCATGCCATGGGCATAAAGGAGGATGGGGAAAGGAAATTTTGGCAAACCAGGGGAAAAGTCCTTCTTGGGTGCAGTCAGGACTGGCTCTGGTGCCAGTGGTGCCACTGAGTCTGTGGCACCACTTGTGCTTGCAAGAACAGGAGCTGACAAAATGGTCAGAGCTACCTTTAACACAGTCATGTAAAAGCAGGATGGCCACTGCTGAGGGAAAAGTAGGGAGTCTGCCCTCCCAGGGCTTCTTCAGTTGTGGCACTCTCCTTTGCCTTGCCAGAGAGAGGACCCAGCTGACCCTCTCTGGCTTGGCTCCTGCCCGTAGTCTCTTGGGTTTTTTGCATCCTCTTCTCCTTGGATGACAAAGTGAGCAGGACTGGGAAATAATCAACACCTTGAAAGGGTTTTCCACTGACACATTAACTCTTTTGTAAGTGCTTACCTCAGTACACCTTACAGCTGGACACAGGATGGGGGAACCCACACAAACAGTGGTGGTTGCCTCAAGGATATCCTGTAGTTTAGTTACAGGCTTTTTTATTTCTCTTCATGCGTTCTAAGCCTATTATTTGCAAATCTCTTTGCACCCATGCTATTACGAGAGTGGAATTACTCACCTGCCCATCCACCAAGCCATTAAGTGTTTGAGACATAGCCTAAAATTTCCATTTATGACTTCTCCTTCTGAAATGAAGTCCTGATCCTTCAGTCCCTGAAACTGTATGAGATTCTTGCCTTCCTCAGAGGCTTCCCTTACATCCAGTTTGCACTCATCCACAAATACTGCTAGGCAAGTGTGTAATTTCACCTAATCATTGCATGTTCACCTTCTGGGGAAGTTCAGGGACTGCCTTGGCATGCAGGCTCCACATCAACACTAGGTCTAGTTGTTACTTCGCTTGTTATTCGTTCTCATATGGTGAAAGCAAGTGACTCAACTCAAATGTTTCCTACTGAGCTTAACCAAGTAACACTGGTGACGAGAAAAACTCCTGTTGTTCTCTGCCTCACTTTCAGCTGCAAAAGACCATCTGAAGAATGCTGACAGCCCTCTCCTTTATGATCTTCCCATTGCACCAACCCACTGGAGTAGTTAAGTTTTCCTTTTTGATGCCAGTAGGTGGCATTGCTTACTCTCTTAAATGCCCAAAAGTTAAGCAAAACATTTGGCCAAGCCTTTAGAAGTAGTTGGACAGTCATGGCCTTTTCCAGCAGTGCAACAGCTTCCAAATCCAGCATCTAAATTTTGGCTGGAAATCAGCCTGGTTTGTTGCCCCAAGAGGAATGAAGTTGTGTTAGTGCTTCCCTGGTGAAATTACAGGAGCAGGAGAACTAGATAGTTTTATGCCATAACATGTTAAATTTGTGAATAAGGTGGCATGGTAAGATTACCTATGGAATGATAGAACATCAGTCCATGATCTTGGCACTTCAACAGTGGTGTGCTGATGCAGTCTGCTCAATGGAGCCATGCCACTGGCAATTACAGCTCCATCTTGTGCTGGGTTGTAACCCTGATTGCAATCATGTTGTGTCACTCCGTGGCACAGATTGACAAAGATGTGGCCTTGCCATCTTTCTCCCAACGGATAACCATTTCCTGTCTTGAAAATATAGCACATGGGACATCATCTCTTTGTCATAATAAGTCTGGAGAGATTTTCCCAAGTGGATGTTGAAAGTTCCTGGCTCTGCAAATGCAGGTTTGCTGAGAATCAGCACTCCAGGAAAGACAGCTTGGCAGGCTGGGAATGGCTGTGGTGTCATCACAGGAGATGACTCCCTACAGGCTCCTGGGAGAGGGGTGGTGTATGAGGAGAAAGGCAAGCAGCACAAAGGCAATTGGAAGTCTAAATGCAAACTGCTTTCAATGTTGTCTTGCATCCAGAAAAAAATTACACAGACACATACATGACTCCAGGGTAAACTTCAGTGTCTCTTGTCTCTTTGTGGGCAAGGAATCTCCTTGAGGACTCAGCATGCTCAGCACCACCAATTAGATTTATGAGCAGAAGACATATCCTTGTTCTGTTCATGAGAGGACTACTGAAATGGATAGGACACGTGTGACATGCCCAAGATCACCCAGGACACATGTCTCAAGCAAGGGGCTAACCATCTTGCTGTTCGTGCTGGCTCAGGGAAGTGGAGGTCTGGGAACAACCTTTATCCAACCATTTCTGTGTCATCACATGGCAGGTTGGGATGTGCACATTGCACCTGCTCATGTGTTATGCTCTGAGCACGCTGCGGGGAGGCTGCGTGGTTCACCTGCTGCCAGAGGACAGTGCACAGAAATGTTGAGCAGCTTGGCTCTGGAGCACTGCACAGCACCATATGCCAGTGCTCTAGCTCCAGTACCCAGGATGACTCTGCCTTTGTTTGCGCAGCAGGTAGACCACTATTTTCTGAACTATGCATGGAATCTGACACAAATATGGAATGTTGGGCAAATATGGAATGTTGATTGCATATTGTTCAATCTGCCCATGGCAAAGGCAAACAGGCCATTCCTGGCTCTACAGTGATCTTCTCCTACTACATGCTGTCCCTATTTTCTGATTAGGAATGGCTTGTTGGGGTGCATGTCTGCTCTTTCAGGAGTTCAAATAGCTCTAATGGACCAGGTCTTATGTAGTCTCTCCTGTGACACTGGGATACTTGATCTATCCCAGTGAGAATGCCACTCTTGGTCTTGATGGAGGAGTGTGGCTTATCTGGCATAGGAACCTAAGCCGTGTGGGAAACACCCCATCAGGAGCTTCTGAGGACGCAGACAGTGACTTTAGGACCTTTTTCTCTTCATCCATACCTGAAAGGTTATATGTTCTACCTCTTGCCTCAAATTGCTGACTAGAGGTGATGATTTTGGCCTCTGAACATCAGCTGTGCAGCAAGAGCAAGGCATGCAGAATACATTTCCGTATCAGATGACCATTATTAAGTACCCTATCAAATATTCCTTTGTTCCAGAATGAAGATTCCTGAGTGATGAATATAATTAGCATCATGTGATATTCACTTTGAATTAAAAAGATTTTTGAATCCATTGTATATAATTTCTAGGGAGCCTACTTACATTACATTTTCGTGATTATTTTTAAATTGTGGCAAAGCACTGGAGTCTATTCTTCTCAGAAAGTGATGTATGACAAGCTGTGGGATGTTCTCCTGAGTGGATTCAGACTGTCTTCTTACATAGTCACTTTACCATTTTTGGTTGCAGACTCTCAAAGAAAATTTGAGGGTGATTCAGATTCCTAAACACATGTACCCAGCAACATTTTAGATGTTCCTAGGGTGTCCAAACTCTCCTCTCAAAACAGGTAGATCTGGTGTGGCACCTGTGGGCCCACAGTATTCACAGACTATTGACTGCAGGGTACAGCTTTGGTAGCTAGATATTTGATATATATTATTTTCTTTTCTTGCATATTGCCCTCTGACACTGGAGGACTTATGAGGAAATTAGCCCCCATGGCTCATCATTTCCATATTCTATGTCATGCCCATTTTTTTTGTCAGCAGTTAGGGAACCCAGCTCCTCCATCTGTGGCCATAATGGTCTAGGCTGCAAATCTCACTGGTCAGTCTGCTGTGGACAGGCCTATTCCTTTGATTAAGAGAGTCCTTCTGAGGCAGCAGCAGCAGTAGCGCAAAACATATGATATCTCCTCCTCAGACTTGGCTGGGAGCCTGTTCTGCTGCTTGCCTTAAGGATACACAGCTCCTTAGGACCTCTCTTGAGTCCTGAAAGGTAAAAAAAAACCCACCCAGCAGCAGAAAAGGATATAAAATGACAAATTGTTCTAACATTGTGTGTGTCCCTGAAAGAATGTGTGACTATTGCATTTGCAGCCAATGGGGATTTCTTCATTAGAAGAAAGAAGACACTGGTCAGGATATACCACAGGGAAGGGCCTTGGGGTTTTTTTGTACCTCTAGTCAATGAATTCCAGAAATCTTTTCTTCCATTTATAGCCTGTTACCACGCACTGGCACTGACCCGAGTTGTGCCAGATGCTGCTGGTTATGCCATGCTGGAACTTGGAGGTGCTATCTGAGACCAGGGTCCTCTTTCTACTATTTTCACATGCTAGACACATAGTGAAAGAGCTTTTCAATGTCCATGAGGTCTAGTTTTCTTGAGCACAAAACCAGGGACCCAACCTCTTATCAAATCATGACATGAGCAATGGAGTTTCTTTGAACTGGTTTTCAAGGGTTTTCTCCTCCAGTTCAGGAGTAAGTCCTTCTACGGCCATGTTAGCTATTGGTAAGGGGTTGCCATGGCTGTGTTTGGCAAGGAACTGTGTGTTTTCACAGCAGTGCAACAATGCACATTGAATATGCCTGTGATTACTCTTCTCCTAGAAATACCAATTGGCCAAGAACCTCAGCTGTGTAGTGCTGTGGATCTCAATGTGACTCCCACAGAGTTTGGCAGATGAAAGACCCAAGGGAGGAAACTGAGGCATAGCAAAGTGTTTCACCTCTTTTGATATTGTTTGTGGCCCCAGAGTGGGAGAAGGTGGTACAAGATCTTTTGTCCATAAGGAACATTATGTCTCAGCATGTGTGTTGTGTCAGTGGTTTTAGCGAGGTCTTTCAGATTAAGTTTGAAATTAAGATTTGCCCTATGCTATCCTGTCTCCTTCCAGGGTCATGTCATATAGTCTTTCAGCACCTCTTTAGGACTGTACAAATGTATTTCGGTTCCTGAGGGCCACAAATTCCTCAACAGCTCACCACAAAAATAACACCCAGTATTCACTGAAAAGCCACATCTGTTCTTCCTGCAGGTCTGAAATGCCCATAACCAAGGCCTACAGGGGATGCCTCTGAGAAAAGATATGAGACAGAGTTACTCCAGAGAATTTTATAATCTCAATATTGAACATGATACCTGAACTGAAGGTAGGATTTGGGATTGCTTGCTTTAGGATAGGGATTGCTTTCTTCAAGTAGTTTTAAAATTTAAACTTTTTTCTATCCACAGTATAGTAAGTTGTCTAGGCTCAATTTGGTTATAGTGAGAGCCTGATGGCTGAAAGAGAACTACAGGATGTAAAATGGTAAATTGTTCTAATACTGTGTGTGTTAGGTACTGATCAACCCCATTGGAATACATTCTCCTGCAGCTAATGACCTTCCTGAGGGAAAAACATATTAAGAAATATTTCTGAACTTCTTAGCTTGCATTTAATTTAAGTAATAATGAAAAAAATTTAAAATAGATCAGGACTAGCAATATGTTTCATAATTTTTGTAATAATGGCTTTGTCCTAACTGTACACTAGGGATGAATGGTGGGAGTTTATGTCCTATTGCAAAATTAACCAATTCATGCTGTTCTTTCCTGAATTTTCACAACAGTCTGGATACTTCTGTAGCACAATGATGATCTTCTGTCTGAAGATCTTTGTTTCTTCTTTCACATTTCACATTTCATTGCTTATGATACAGACTTATGGGAATGCCTGCACCCCTTTGCCTTTAACTTGCTGTCTTGTCAGTAGCTGCCAAGAAGGTTCCTCCTTTATCTTTTGTAGCTAATGATGTATGTATTGGGGCTGCAAACTATTTTTTAATTTCTCTGTATTACCACTGCTCTCACCTGGTATAACAGAAATGCTCTTGAGCTCCTTGTCGAGGGTATGGAAAATCAGTAACAGATTTTCCAGAGATGTATGTCCTTTTAACACTCATGTTGGAACACCCAGACTGGAATATACAGGAGCTTCCATGCTTTTCCTGCAGACAGTTCCTTCCTTAATGGCCTGTTTGCTTTTGATACTGTCTAGTGATGTAGAGTTCATCCATAATAGCTGATGGATTTAGGTGCCCAGCTTAGAAATAAATGTGTCAAGGGTTCCCCTAAGAAACTGTGAAACCTCTCGTCTCTCAGTATGAGATCTGTGTCTTGACACCCAATTTCACATAGAAGTGGGAGAACTCTCTGATTTGGATGAGGCCCTAAAATTGCTTTGTTTTCCAGTTCATCAAATCCTGTGTGTAATCTAAGAAAAACAACTGGAACTTTCTTCTCGCTGAATTAGAGCTTGTGTTTGACTTTCTGGGGGTTGAGTTATATTCCTGAGGGACAAGAAGCAAGGGAAAAATTTAGAAGGCAACTGCCAAAAGTTGGTGGTAGGGGCTTGGTAGGTGGAGGGATAGCAGCAGAGTCATCTTTCTCCCAGAGCGTTGTTCCAGTTGACTCTCTCGGGGTTTGCAGGGCTGACCATGTGAATGGGAAGGGCTGCAGTGCTGGCTGCTTGCCATGGCATTTTGGGGCTTGGAGGGGCTTAAAGTGGTGAGTACTGGCCCTCTGTGGGGGAAGAGGGATAAAAACATGCAAGACATGATACTCAGACAGGTTTTCTGCTTAAGTCTTAGCAGACTTCACTGGGTGGTCTTTAGTCAACCAAAGTCTTACAAGGTTGATGTGTTTCCAGTCAGGATACACAGAAATGCTTTGCTGTAGTAAGTCTGCACTGGATCAGGACATTCTGCGTAAGGGCATGAAGCACTGTGAAAACACATGAAACACATGATGAGGTTTCTTTCACAGGGAAGGTATCTGATAACCAAGTGAGTTGTGCCCATAAGCCCATGTGGAAACAGATACAAACACTGGAGACAATCAAAATGCCCTGACCCAAGAAATTAATGAGAAGTCTCAGAAGGTGGCGAGGACATGCTGCAGCTGTATTCAAGGAGTAGTTTTACAATGGAGTGTTTTCAGTCTGTGTGTCTCCATCAGCCTTGCCTCAAATACTTGTCTCCAAAGCAGCACCAGTTCGCAGGTTCACCACGGAGAGATGGTGTTTGCAGGATGTAGATAATCATCTGCGGTGGATGTTGAGTTACATTTAGCAATCACTTGGCAAGGCTGGCTACAGTGCAAGCACAGTTCATGCAATTCCAACTGTGTACTCTCTCCAGGGTATTGTGTCATGCAGGAAAGGCCTCTAACTTTTAAAAAGCTCATGACTGGACTCCCAAGGGACTAAGATAGCCCTTCTCTATCCTTGGGGAAGAGGTTGATTTGTCAGTGAATGTGGGTGTAGATAGAGAAAGGATGGTGTAAGGTCTTGGAACAAAACATCAGGCTGGAGTTTAAGCAAGTTCGAGGCTAGAGGGGAAAAGGCCTGATTCTCCTCTTGGGTTGTTATGCAGTTATGTACTGAGATGGTTTACCCAAGTGCAAAGACCCTTAAGCACAAGTTTGGCTTTACTGTGTTGAAAGAGAAGGATGTTCTTAAGTGAGAGTGAGGCAGGAAAAAAGTGGTCGGCACAAGAAAAGATTAAAAAGGGATGTATTCCTGCAATACAGACCTCTATGAGAACAGATTAAAAAAGGCTGTCACATGAGGAAGAACTCAAAAACTGAATTTACAATGTATATATTTTTATTCTCAGCAGGATTTTTAAATTTAGCAAGAAACAAATCTTTTTTCATGTCCCCTGGTTTGACCACATATCTGGAGTGTTTTAAAAGATGAGACATCTTTCCAGCTTGTGCAGCCATTACATACAAAGCTAGTGAATTGCTTTTGTGGTTGGTACACAGATGTTGTAAGGATTATTTGCCATAGAAAGTGGCATCCATCTCATGAATCTTTTGAGGGGCTAGAGTTACTGGAACTTCAGAATCTCTTTTTCATGGCACGTTTCACAAGGGTTGGCGTATGCACCTCGGGACTTTGAATTTTGGATTGGATGTTACAGGAGTGCTGTAAACACCAGGGGCTGATGGATGGACCAGGCTATACCAGCCTCTGTACAGTCCAAAATTTTGACTCCAGAATAGGTGCTATGGGGAAGTCTGGCAGATACATCCCTCTACTTGATTAACACTAGTTAGCTGGCTGACACAAGGGAATATATGCCTCTAGACACGCTGGATTCATCAGCTTTTTACACACTTCATGTGATCCTGGAGGCCATAATCTCTGAGGGAATTGTCCTTATAAACTTCACTTGCAGTTCCAGGATGCAAGAGTCTCTTCTCCAGACTGTTTCCTTCTTCCTGTTCCTGGGGCAACCTAGCCTGCAGAGATTTTGGAAAATTAGCTTCCACAATGCATGCTGTGGATGCATTGTGGATGCAGGTAGTGAGGAAATATATCATTGCTGTAAGTCTTGTTCTCTTGGCCTGCATCCAGCCATGATAAAAAAAAAACAACTGGGGAAGGGCATTTCTCACTGAGCATCAGCAAGAACAGCAGAAAGAGTCATCAGGCACAGATACACGCACTGACATATTTCAGCAGGCCCCCAGTAGGAAACTAATACTGTTCCCTGTTTGAGTCCATCCATGCTCCCAGCCCTGTGCTTCAACAGTACCAAAACTACCCACAGGCTGGGCTGGGAGGAGTGAGCCTGCTCCCTTGCAAACTCTATTGGGATAATCAGTAATTCCTCTTCAAGGAGATACCAGACTTTGTAAAGACACACATGTAAAGCTGTCATTGTAGAAGGAGGGCAATCTGGTCAGGAAAAAAGCCATATAGCAAAAGGTCTTGTTTCACTGTAAGGAAACCGTCTTTGCCACGAATTGCAAAGTTACTAGTAGCTAATTAGAGCTGACTTAAATGGTATTTAGTGTGTTATTCCAGAAGAAAATAGAGAGTAAATTCAACAATTACACAGATGCCAAATTATAAGTTATCATTTATATTTTTCATGTATTGGCATTTTCAGATTTGGTTTCCAGAATTTTGAAATTTATGCTGATATTATAAAATTGTGGAAATTACTTTGTGGGGATATATGTTTCAATTTTGATTAAAAAATATTTAAAAATGCTACCATTTCTTTTCCTTCAGAAAAATGACAATTGGAAAGGGAAAAAAAATTGACATTCCTGCCTAATACCAAACACAAATACTTCTTAAAACCACCAGTGATAAATAAAATGACAAAATAAAATAAAATAAAATAAAGAAAAAAAATTCTCTATTCAAATTTCATTTCAAGGATTGGGTGATCATTTCCATTTTTACTCTTTAAAAGCAATTTTAAAGGAAGATTATAAACCAGAAAATTTTTAAAAGGTCTGTTTTGCTTTAAAAGTGTCAAAACAAAAAGGTTGGATGGAATTACTTTTTAATCTTGAGCAATTTAGTTAATTCAACCCAAAAGTGCAAAATACTGTGATTGAGTCATAGCCAAACTTTTCAAAGCCAGGAACTATTTAGGCTGAAAATACTTTGCTGAGCTCTACTCCTGCCTCAAAAGAGAAGCCTGCAGCTGTTTCATTGGGAATTATCCATGGAGCACTGAGTCCTTCCTTTACCATGCCTAATCAGCCCCAAATTTGCCTTAATCCATTAGCTTTGTTTGCTCTGTTGTCTGTCTCTTCTTTATCTTGGGAAGGAATAAAGGTGACAGCCCAGAACCGAACAGTGGAGGACTGTCCTCTTCAATTGCTTACAAAGCAACTCACAGGGTAGTTTTTCTGTCTAATCAAAGTCCTGTAATGCCCCTAAAACACAAGGAAAGAATTTTTTAAGATCTCCCTTGTGAACGGAAAACTTTATACAGGAACTGGTTTTACCATGTTCACTAATGGAAGGTCCTTTCAGGCTTTTTTTTTTTCCTTTTTTCTTTTTCTTTTTCTTTTCTCTCAAGACGGTTAAGGAAAAGAAATACAGGCATAAATACAACAATTTTAAAAAATCCAACCCTGCTTGACTGAGATGACAAACCACAATACTCAGATATGAACTACTGAAGAAGTCAAAGAGTGGCTTTCCACTAATTTGTTCATCAACATAAATAAATGATAAAAGAGGGACATTAGCAAACAGGAGAAAATAATTGGCAGCTTATGAACTGTTCACTAGTCCTAAAAGGGGTTGAATCTTTCAGGAATGAAGGCACATTTTATAGAAGCAGGTAGTTTATGTAAGACTCTCCTTCCAGTCTCGCAATTGCTTATGACTCAGAGCTTGCATTACAGATGAGTAAATATTTAGCCTTCATGGCCACAAAGGAGGGTTTGATGCTGAGAATGTTAAACCTTAAAGACCGGAAGGCAAATAAAAAATACCCTAGCATTTGTCCTTTTGAAACAAAACAAAGAAAGCCTAGCAGTTTTCAAGCTAGATTCAGTAGTATTCATTCTTTCTGCTATTTGTAGTTTCTGCAGTTTCTCCTCAGGCCTGTCAGTTCAACCCCGTACTTCAACCATAGGACTTCTAGAAACCCACAGGATATGCCTACAGTCGCATGCGCCTCTGCTTCTCCTCGGGGTGGATCACCACAAGGCATGCATGGGCTGGGTCCATGCACAGCCAGCCTCTCCAGTGGGAAGGGGCAGTGTCATCCCATTCCCAGCCTCTCATCACGTTTTCTGCAGCAGCACTTAGTGTACGTTTAGTGACATTTCCAAGAGCTGAACTCAGGATCACATCTAAGTCAAGACTGCTATGGAAGAGAGTCCTCATTTTGGCCTTCAAGCATCAACCAGACTGACTGGTAAATGCAGATTTCCTTGGGAAAAGCCACCTCTGTTAGGAGCAATGTGAGCATGTGGAAGAGATAAAATGTGCCTTTTGCATAAAAATCTGTGTTACAGCTCCTGGATAGGACAGTGCTTGTTTGGTCCTGGACTGGAGGCAAGTTAAGGCATCCAACAGGAGCAGTAAGACTGAGCACCAAGAAGGCTGAGGCTGTTTGGCAGTATATGGGAAATTTTGTTCAAAAGAAAATTTTGTCAGGTTTGCATCAAAGTGGCCTCAGGAAAGCCTCAGGAAAGTGCTTGGAGGAATATATAAATCAGCAGTGGAGAGTTAATAATTTCTTTTCACTGGAGAGGAAAAGCCTAGCTCCTGCACACAGGCCTTGGTGCACCGTGGCTGTGTTGGCTGAGGCAGCACCCAGCCTCTGTTGGGTGTGCCCTGCCAAAGCTCAGCTTTGGTCTGGGATGACTGGTGAGTGGTTCGTGAGAGGGTCCACTTCCAACAGCAAAGCAGACACATTCCTGGGACCTTCCTACTGAGCCAAAGTGAGTTTTCACTGCTTTGTTGTGAAAACCCACCTCATTTGTCTGAGTCCCCTCACTGTATTCACTGGGCACTTCATGTGATTTTATTTACCCATGAGTTTTAGGTAAAAAAAATTCTTTTTGTTTGCCTTAGGTTGAAAAATGTATTTCGTGTTCCTGCGTGCAATGGACTGGAAGCCTCAGTTCTTACACCAATATAAAATAATACCTAAGGATGCGAACAACTTAAAATCCTAACACTGTAAAATCAGAGGAAGACATAATAACAATAACAAAGGAACCAATAAATTAAAAGAGCTGCATTCCCAGACTTCTCATGGAATCAGACAGATCGAAAATCAAGTTCACATGTCCCTTATTATTTAACAGGAATTCTTAAAATTCCCTCAGGATAAGTAATTTGAAACAACCCACAGAGCTATTTTGCTTGTTTCCTGGGGCAAATTTATGTCACAGCTTGGTAGTTACAATGTTATCAGCTGCCTTGGAAAAACAGCTCTGCTAATGTGACCATTACCTAATTCATGCCTGGAGTCTGATCCTTGGAGATTTCTAGGCCTTTTAGTGATCCCTTGAATGGCCTCTTTATAACTTTAAACACAGGGACATTTTGTCAGGTGGCTGCCATAGTAGGAAAACAGGAAGGTGTATAAGAATAACCATTTTTGTTTGATGTCCCACCATCTGCACAACTGCAGACTTGTGTATAAACACACATGACTACTTTTTCTCCACTATACATGAAAACAAAAATTACCCAAGACTCTCTGGGAGATGGGAGTGTGGAGGAGATTAAGGTAGTGGTGGAGTCTGATATCTGTGACTTCCAGAGGAGATGGAGGCAGAAAATACTTTTCCTTCTTTTCCATTGTTTTTTTTTCCCTGGTTTTACATCCCTTAGGAAGGACATAAGTGGAGGGCCTGCCCTGCTGATGTCAGCCTGTGCTTTGGGTTTCTTTACACATCTCACTTTGTACACAGCCTTGGCGCAAGCCTTTTCAATCTTTGGTGCCTCAGCTTCTCACTCTCCTGTAAAATGCTTACACATGGCCTTATGGGCTGCAGAGGGTGGCTTACTCTCACCCAGATCCCCTCTGCTGCCTGCTAGGATCCCACGGGAGTGCTGAGGCACAGCTGCAGTGAGTCAGGAGGAAGGTGGTGTCAGAGACCATCAAATCAGCCAAGTTTCCATCTGCTCTGTGTCTGCTCTGGCTGGTGGAGAGGACCCTGAAGCGGACTGACTGTACTTCCTGCTTCCAAGGCTGCCCTTGGTATGCAGAGCTGGTGCCCCTGGACTCCAGCAGGAGCTGGAAACATGCCTTTTCTGTAGTATGTTATGTGGCAATATCTTCAATGACAGGCACGTGACTTACGCAGTAAATGTGACAAACTGAGTGCTTTGCAACTTTAAAAACTGAAAAAAGCTTTGCCAGGTTTGTGGCTGTAGATGACAATCATGGCATCATTTGGTGCCCTGAAGGCCAAGTTGATGTACTTCCCACTTCCCTCACAAATTGTCTCTAAAAAAAAGGTCTCTAGGAAAAATGTGGTTTTCCAGTCTGGAGAATCCTGTCTGTGGGATCTGAAGACTTCCATGACCAGGGTTTGCCATTTTGCAAGTTTCTCCCATAGTTTGCATTGTATTTGGAGTTGATGGATGAATAGTGAGATCTTATTGCTGTGGCCCTTGTCCTTCCTCTCCCCTTCTCCTCTTCTTCCTGTCTCCTTTTTGTTGCCATGTCTTAGTTTTGGCAGGAGTATCTCTGGGGCAGTGACCACAGCTACATGTGTTCCTGAAAATGTTAGCCTACTTGTCAAGATAGTGAAGTAATGCAATGAAAGAAGTAGGGGGAAATAAATACTATTTCTCATTTGCTTACTTATGGCAAATAGAATAGATCAGACAGGGAAATTTTACTGCGTGTAAATAAACTCAGCCTGTTTTCTGGTCATAGTTTGAAGGCAAATTGCTAACTGAGCTCAGGCTTTGCTTGAAATCTTTTAAATCTCCATGAGAAGCAAAATTGATACTTATAAAGGCAAAGACACAAAATCACTGCAGGATTTCTCTGTAGCTCCTGGAGGCACTGCACGAGTGTGCTTTGACTGCAGGCAGGCTGAACTATCCTTTGGGGAGCACCCCTCACTCCATGAACACTGGGCTTGGATGTCCACAAGCAGGAGTGTTGGGCCAAGGGGGTGTTTTTACTTACCACTTGCAAAATTCCAGAGAAGCAATGCTAAGTCAGCTGAAACTTTAAATGAAAATTAAAACAAATCCCCTTTGGGATGAGATGGAAATGTCAGCCCAAGGATGAATCTGTTCTCAGTAAGTTGCAAGCTACTAAAGGAGATACAAGTTGGAATCCAGCCTTGGCTGCACCACACACCATCTGTCACCCTTGTAGAGTGAAATAAAGGAAGAGCAGAGAGCCTGCAATTATTCTCTCCCTCCTTAGATAGCCCAGAGGCCAGAGAAGTGGATTCTCTTCCCTGATACATTCCTTGCGACGGAAATGACAGATTCATTTTCCCACGGTGGTGTTGCTTTGCATTGCTCTCTAATCCTACTCACTGTCCCCTTGGCAAGCAGGAGCACAGACTGCCAGGCTGGGACCTGAGTGAGAAGGCTCTCTTCCCAGGGTTAGAGATATAGACGTAGCAAATTGCAGGAGAAGAACATGAGAGAAGAGGGGATGCTGAAGTCTCTCCACTAGGCACATTGCTGGCAAAATGCAGGAACTTGCCCTTACAGACGCCTGAGCACTGCTAGTTCTGAGCACTTTTAGCCAGGCAAAATCTCTTCTCTCTCTCCTTCTCTCCCATGCCCTTGCACATTTTCGTAACCTCACAAAAGTTTCAGACCACGTCATCTTTAACCTACTGCAGGCGGGACTTGGGAGCCACGTGAGGAACAGCGAGGAGAGAACACAGCTGGTCAGAACACCAGCCCCATGGCCAATGAATGGGGTACTTGGACTACACTCCCCTACACACCACCCCAAACAGGGTGCTGGAATGTCTCTCCCTTGGCATTGCATTTTGAAAGATGTGTCTGGCAAGACAGCTAGCTGACTTTGGCAGGCACTGCAATTAGTATGATAATTAATTAAAGAGCAGTTGAGAAAATCACAGCACAAGGTTGCTCCACAACCAGATCCACAATTCACTACCAGAGCAAGGCATGCTTCCATATCTCTATTTTTTTTGTTAAGGAATTAGTAGCTTTCATAGTGCACTGGAGTGGGATGAAGAGGAATGAATCCTTGTGCTAATCAGTAAGAGGACCTTGTCTGTAAGATAAGACAACCTGGGAACAGAATACAAGTGATATCACAGCAATAGAATGGACAAATATGGCAAGACATAACAGCTAAAGACTGTTTTATACAAGCCTCCTCTTGTTTCCTATGACACCAAAGACTGGAAGAACCTCTCTGCAGAACAGAAAAGTTATCAGGAGGAACAGGTGTCCTGTCTACTCAGTCAGAGCTGCAGCTGCTGCATAGCTCCCTGTATTTCCATGCCCTCAGCTGGGCTCTTCCATGTACTGACAGGTGCTAGTGAAGGCACACATATTATGTTCCTAAGCAGACACCCAGGTTGTTCCTGCTGCCACCTTTCCCATCTGCCCATTTAGGGAGATTCAGGATAACCACCACACATAGGCTTTGGTGCAGCTGTAGCTCTCACCTGCCTGCACTCCTGCCTGTCACTGGGCTGTCCCTCCCCTTCTGAAAGGTACCAGTGGTCCTCGCTCACTGCCAGTGTGGAAAAGCGGGCCAATACTGAGCCACAAAAAGGGCCTGCTGATGAGTGCAGGTGGGACAGGCTCAATAGTCACCCTCAGGCACCTGGGTGTCTCGATGTGTTGCTCCTTACTTGAAGCAAAGAGGCTCAGGATAAGAGGACTTGCTGCATGTAAAGTAACTGTAGCCCAGTTAGTGGCTATTGAAACAAGAAGGGAAGAGGAATTTTTTTATTCTCAAACTGGAGTTTCGTTGAAAATGGCTGATTTTCAGAAAAAACACATTTCACTGATATCTTTGAACAAAATAGAAAGAGGAGAAAAGGATCATTTTTTGTTTGTTTCTTTGAACTTATTAGTACAGAAATAATCTGGAAGTTTATGCTGAGGTTTTGGCTTTATTTTCACTATTTTTCTTCTGGGTGGGGAAAGAAAAAATTCAAATATTTACTGAAAGAAAAAAAAAGAAAAGTCTTCTTACTTGTATTTCTTAGTCAGAAGGAGATCAGAAGGTTTTCTGCTTGTTTCTAAGCAGATACTTTTGTTGGAAGATTTCTCACCCTCAGTTATAAAATCTTTTATGTTAAAGCGGTACAAAAACATTCAAAGTGTCACATTGTGTCAGCCCCCTTCCCTTCTCCTTGTGCTTCAAGCTGTCTTTGGAGCCTTGTTGTGGAAATGAAATTTTCTGGTTGTTCTCTCCTTGTTTGTTGCTGTGTGAGGCCAGTGAGTTTCCTGGGGGTTTAGCACAGCTGCATCGCAATGCTGCCCACGTTGTGTTGGAGACACTTCTGGGCTTGTTTCTGCTTTAACCTTCTGCATGGTCTGTGGGTGCAAGTACCAATCTAATTATGCAACTTCTCTCTTCACTGTCCAGGCTTTCCCCAGTCCTTATTAGAAGCAATGTATTTCAGTTCTCACTATCGTACCTTCTACCCACTTTGGAGTCCATGAACACTATAAATCAGGCTCTGTGTTACAGACAGAGCCTTGCTTTCCCATCTGGGATTATGTATTTCACAGAGGAAGAGAAACTCAAGTCCAGTTAATGATTGTACTGAAGCACCTTGAGTTGATGCCATGAAGCTTCTTTTCCATCTAATCACTATTATCTGCAAGGGAAAAAAGGTTATTAAATATTGGAAAATGTGCTGTGTCTCATCTATTTCAGATTATTTTGCATCTGTGTTTACAACAGACATAGGCAATTTGTTCAAGATCCAAGAAACTAGAATTATCCTCTTCCCCATCTTTCATCACTTGAAAAGGCTTTTCTTGTAACAAATTAGATTTCATTCTGTGTAAATCTGTTGCCTGCCCTTGCTATTGATGGGTTTCACAAACTATATGGGGAGTTAACTGTAAGTTTGATTACAGTCTGTGGATTTACAGACAGAGCCAGCATTCTCAGCAATCTATCCAGGGCTGCTGTGTCAAGCATTGCCACTGCTCCTTTCTACCTGATCCTATAAGCAGTTAAAATGACACCACTTATTTTCCCACAAAATTAATGTAATATGTAATATTGTAAGCTTTTTTTTTCCTTTTCTTTTTCTTTTCCCTGCAGTAGACTTCATACACTGTTTTGCTCTGATGGGTAGGTAGCATCACCTGTGATTAGGATGACCTGACAGTCTCCCTAACAGCAGCCTTCCTCAAAGTGTTTGTTCTTTTAGTTTGCCTCATGCTGCCATGAGGGAATGAAATTTTCTAGGAAGGATGTCTGACCCAAGATAGAGTCAGGCTAATTTCTACAGAGGAAATTGTGCTATAGAGTTTCAACCAAATTAGATCAAGAGAAATGCATTGTTTAATCCACACTTGGGGAAAAGAAAGACATGAAAAAGTTCTTGCTATTGTTTCGACAAGAGGGTCTCAAACACTGTCAGAGGATATGCTCAGTACATAGCAAGCTGCAGCACAAACCACATTAGTCATATTTTTCCCTGCTCACATCACCACCATCCTCTGGGGAGGAAGGCTGGTCTCTCCTGCCTCTTCATCTCCAATCCCCTGTTTGGACTCCCAGCCTCTCTCTCTGCCTCACCACTGTGTTAGCCCCCTCCTCTTCCTGCCACTCAGTTGTCTCAAAAAGTCTCAGCATGAACAGTTTGTACCCTCGCTAAATTCTTCTGATGCCTTCTGGCTATAAATAGGGATTGCTGATGGAGGAAACTCTAGTGTCTTGGGGGAAAATGTACTCTCACTTATAGATCTTACTGGTCTTTTAGTGGAACCTAAAGTTGGAAAGGTGACCCAGTACTACTTCTACACTTCAGCAATCTCTTATTGAACAATCTCACTAATATAACCCAGATATGTTTTAGTCTCCTAAAGTGTCTGGTATGAGAAAGATCTGTTACCCTTAAAGTGAATCCCATTTGCTTCACATTGCAAAACCCAGGGAGTCCTCATTCCCGGTGTAATAAGCTTCTTTATGAAGCTGTGCCTTTGGCAACAAACTGCACAATGAAATGAAACCAGTATTGTTATTAAATTAATGTCCTTACATAACTGATCTTTCACCCAGTGGCTGCCAACACAGATCTCAGTGCAAACCACATTTCTGAGAGGAGCGCAGAGAGAGGCGAAGAGCTCAAGGAATCAATTTTTTATTTCTCAGGAGCACAGATGCAATCTCCAGTGAATTAATTTTTTTCTCCAAACTTGTATCCCCTCGAGTGCTGGCAAAACAAGGTCTTGACAAAGATTTTTCAAGGCAACAGCAGAAGGCCCCTTGCAAGCACTCTACAGAAAATGGAGTTAGCTCCCGGTTACTGGTGCAAAAGCAGGAATGGGAAGGAAGACCCCTCCAGAGGCATAGCAGAGCTAGGTCGCCACAGGCAGGAAGGGCCTCAGGGGTGAAACGGGGGCCGCATCCTGGCTGCGGGGACAGGGCTGGCCAGAGGGCTCTGGGAAGGCTGTGGGAGCCAGGCCCGAGGAGGGCTCGGAGCCAAGGTAGCACACCGTGCCGAGCCCGGGCCATGCCGTTCCATCCCGCCTCCCATTCCGCCCTGCTCCATCCCGCGCTCTGTGGGGCCCGGGCCCGAACCCGAACCCGAGCCCGAGCCCGAACCCGCCCCGCGCCCCGCCCCGCCCCGCGCCCCGCCCGGCCCGGCCCGGCCCGGCCCGGCCCCGCCCCTCGGCGCTGGCCCAATAGGCGCGCAGGGTCGTTTGCATGTTTGCATATTTATTTACATATTTGCATATTGCTCAGGACATAAGGGCGGGTGGGAGTGGTGTCGACGGTGCTGGGCGCTCCACGGGCTGCCCTGTCCTTCGCTGCGCTTCGGCGCCGTACTTCTGTTTTAGTTATCGTAAGTTTTCAGAGAAAAAAACCCTTACTTTTAAATTTTTAAATTCTTTTTTTTTTTTTTTTTTTTTTTTCTTTTCGCGCCGAAACTTTCGTGCCCGCGGCAGGAGGCGAGATGTGGAGGAAGGCGTTCCTGGCCGCCGTGTGCCTCTGCCTGCGCTGGGGGGCTGCTCTCGGCGGTGAGTCCGGGACACGGGGGCACCGAGCTGCCGGGCCTGCCTGTTGCTCCTGGGAAACGGGGCTTGGGGGAAGCGTGGCGGGAAAGGGGAGTTTGCAATCCTTCCTTTGTGAAGCTATCCCGGGGAGCTTGGGATGCTGCGGGACCCGGGTGTCGCGGAGTGGGCTTGGAAGGCGCTGGAGAGCGACACTGGGGAGCAACCTCCATCCTGTTAGGAGAGACCTGGAGCCTGTTCCCCAGCCGAAACTCAGGCACAACCTGCCGGGCTGGTGGCGCGACCTGTTGAGGTTTGGGATGTGTTTTTTTCCCAGAGACAAGGTGGCTTCCGAGAGTTCCTTGCCCCAGCAAGGGATTTGCACAGCAGTAGCACCACGGTAAGGTCCCTCGGCTTCCTCTTCTGTGGGACTCATCTATCCCAGCATCCCAGCTTCGTACAGTTCTTGATCCCAGACAAGGCAAGGCTGAGTCTCATCGCTATTGTGGTAATGTGTTCGAGATGTAGTTAAGCCTGTAATGAGCAGGATCTACTAGGGGAAAAGTGAACAGAGTGATTTACTCCCGTTCACTTATGGCTGTGTTCGCACTCTGCCTGTTGTACCTGCACTTGTGCATAGACATCCTGTCCAAGCTATGGGAAGTGGAAGATGTGCAAATGGTGCTAGATTTTTACTAATGCTCTCTCAATTAATCACAATGTAACTGAAGCTGTTATGAACGAATTGACTAGCTTTAGGAGACCACTACTACTCAAACTTAAAAAAGCTTTAAAATATTGTTAGCAGTGCCCTGTCACAGGCTTACTTTCTTACACTGATCTCCCACACATAGTATCTGTCTTTAAAAGTTTCTGGCCTTAGAAGAAAGGGTGGCTGTAGCTCCTAGAGCTGCTTTGTGATCCTAAACTGGAATATATAAACTTCTGTTTTTTCTGCTGTGCGTCCCTTTGTTACTTCTTTGTGTACAGGGAAGCTGAAGGGAACTATTCAAAAGTAAGAGGATGGGGTGCTAGGGTACAGTGAAAGGAATGTATTCTAGCTTTGAATCCAATCTTGTGCCATCAGAGACAATCAAAACCAATTTTCATCACAGCATCCAAGTTCTATACAGTAAAATAACTGTCTTCTCAGAGAAAGCTTTCATCCCTGCAGGAACTGATTTGACACAGACTTACCAATAATTTCATTATTTCTTCTTAGGAATAGGTTGTATGAAAGCAGGTTATGTGCTCATCCTAAAGCAATTCAAGCCTTTAAGTCCACACTTTTCCATGCACAACACAGTAAAAAGTTTTTTGAAACCACAGCAAACATGTGATCCAGCCCTCCAAGAATCCAGAGTATTTAAAAAACAACATAGAAAAAGACTTTCTAGGTGAAAAAAATGCTGGTCCTGGAAAAGATAAAAGCATTGCTAGAAATACATTCAGATCCTTATTTTACCAGTGTAAATCCAGAATCAGCATATTTACCCTGTTGTGTGATGTGAGCTACTGGCTTTTTCTATGGTTTGTGTTTGGGATAGACATACCAGGGCAGCTGTGGCATGGCCTTTTGAGAAACAATGCATTTCTGAGAAGGCACAGAGATGAGGCTCTCAGGCCTCAAGTTGTGCTGGAGATTAGCATGATCACTAGCACTCCTAAAAGTTTGCTGAAGTCTCCTCTGTGCAGAAGTATTTGCACGATTGGAGTTTCTCATGCATCCTTACCTCTGTATTACTGCAAAGTCTGACAGTGGTTGCATTTTTTCTTCAGCTAATTGCTATTCCAGAGGGACTGATGGGTGGCTAGATATCTGCTGGATTGAATTGCAAGTGTCCCAGCTGCAGCTGAGTAAAGATTTGTGAGGGAGTACCAGGGAGAGGGGTGGGCATCCCTGTGTACAGTGAGAGAACAGCAGTTTGCCAGCTGCAAAACTTGAGCTGGGAGGTTCTTACTTAGCTTCTGAACTTGTGCTCAGTAGCTTTCCAAAGGTATTGCTCTTTCCATTGGCCCCACCTGCGAAGTGAAGCAGAACGTACTCTGAGGGCTCTGCCATTGAGGAATACATAAATAAACATGAAGTTGTAATATTTTTGCAGCAAGGTTAAACAATAACCTGACTCGTGAGGTAGGTTTCCTGGGATTGCAACACACAGTAGTATGCTTTCAGTTTATAGTATAGATCAAATTAAACGATAACCATTTCTGTGATATAGGCCCTTTGCTACAGCTGACTGTGAGTTTGCTTCAGAACTCTTAGGAATTCAGTATGACTGATTGATGGGTTCCTAATGATGATTGTTGGCTGAGGGAAGATTTAGCCCAGTTAACTACAGCTGGTAAATATTTGATATGTGCAGATGTTTGCTGTTGTGCATGTGTGGGCATGCATGTCTCTGTGGGCTATAGAAGACACAGTCTAGCAGTATACTTTCTGAGGATCTTTGCACCTAGCTAATACTATTTCCATTTCTGAGTGCATAATGCTAGGAAATTGTTGTTTATCAAAGATTCCATTTTTAAAACCACAGCTTAGGTGCACTCATTCTGGCAAATGCATTGTTATCATATTTTGGCAACCTGTGTGATGTGGGCAGTTTTACTTTTGATTAATATTCCAGATGTTGTTACTTCCTCAAGACTCACATTCTCCACCCAGCTGACCAGTGGTAAACAGTTTCACAGTCAAGGCAAGTTGTCCTTGGCTTCCAGTGAAAGAAACTTGAGACTGAATTCTCTTGGTTGGTCTGTCAGGATGCCTAAAGTCAGTGGGATGCTTTCAAAATTGATAATTGATAGGAGTCCCTAACTGAACAGAATTTCACATGTTGCAAGTCCAAAGTGTCACAAACTTTGGACAGGAAAAACAAAACTACTGACTTCCAGTTTGTAAGCTTCCCTCCCCCCCCCCCCCCCCACCCCCACTTTCTTTGAGTTCTGTGAGGTTTTATACCCTGCTGCACAGGACAGCTTTTTATTTTTTTAAAAAAATGGAAATTCATATTGTGCAAGTAGAGGTATAAGAAAAGCATCAGAAAACTTTGTATAGCATGACAAAATGGTGAAGTTTTGGCGATGCAGCCTGAAAAGCCAGCTTCCATTGGAATTGGTAATTTAATTCTGCTTCAGTTCCCTAAATAATCCCTTTGTAGGTCATGCTAAGTGTGAGCACATAGCATAGACAGAAAACTTTATTTTGCAACAGGTGCTTATATTTTTAACTATGTGCCTGGAAGCTTTGGCAATACACAACACATGCATTTGTACCTTGCTGAACTATGTCTGGGAAAGTGTAGTTTTCAGTAAAAGTATGGATTTCTTTTTTGTCTGCATGTATTTACTTCCAGTCTGTTTTATTCAAAGGCCTTGTTTAGAAATGGGACTTGCATTCTTGTCATAAAAACCTACTTCAGTATCTCAATATCTGTATGTATATTTCTTGATATCTAATTTCTGTATCTACATTATGAAAAATGCAATCTTAATTCAGATAAATTTCTGTCCACCTTTCAGAAACGTGCTGAAAACTACCTATTTTGGGGTTTTCCATGGTTTAATTAACTTGAGTTAAAACATCTTATTAACTAAACTATGGTGAGTGTTTACATTGGCTGTCTTTGCACTTCTTTGTGTAAGACTGTAGGAATGAGGCCCAATGGTTCACTGGCTCAGGACATGATTCAAGGAGACTTCTCCCTTTAAATCTCAGAGGAAAAGGTCTGTGGCAAAAGTCTATGAATGACAAAGTTTGGTTCTGAATAATTTGTTTAATAGACCAAGAAATACAATGAGGTATGAAAGCAGAAGTGGGAAATGCTTGTTTTCTGAAGTGATCTGCTGAACTTCTCTGCTTCAGGTTTAAAGCCTGGTACATGTAGATGTTAATCTGTATGGTGAGTGTGTACAGACTGTGTGTTCCTGTATTCTGCAGGGGCTTGCATGTGAGGTGGTACTGCAGCATGTGTGCAGCACAACATTAGATGTAGACAAGATATCTTCTGCTCAGAGCTGGGGTTTTCCATGGTTTAATTAACTTGAGTTAAAACATCTTATTTACTAAACTATGGTGAGTGTGTGCTCAGAGCTGTATAGAATTTGCAAAGCCAAACTCAGGCAAATTCTGAGGAAAGCTTCTTGAAGAAGTCTGTAATAAACTCCACTACACACATGAAGAAGTCTGTAATAAACTCCACTACACACACACTACCCTCATACAAAGGGTATCTTGCCTGCTGGGAACTGACCATATGTGGACATAAGATAACATGACACTTTTTGTGGGTATAAGATGATAACAGTAATTTCTTCTGACTTTCTAATCCTCATACAACATGGTTAAATGAGAAAAGTGGCTGCCTGCCATTTCACTAACTCATGGGCTGTTGCTTTGCAGCTGCTTCTTTCTTGGTGGTGACTATATCTCAGTGATTTTCTGTTCTCAAATCCCCATCAAAGATTGTTAGATTGAAACACGCAAATATGTGTGAAGCACTTAACACATCTTCAGTAGCAGGTGCCACTGTACTGCAATCTTTCTAAGCTTTGTGCACTTTTCCAAGTGTACCCTTAAGTATAGTATACTTTGAATTGTAAATTTCCTATTAGCTTGTTTTCAAGAGAGCTGTGGTCTGAACTTACATGCAAATTCTAGCATGTGCTTGTAATTGAAAACACACTACAAGACAGGATATCAATGTAATTTAGATTTTGGATGATTATCAGATAAGTTTAATCCAGAAGGGAAATGATATCTAGGTATGAAAGGAAGCACTATTAACTAGTGAGCAGGTGGACTATTCTTTTTCGCCTTCCTGTACTAGGAGGGAATATACATAATTGAAAGTCCTGGCATTGTATGCCTTACAATTGAAAGCTGTTCTTGTTCCTTTCAAGGTTTTAGTGATTCACAGCTGAGTGAAAAGTCATAGCTGATATTTAACCAACCAGCCTTTGAGACTTTTCTTTCTCTGGCTAAAAAGTAAATAATGCAGGTCTAAAGATTTTTTCCAAAAAAGTGTTTTATACTGTCAGTTCATGACAAAGTTTTGAATATGCAGAAATAGAGAAAAAGTGCAAACATTTGGTTAGTTTGGTAAATTTAGTTTTCATTTGTGGGTAAAATGTTATATTTACCATTATGTGAATGCTTGTACTGGTAGAAGGACAGGTAAGGTCTATGAAAAACACCTTTCTTTAGGAGGAAGGAGGCAGGAAGGGGGCCCTCAGTGTAATTATCCTGGATTAGCTAGCCAGCGTAGCACCATCAAGGTTGAAACCTAAAGCTGAGTACTGCCTCTGTTCAGTGAATGGTTCTTGCTTTCCTGCATGTGCTTTGACAGGTGAGAAATCCTGCTGAACTTGGGCAATTTTAAGCCATTGATTATGGCTGACAAGTTTCTCTGAGACTGCTACGTAAGCATTTGTCGCAAGGCTCTGTGCTGGGTTTTAGATGTGATGAGGGAGGTTAGACCCTGATTTCTTATGATCCTCCAAGCACAGCAAGAACTTCCCAGGCTTTTTAGAGCTCCCTGAGGTGAGTAAGTCAGTGCTCTGTTGTGTATGGTAGCTTGAGTGAGAAGATGAGAAAAACTGTTCTGGAAAAAAATGAATTGTTAGTTATTTATCACCTGAGAAATGCAGCACGACTTTAGGGAGGAAATGCAAATCTACCAATTATCATAGAAAACCTCTTCTGGAGTGGAAAAAGGGAGTGGAAATCTGTTTTGCATGCCTATCTTGTCCATTTGTGTTCTCTATGGTGGCATGAAGCCATTCATTAATGTGTGTTTAGGAGTTGGTGGAAAGTTGGTGCTCTTGATGCCAGGAAAGACAATGCTGAGCAGGACAGAGCTGGCCTAAGTTCAGCTGCACTTGAAGAACAGGCAATCAATATTTGCCTTACTCAAGCTGCCAAACTGGGGCCTGGGTTTTGAAAAGTTAATTACAGGGTGTGCTGTACATAGAGGCATTTAGGAGTTGAATCAGACATAAAAAGAGGAGACATTTAAGTTTCTTCCCAAAGGAAATGGGAAGTCTAAAGTCACTTCTCTGTCTTGGCAGGAAAAGGAGTACATAAATTTTGAGGTTGGAAGTTGGTGGGAGTGGTCTTTGCAGATCACGACATACTTTGTTACCTCCAGTACAAGATCGGCGCCTCCTTCCCCACCCTCCTTCCCTCTGCTTCCGGCAGAGGAAGATATTTTTCGGCAGCTTATTTTTCTGTAGGTTATCAGATGACCTGAAAATGTACTCCAAAATAGACTGCTGGTTTGCTAGTTCAGTTTCTCTGATGGGTGTCTGATCTCCTCACCTGCTGCTTGTTGGTCAAAACTTAAACTAGTATTTTATAAAACAGTGGTGACTTCACAGCTTTTAATGCACTGCAACTACAGAGAGCTATAAAAGGCCTTGTGAGGCAGTGATTATTGGTGAGGTGATGTGGAAGATACACCACCAAAATATCTAATAGTGTGGTAGTAACTCTCTGCTCTCCTGGATGACTGTCTGTGACTGTTGTGTGCACTTTTCTGTACTCTTGTGATACTTAAGAGGTTTCCCGCTTAATGTAATGGGCAAAATACTGGCTCTCAAAATATATTCATACCTCTCTGACAGCTCAGCAGATTCTTACTGTTTTATCAGGACCTTGGAAGGGGAGCAATTTTCACCCTTTGATTTCCTCCTTACATGGCTGTTGTGTCCACTGAGCACTGTAGGAAATGAAAAACACCCATCCCAGATATCTCTTGACTGTTCCACATATCTCTCCAACCTGTCCCTTCTGACTTTGTCCTTGTACTCCTAAAACACTGCTATGTTTTTTGTGCTCTTATAGAAGAAGGCAAAAACAATTTTGCGGGAATCGAGAGCAAGTTTTCCTTACGGACGCCTGCAGAGCCCGATGAGGATGTCTGCTACCTGGTTCCTGGGCAGGTGAACAGCCTGGCAAAGTGCAACTTCAATCATACCAGTAAAACCTTTGTGGTGATCCATGGGTGGACGGTAAGACAAAGTGGGAGGAATCTCCCTTTTATCCACACTTCTGATAAACTGAGCAGAAGCGTCTCACAGATATATTAATATATCTCTCCTATTTTAATTAAAATCACCAAAACCAAACAGGTGACAGGGATGTATGAAAGTTGGGTCCCAAAGCTGGTGGATGCTCTGTACAAGAGGGAGCCTGACTCAAACGTCATTGTGGTGGACTGGCTAGATCGAGCTCAGCAGCACTACCCGGTGTCGGCTGCATACACCAGGCTGGTGGGAAAGGATGTTGCTATGTTTATTGACTGGATGGAGGTAAGACATGGAGGCACGTCTCATATTCTATGTAGTATCACAGGAGACAAAACAGCAATGATGCAGCTATGTTAATCATCTTGTGTTGGGTAGATGGAGTTAAACTCTTGTGAGAGTAGTTTTGCTGGACTGGTAAAATTCCAGCTTTGGTCTACTGGCTGTCTCCTACTCAGTGGCCTTTTGTACTGCATTCCTGAGACTTTACGTTTTGGTCTGTGGGGTCCTGTGCGCCCAGAGTATTTCTGAGGACTCTGTGAGAGGTAGCTGTGAAAGACAGGATCCTATATATATTATACAGATGCCAGTCCTTGGGAATTGCAAATGTGCCCTGCGTTAGGAGATCCAGGAACTGGTGGGGAAGGGTGGCTGAAAACCTTTATGAAATAAACAGCCCTGTATTCTGTCCTTTATTTTGCATTCCTCTCAGTTTTGATTTTGGCCATAAATTAGTAAGATCAAGAAATTTACAATGACACAAAATTATGATAACTGTTTAGTGTTTCTTCTGTTATTCATGGCTCAAACAAAAATTCCAGTGTTAACAAAACATTTTATTTTTGTTCTTCCTATGTTTTTTGTGTTTGGTTTTGAACTTTAAACAAATTGTTCTCTTCTGCAGGAGCAATTTAATTATCCTCTCAACAATCTCCACTTGCTGGGGTACAGTCTAGGTGCCCATGCTGCTGGGATTGCTGGGAATCTGACCAAAAAGAAGGTGAACAGAATTACTGGTAAGAAAACCTGTGACTGTAGAGTGGAGAGTTGCATTTCTTCCATACTGAAATATTATGTTCTACTGAAAAATCACCAGAATAATTGTTGCTTGCTGGCAGTACTTTCGTGATGTATTCATTATTTAATGAAACAGCAGGGCCAATATTTCTGGGGTAGAATTGGAAAAATATTCAGAAAATAACAACAAGGTTGGTGAGTGAAAAACCTTTATTTGCTTTTTTACAAGAAATGAGTGAGTAGGCCCTGATAAAGAAGTAGTCTGGGGGTTGTGGTGGGGACTGACCAAACCATGGCTTGGCAAAGGTCACAGTATCTCTTTCAGCATAAGAAATTCAGCTGATTGTCTTTATCCAGGCAGTCATTCCTTGCAGCTGGGAGCCCTTGAGACAGAACAGGAAGTAAATTCTGCTGCAGCAAGTTTAGTACCTGCAGAACTCTTTGCCATGGGGTGATGTAGATGAAAGAAGTTTGTATGGGCTCAAAGGAAGACTGGACAGATAACCAGAAGAGATCCTGTGTGAATTATTACAAAGTTTATCATATCAGTCTCAAGAAATATTCTAGGCTGGAAATAATACTGTGAGAATTTGGGGAAGACATATATCTTCCCTGTTGCTCTGTCTGCTTAAGGTGAATTTTGGAGCCTGAGAAATCTGCTAGACAAGGCAGAGTGCATGGCCACTCTGGGGCTGGTTTACAACCCAGCACCTGAGAGCTGAGCCACTAGCACTGATCTCATTGACAAAGGAATTGCCTTCATCAGCAAATGAAGCTAAGAAAATTGCTCCTCTGTGGTGTCTTTGTTGCTGAGAGAGCTCGGGAGCACCATTCAGAAGGGAGCCTAGCTCCTGGCACTTTCACCTGAGCCTGGCTGTGATCCCAGATCCACAGACATGCTGGGAGGTGGGCTAGGCAGCAGTCACATCTGGAAAGGTCAAGTCCTGAAAGGTGGCAGATTAAAGTCAGGAGGCCAAAGTGCTAGTCCCTCTGCCCTTCCTTTCTCTAAGTTGCAGCTTTGCTGTTTTCACTGAGTCTGCCAAATCACTGACATGTCAGTAGACCTCTGTTATTCCTCCATGGTTGCTCTTGATGCTGAGGATGAACTGTTCCCGGGGAAAAGGACAGGGAACAATGTAATGTGGCCCCTGAAGCCCTCACAGCTGAGGGGGAGGCAGCTCAGACCAAGTGGAGTGAGCAGCATGGGTGCCTGTGCCCAGCTGAGGGCTGCAGAAAAGATGTGTCCCCTCAGCCAGCTCTCAGGGGTTTGTCTGAACAGGAGATAGTACTTGTTCACTGGCAGAATAGCTCTGGGTTTTTTTGATGTTAGTGTTGCTGCAGCTTGACAGTTTACCCTAGTAATCCCCTTCCCCTTAGGTATGTAGACAGTGAAGCCCTCATTTATGTTTCCCACTTGTTCCTCTGGCATGGAGTTGTCAGCAAGACTTTTCCATACTTCAGACACTTCAGATACAACTTCTACAGTTCTTGACAAGAATGAAAGACATTGAGAAAATACTTAAGAGCTTGTTTCTCCCATCCAGTGGAAATGCTAAAGCTCTGAGAAAGTTAGCTGGGCTTCCTTCCATGTGTTTGCATACTTTTATTTTTTTAAACAGTGACAATTTTCAAGGTAGTGCATTTGATTCTCCTGTGTACATTCATGATATTTAAGTGGTGATCCATCTGTAATGTCTGCAGGAAAACTCAGTATTCTAGACCAATGTGGCAGCTGAGTTTGGCATTTGTTATCAATGTCAGTATCTTTGGCAGATAATATCAGTTTTTCTTTGTGGTTCACCCCATAAAGGGCTGGATCCTGCTGGTCCTACCTTTGAGTATGCTGATGAACTCACTCGCCTCTCCCCGGATGATGCTGAGTTTGTGGATGTCCTACACACCTACACCCGAGGCTCTCCAGACCGCAGCATTGGGATCCAGAAGCCTGTTGGACACATTGATATTTATCCCAATGGTGGAGGTTTCCAGCCAGGTTGCAATTTGGGAGAAGCACTGCGTCTGATTGCTGAGAAAGGGCTTGGAGGTGAGGTTGCTCTGAAACAAACAGTATAACATCTGAGGGAAACCTGAATAGCCCTGCAAGGTGTCTTGCAAGGAAAGAGCTCTGAGAGGCACAGGAATATGTTCTTTCAAATGCTTTTAAAAGTCATCCTGTAAAGCTCAGTTCTGCCATAGTGGATCATGCCTGTTGACAGCATTGCTTAGGGATTAATATCATTATATGCACACGTGTATACATATTACACATTTTCATTCTTTCAAGATGTGGATCAGCTGGTGAAATGCTCCCATGAACGATCCATCCACCTCTTCATCGACTCTCTCCTCAATGAAGAAAAGCCAAGCATGGCCTACCGCTGCAACACAAAGGAGGCCTTTGAGAAGGGCCTCTGCCTGAGCTGCCGCAAGAACCGCTGCAACAATTTGGGTTACAAGGTCAACAGAGTGAGAACAAAGAGAAACACTAAAATGTATCTGAAAACCCGTGCTCAGATGCCCTATAAAGGTAGGTACTCCTTGCTTACTGGTGAGCAAGACTGGTACTTTTGCTCAGCTGTGTGTCACGATGGGCATGTGCTGCTGATGAGAATATTGCTGCTTTGGTGCCTGTGGTGAGCAGGGGTGAAGCTGGCCTGTGGTTTGCCATTGAATCCGAGTCTCAGAGAAAAGTGTTGTCCTACTCAAGGTGTAGGGTAGAGTGAAAAAAGAAAGGTATTTTGTAACAAGTTTCTAAGTAGCAAAAGTTAGACAACTCCTGCTGCCCAATCATTTGGAACTTTTTCAGTGTTTTTCATCTGAATGATTACTTCTTTCTGCTGGGGAAATAATCAGCGGAATTCAATCTGCTGAGCATCTTAATTAAAGATATGCAAGCATCAGATTTATGCCTTTGGTAGTGCACTTGCTAGAGGACCACCAGCCCTCATTAAAATATCACGGCACTTCTTGATTCTAATTGCTGCTGTGGGAGGTCTGAGAATGACAAAGCCAGAGAAAACTGGGAGGAGAATATTTTCCTCACAGCTAGGAAAATAATGTTGGATTTTACTACTTTATTTTCCTCCTTAGCTTTGCTGTACCCCATAGTATTCTTATAGTGTGCATTGTGTGATGGACCAGCAATTGAAAGGCACATTCCTGCACTGTTAGAGCAACTGTAAGGCTGGTGTTCTGTTGGCATTTGGTGCTTAACCTGCAGTGTCAGTGGATTGTTTTTGTTTTTTGTTTTTCCTTTTACCAAGCCTCCTGTAAGAGAAGGGCACAGCTTACTTGTTTCAAGTCAAGTATAGCAAGTCTTATATGTTCAACAGCAGGTTTGAAGGTGATACTGCATACTCTGGGAGTATTATAGTGGCAGCTTTGCTGCAAAGTTTAGCTGCAAGAGCTGCAAAGGTGTTCTTTAATGGTGATTGCCTTGCTTGCTAATATTTACATTCTTGCAAAAAAATAGTACCCTGGACACCTGCAGGGAAATAAACTAATTTTAGTGAAGTTGGCAAATTCCAGCCTAGAATTTTCAGAGGTGAGGCAGGGTGGTTTTATCGCCAGCTGTCTCTTTGGAGATTGAGCTTTCCTAATGGCATTTTCTTTTGTATCCTTTCAGTCTTTCATTATCAGGTCAAGATTCATTTCTTTGCAAAGACTAACATGACGAAGACAAACCAGCCATTCCTGATCTCTCTCTATGGCACTCTAGACAAGAGTGAGAACATTGCTTTCACACTGTGAGTAGCTACAAAAACAACTCCAGAGTACTGTTGAGTTTGCCTAAATTTGTTAAAGTCTCAACTGAAAAACTTGTTCTGGCTTCAGCTGCACTAATCTTACAGGGTCCCAGAATCTGCTCTTGTCCTTGTTGAGTTGCATTTGCTTTGGAAATTAATGAACCATATCCTACAGGAGCTCTTCTTGATAAGACATCTGAAATATGGAAACATGAAGTCTGACCTGGGACACAGCTTAATAAGAGTGTTTCCAGTGCTTTCTTATTTTCTTCTCAGTGTCTTTATACCATGTTAAATCTTCTTAAAAGTGGACTTATGCATCTGAAGGTCTCAGTGCAGAAGCTGAGGGAGACTTGGGATTTGCTTTCACAGCTCTACAAATAAGCAGAAATTTGTGTGTACGTCCCTAGACACAGGCTGTCAGGGAATGGAGCTGTTTTCTGCTCTGATGAATGTAAACTGGTTATGGGTGGTGGTGTCTGGGTTTTCTGAGAGCACAGGTGAGGACAACCCTTTCCTGGCAGACTGTCTCTGGATTTTACCAGCCTTGCTACAGAAGGATGTTTCCTTTTGCCTCCACAAAAGGTAGAGGTGTTTTTGCTTCCTTCTCTGGAGTACAAAAATTCCAGGTTCTATTGCTCTTTAATTTTCTTTGTCTGTCCAAGAATTTCAAGTAGTTTTTTTGTTTGTTTTTTCTTATTCTTCTCCCCACAGGCCTGAAATCTCCACAAACAAGACCTTCTCCTTCCTGATTTACACAGAAGTGGATATTGGAGACCTGTTTATGGTGAAGCTGCAGTGGGAAAAAGACACCTTCTTCAGCTGGTCAGATTGGTGGACTCCCTTTACATTTGATATCCAGAGAATCAGAATGAAGTCAGGGGAAAGTCAGAAAAAGTAACTTGTTTTGATTTTTTATAAGCTATATTAATTCTAATTGACAGTGCTCCCTGATTTTTGGTATCTCACAGACTGGGACAAACATGTTAGGCAGTTGCAAATGGATGCAGTATTAATGCTAATCAGGGCTCCAGTGGTATCAAACCACCATTTCTATCAGCCAGGTTCAGCCATTTACTTCCACTGGGATCTGCAGTTTGTAGTCTTCCTCCTATGTAATTAATTTGTATCCCACTATTGTATCTACTTAAGGTTAGTTATAATATGCAGGAGAGTATCTCCATGAACCACCATCAGTGATTGTGTTTGCAATTTCTGTCCTCCTTTTTCATGCTGGGTTCTTGCATAGCTTTTGTCACAAAGAGCATGCTTAGATGGAGATTTTTAGAGATCCTTCCAAAAGTGTGTTTGCACAAGAATTTATTGCTTAGTTAAGTTGGATTTCCTTAGGGGTTGAATACCTGAATGGTGGTTGAAAACTGAAGCACGTAACTGTTGCAGGACATTGCTTATGTGTGAATGTTGAAACGTCAAAGCCTGAACAGAAGTGCTTTGACATTATTCTTTTGAAATACTCATATTCACTAAACATGAGATCTGTTTGCAGAACATGGGCCCAGAACAGAGTATGTGTGTCCTATGTATAGTATAGTAAATAATAATAAGTTCCTCCTTTGAATAAACAGGTCAGTCACTTGATCAAAGAACAGTTATCACAGCTGAACAAATATAGGGGTGGGGAAAATACTGATAAATAGAAAAGTGAGTGCTCATGTTTTCTGGAAATTGCAACCTGCTTTGTTTGCACATGTGAGGGAGTATGGCTTTCTTCCAAGTTCATTCACCTGACAAAATCTCACGTCAAGACTGGTGTAAATAAAGATCCAAGAGACTTTGGGATAGAACTTCTGCTATCTTAGCCACAAGAAGATTTTTTTTTTGCAAAGGATCAGTGAAAGTTATGGCTATGCTTTGATGCCCATGTATAATTCATTTACCACTTCTTGCACAGCGTTTCTTTTGTTACAGAATTCTCTTTTAAAAATAACTTTCTCACGGGCCTGCAAAGTAGCAGTGCCCCACGTGACAAAGTATGAAGACGGTTTCCAAGCACCAGTCTTCTTTCTAAGATTAAAAAGGGATGTTTGGCTCAGTCTTGTGATTTTTCCAATATTTATTCCACAGAGTGGTGTTCTGTTCTCGAGATGGCACCTCACATCTCAGTAAGGGAGAAGAGGCAGCAATATTTGTGAAATGCTCGGAGCAGCCCGTCAACAGGAAGAGAGGAGGGTATGAGTAATCACTATTGGTTTTAGACTGCTTTATTACCCCTTGAGTGGTAATTAAACTTTTTCTTTAATTGACTTTTGCACTAGTCTTCTCAGGGCTTCAAAAGCATCACAGCTCAGACTAACCAGAGGTATGGCCACTTTGGCAGCTTAAAAGCTCTTGGCTTCCTCCTCTGGTAGCCATCCTTGTGTGGCTGTTGGCACGTCTGAGAAGCAAGCTCTAGTCACTGCCTCTCACAGTCCCTCGGCCAAGTTTGAGGGGCTCTTATGGAGGGTTACAGACAAGGCACTAGCACACAGAGGAAAGCGTGTCTCTGTCTCAGCACTTGCCCTTAGCTGCAGAACATTCAAACTTCCATACTGGGTCAGCTCAGAGCCCTCCCTCCATACTGGCCAGCAGCAGATTTGGGGGCTGGTTCAGGAATGGAGCAGGCATATGATAGTGCTCTTCTTAGCACACTGCTTTCTGATGGCAGCCATCAGGTGGGTGAATTCCTGAGAGTTTCATCTCTATGGATCAGAGATTCTGCCTTTGTTTAATAGCCCTTTGGTGCTCTTTAATATTTTTATCAATAATTTTCCTGACCCAGATTAGATGTGGAGACAGTCTTTGGACTTTACCCACTAAAGTTTGAGATAGAGAAGTGGTTATATTTATTTTAGTTCAGTTCCTGTGTGTGAATGGTCTCATGGGGATGCTTCTGGACTGAGATCTAGCTCTGCATAAAAATGCACATGTGCTGGTCGTTAGGCTGGGGCAATGACCTGGACAGGCCTTGAGAGCTCTGTGTGTGTATCTGACATAAAATCAAGCAGAAGCCAGGAAAAGCCTAAGCACATTATTTATCTTTCTGTTAAGTAGGGAGTTTTAAAACCTTAATTCTCAAAAATAAGACAAGAGGGAACAAGTATCTTCCTCATCACCTTTATATTTTATTTTTTTCTCCACAGTACCAAGAGAGCCTCGAAAGAAAATTCTGCTCATGAATCTGCTTAAGTGACAAGAACAAGGATTTTTCACACTGGGGAGGAGAAGAGTCTGTTCATCCCTGTGGACTGGATGTTCAGAACCAAATATATAGAAATATTTATCTGCTGCTGGATTTTTGCCTGCTATTCCTAGCTATTTTAGAGACTTCTTGTAAAAAAAGTCTCAGCATATGAAGTTACTAACCATAAAGATACATTATCCAAATAGTTAAAAACAAAAGAAACCTGCAAAACTACTTGCCAAAGTTTGAAGTGCTGAAAAGATAGAGGTAATTTTGCTTAATCATGGTGCCTTGTGACAAGGTTTCTTGACATCAGATCCTATATAGCAATTTTTTAATATTTATTGAAAAGAAACAAAGCCCTGTACTTGGTTTTATTTTATCTTGCTGTTTTTATTTTGTTTGGTTTTGGTTTTTTTTTTTTTTATTAGTGGGATTTTTTTTGTTCTTTTCATGAGTCATTTGAATCTGGTTTTTTGTATCTTGGCAAATTGAATTTTCAGGCAGTTCAGTGGAGAGAGTTCATTGTTTTTCAAGTGTGTGTTTAGCAAATAAGTAGGTTTCCCATGTGAAAAAAATCACCTTTGCTGTGTGTAATACTAGAAGATGTCAGGGACTGACTTAATATGGGGATGAATTTTTTAGTTTGTGGTTATAAATGTATTTAATTGGGGGTAGATGCCAGTGCTGCTTAGCAATAGGTATGATCTGTTAAGCTGTATACTTCTATGCCACTTACCCTGGAATAAATAACAGCTCTAGAAGAAGGCAGCAATGCCAGTGTCTTATCCAGACATTTGATATTTTATCTATGCTTTCAGTTATTGCAAATGAAACTGTCCAGCCTTCAACACTGTGAAAATGGAATGGCAGAGGAATTGAGCTACCATAAAATGCAGGAAACAGATATTTCCCCCCACCCTCCACCCTCTCCCTGCTTGCTTGCGTCACGTATGCTGAAACTGTCACAGTTTCTCTGCTCTTTGGCACCAAGTGTCAGTCATGCAGCTGTGTGGCTGCTGTATGCAGTTTTCAGTGCAAGTGAATCCCCTTGATAGCTGACAAGGATGCTCATACTTCCCTGTACTGGAATTGTGACTGCCTGTGATCCACCTCAGTTTGTTTCTTGGCTATGGTACAGTGCTAGGAGCTGCACAGTTTTTTGCCATGAGATGGAATTCAGCAGGAAGCAGGAGCTGAGCCAATTAAAAGCAGCCTGGTTGTGTGGTCCACAAGAAGGAGCGCTCTGAAAAACTCTCAAATTAGCCGTGCTGCAAGTTTAAAAAAATAGGTATATTGGAAGCAGTCTGCTTCCCCATTTTTTAGTAATATGTAGTTTTTCTAGTGTGCTGAAAGGTGCAGTAGCCCTCTTTTAACTTTCTAAAGAGTAAACAGAGTGCTGGGGAGGCACAAGGGCTTGAAGGTAGACATTTGGAGAAGTGTAATCTTAGCTGTTGATGCTGGGTGTTGTAGTCTTTTCCTGCATGTGCAAGACAGCATGGAGATGGTGATTTCTCCAATATCATCCCATCTTAAAAGCAAAGAAAAATATGCATGTGTTTATGTGCACAATTTGTTTCTCATTTCCAACTGTAGCTGCTAGCATATTTGGGGATAGAAGTCTTAAACAGTGCAATATGTTGGAATATTAATAGCTCTGAATTTGCTCACATTTGATTTCACATTTGATTAAACTACAGCAGAGATGTGATGAGTCACTGAGGGTGGGGTTGAGTATTGAGCCACTGCATTTGAGACCTCTAAAAATAAATACAGTGATTTATTCCCTATAGATTCCACATTTTGTTGCAATTTTCTCTTAAAAGTCAAATTCTTCAGAAGCAAAGTGTCTGGACAGCTCTTAATACAGGATCAAATACAAACACATTAAAAATTTGGATACAAAATAGTTCTTTTCATAAGGAAACATGATTTAGCTTTGAATGTTATTTATTAGCTGTAAATATGATATTTATGAGTGTAAAGGTAGTTTGTATATATTGCTAAAGTTGCTGACAGTCTCTACATTAATACAGTTGTGTAGTATTAATCCTGTATATAGCTTTCAGAGATTTTTATCAACAAGCCACTTACATTGCACTGTTTCC
This sequence comes from Molothrus ater, assembly GCF_012460135.2. Classification (NCBI taxonomy): domain Eukaryota; kingdom Metazoa; phylum Chordata; class Aves; order Passeriformes; family Icteridae; genus Molothrus; species Molothrus ater. The sequence continues at coordinate 43,805,472 of NC_050511.2, forward strand.
AATGTCGTTAATACATTTTTTTTTTGGAAATCTCCTCAGTTTTGTATAGAACAGAAACCTATGGTTTTAATAAAATTCTCAAACTGAATCTGAAGTCACTACTTTCCTTTTGATGAAACCATCTGCTGTATACCTTTTATGTGAAGGCCAGAGCCTATCCTTGAATTCTGGGCTGAAAAAATGGAATGAGACACTAGAAAAAAAAAAGAATGTGTGATTTCTGCACTGTTCTCCCCCACATTATTTTGGGAAATGCAAAAGTCATGTATTAAGACCCCAAGGAATCACTGTGTGGAATCATAAAGGAAGTAGCTTTTCACCTGCAGTTTGTGGTTTTCGAGTTTCAGGCCCTTTTAAGAACAGTTCAAGAACTGTCCTTTCTTCTTTCTTTCAAGGCCTTGTTTCCTTTTTTTTTTTTTTTTTCTTTTTTTTTTTTCTGGTAGGTGTCAGAACTATGCTTCTGCTTCACATTTTACCAAAATGGAGATGTTCTGACCCTGTGGGTGCAGGAGGAAAGCACCAGACTTTTGCCACCACTATTGCTTAAGGAAGTAACTGAAAAATCATTTCAACCATCTGTTATGAGTGCAGCTGAGCTCAAGAGTGGTTGTCACCAGAACAGTTTGCTCTGTCATATACAGCAAGGCTCCACCCAGGCAATGGAGAGGGATTGCTGGAATTAAGGAGAATTGTAGTGACATGCACCTGGGGGATCATATTAGGGGTAATTAGAGCTGTTCCCCGTTGACCTGGGGAACTCTGCTTCCAACAGTCTTCCTTGGTGAAAATGATTGCTCTTTGGCAAGAGCCAGAGCTTCATTCCTTGAGAAAGCAGAGGGAAGCTATGCTGTGGAAAATGGATGGTTGGAGAGCCTGAATGGAGGGAGGGATGAATGAAGAATGGGAGAGGGGGGGAAGGGAATCCTTCCAGTGGAAGAAGGAAGAACTGGATCTGCAGACTGGAATGCTTTGAAACTGGGTGTTCTAGGGACACTGCTCATCCCCTTGTCAGTGTCTGGGTTAGGGAACAGCAAGGACTCCTACAGTTGTACAAGACAGGGCTTGGGGTCACATCTCCTAAAAACACCATGGTGTATTTTGGTGTATTTTTGGTGTATCACAGCAGCCTCAATACACTAATTGTGTTCTTAGGTAATGCAGAGAAATAGTTTGTGGTGGAGGGACAAGAATCCAGGTGTCTTCTGTGAGTATTTAGAGCCATCTTTAGAGCCATCCCTGGGCCGCTTTACTCTTGCATGTTGCTCTGCAATGCCTAGCCACATCAGAAAAGGTGATGATCCCCGCTCACCCTGCCAACAGTCTCTGGAATGGGCTGCAGGGATAGCCTGTCCAGCAGTCAACCAGACAGAAAGAGACATTCTTGGCTGGAAGGAAAGAGTGAAGAAAAAGGATTTTAGCCGGTGTATCTGCAAGATGAGGAAATCATGACTCAGGTTTCTAATGCCTAGATTTTAATTTTCATATTTAACTCTGAGAAATTTTTGGAACCAGCAGTGACTTTGCTCTCCATAGGTGTCTCCATGCTTTCTCCATGTGTGCCTGCTTTTTTGTGTGTCAAGAACAAAATGTCAAAGCTTGCTGCTTGGGATGAGCAAGACATTGTGCATGCGTTGTTTCTAAAGGTCAAAAACAGATACTGAAAAAAAATTTATGTAAGAGGGAAGAATGGAACCAGCTGTAGTATTTTCCTTTTTATTTACAGCTGTCAGTGCAAGGTTCTCCGTATTCTGACTGTCAGTGCAAACATAGCCGTATTAAAATCCTCAGGAAAGAGATTTCCATCTCCTCCTGCTGCATCTTTCCAGAGAAGTCATCTAGTCAAATGTCTTTTGTGGCAGGTCTGGAAAGTCACCAGTTTACGCATAAGGGAATAAAAGGATTACCATTCTGCAGTGGCTAAAGGAGAACAAGGAAATGAGAAGAGGAAGGGAAGGGAACCATTTGGCAGAACATCCCATATAAAGCTTGTCTTAACAATGCTTTTATATCCGTGTGTGGTGCTATCTCTGCTCAGCAACACTCAGAATGCTTTCCTAAAACAGCTCAAGTTAACTCAGATAGAACAATGCATCCACATCAGAAATGCAGATGCTAAATGGGGACCACCTTGGATATAGCAGGTGTTAGTGTGGTGGTGCAGTGCATTTTCAATGACATCATCTCCCAGCCATTCATGTCAGATAAACACCATGTTCTTAATTGTAGGCCCTTCCTGTGGGAAATGACCCAATATCATCAGTCCCACTTTTTGCCAATGACACTGGAGAGGATTTGCTGCTGTGCATCACCCCACCATGTAGAACCATTCAGTGAGAAGTAAGAGGCCATGGGTCACTGTCCTCAAAAGAGCCAGGAAGTGAGAGCATATCTCATACTGTTGCATCTACCAAAGGATTTTTTTACCCCCAATTAGCTGTAAACCTGGAATGTTCTAAATAGTGAAACAAGAACACTCAAAATATGGAAACTGGGAGCAGTAGGAACAGATTCCTATGCCAGAACAGGTTGAAAAGATGCTATGAATATTCACACTTTTTCAAAAGAAACTTTGAAAAAAACCAGACTTCTGAAGTTTTGCTTGCTCCTCAGGCTTTGGTCAGCCCTTGCTTTTTTTCCTCTGACAGGCTTAATTCAGGAGCTTTTGAGGCTTGCTCTCATGGCCTGAGAAATTGTTGCTGTGCAAAACTACCTTTGGAGTCACTTCTAATCTTTCTGGATTAGAAACCTCTCCATGTATAACTGTGTATGTAAGGAGAGGATACGAGTCCTGTGCTTCTGGTGAAAGGGTCAACCCTGCCTTCAGTGAGAGACACAATCAAAACTCCACTGAGGCTGGGAAAAATCTTTTTGTTGACATTTTGGAAAATTTTGAATGTTTTCCTAACACCTAGCACAAGATCCTAGATTTCAAATGAACGCACAGCTACAACTTTGGTTTTTTTGATACTGTTACGCAGTGTTTTCAGACTGAGTGCATACAAATGTCAGGTCATGATCCACTTAGGTACTAGGTTAAATATTGGCTCTGGATGTCTTCTCACAAATATTGCCAGCATCTCTTGGCAGTATTTGTATTTATGGGACACCAGAACAAACCACATGAGTGCAGAGATGTAATTAGCACCCCATAAAAATTAAAACAAATCAACTAACAGAAAAAACAACTTGAGAGAAAGACATGCACAACACACAGTACCTCATTTATCACCTAGGAAGGTATGAGACCAACACAATCCTGAGCAAACTCCAGTGTTTCCCTTGCAGGCAAGCATGGGCAGTGGGAACATCTCGGGAATGCTCTCACACAGCTCCAGCTCACTGCTCTGTGTGGTGCATGGCTCAGGTAGTTTGGTCCTTCCAGATCCTTGCTGAGCCTTGCTCTGAAGCCAGGCATGGCTACACTGATTCTTAGATTCCTCACTGCTGCCAAGCTGCACAAAAAGAAACAGCGTAGCTGGAGTGGTTTGTTCCTGGATCTGAATCAATAGGCTGATCAGCTTGACAGCCTTGATCAGCCAGGAGGCTTGACAAAAATCTAAATGTTGGAGAATTTTATTACGTGTCAGCATCAGTTTCGAGTGAAATCAGACCAAAATCAAAATAAGCAGTGAAAAGCAAGAGCAGGAATGTCTAAGAAAAAGCAAGAAGGAAGGAGGGGTCTTTGATGTTGCAGCAGGTTGTACAGTGCTGCACTGTAATATGGTGAAAACAGCCATACCCAGACTTGTACAGCAGAACTGTTAAGCATTCCTTTGATTTTAAATACACATTTTCCCGACATCAGGAAAATAGAAGTGTCTACCAGAGACTAGGCATACACTTAAGAGCTTTACACAGTGTTGGTATCCATTGAAAATACCAATCCTAAAGAAAAATGTGTATAGACCCATTATAGAAAGATCACCAAGATTAAAGAACAAAAAGCAAGATATAAATAAAGGTTAAAAAGAAGAAGCACATATTCAGAAAGAGGAATAAATTAGGAGGAAGAGGAAAAGCAAGGAAGAAGAACTCTGCTTTAGCAAATTATTCCACCCAGGACACCCACCCACACATTCTTCAATGTAATTGAGCTATTATTTATATGCTCATATGACTAATTTTCCCCTTTCTAATGTATTTATAACCCAGACACAAAATTAAGCCAAGTTTTTTGTTTATCTTGGAAAAAATTTTGCCCTTTGCTAGTGAAGTTTTCCAGTACAAGGGTAAAAAGTAGATCTTAATCTCTCTGATTTTATTTCCCAGGCCTTAGAAAGGAAATTCAGGTCAGACTCAATGCAGTAGAAAGACTCCTTCTAGTATCAGTCTTCTCTTAATGTCCTGAGCATAGAGCAGTGATGGAGTAAGCAAATGCCTACACAACGGCTGGTTCAAAATACAAAAAATGCTTTCATTCTTCCCCCCTTTTTTTATTTATAGAGCTAGGTTCATGTGCCTTTTTGGAGTTCTTTGTTTTTCTTTTAACATCAGTGAATTTAAGGACCCTGGGGAGAAATCAGGGAAATGCTGGGGAACATTCTTTTGACGGTAATTTTACTTGCATACTTTGTGTAAAACTAAAAAAAATTGCATTTTCGTGGCCGGATATTTTTTCATGAAAGGCCAAAGCACTCAGTCATGTTCAAAATTGGGTATCATGTCCCTCTTTCACCCCTGAATTTGAAAGCATAATTTTGAATTTGCATGGGCGGTATCAGGGGAGGGAAATAGGGCAGAACTTCTATATTAGGTTTATTTGGGGCTTCTTGCCAGTGTTATAGCAACCCTCTGTGAGACATTTTAGTTATTCAGGGGTGCCTCTTCTGACTGACTAGTCCCTGACCATCATTCTGTTTTTAGTAATTTTCTGACAGGATCCCTATGAAGGCACCCCTTTTGCTGTGAAGGTAATACTCCTATTGCCTTCAAGGATTCCTTGGGCATCTTAGGAGTAGGGATAAGTGCAGTTACATGGGAGCATTTTCTTCCAGACAAAGTGTAACTAAGTTGGCAAAGAGCTCTGACAAGTATCTTTTACATAACCAGAGAGGAAAACTTGTATTTTCTTACCAAGCTTAGACCAGATGCTCGGACATCTTTGTGTAGGTATGACTAAGTCTCTATGACCTTCTCTGCAAACTTATCCTAGCTTGCCGCTGAATCCTGTTTTCCATTTCTCCTTTCATTTCTCTTTTGGCATAGTTTGCAGAATTCAGCATCCTTCCTCCTACCAACACCCCTGTACTCCCTGTCCCATGACTGCATAGTACTCGGGTAAATTTGTGCAACTCTGCAAGATTACCCTGCCTCCACCCAGACAGGAGACCAGCCTGCATCAGCTACTTCTCTAAGGATCCTACAACATTTTTTTTGCCTATTCTATTGGGTTTCATTTAACCCCACCATGTGGTCTAAGAGCCCCCACAGATGGGGAGAAAAAGGTACTGTATCAAGATAACAAAACTCCTCCATAAGTTGATCAGCATAAATGGATCTAGCTGTGCAACTGTCTTCTCAGCTGCAGTGTATGTCCATTTAAAGAAACAGTAGAAATCTCCTGTTTGGACTTTCCTCTGTGCCATGATAACATCTTGAGGATTTGGATCTGTATCCTGTAAAAATAATCATCTTTATTCCACATCCTGTTTTCTATAGTATTCATTGCTGATGTACACACAGTGCTGTTAAACACTAACACAATTCTCTCTACAAAGTTTTGCTGGGAGAATTCCATTTTCCATGCTTGGCTGTGTTGCTGGGGGTATTCAATTTTACATGCTTGCCTACTGCTAGTCAGAAAAAATCCCAAAATATATATTTTACATAGATGTATTTGAATTCTGTACTTTATTTTTCTAGACATGGGACAAAGAACATTAAATTCTTGAAGAGAAACACTTTTCTCAATTAAGTATAGCATGCTCTATATTGGATGGCAGGAAGGACAGTCCACAGAATAAACATTGTATTGAACTTAAGTTTCCTACCTTTTCACCAGCCTAGACTTTCTTACATTACATAAATTAATGGTGAGTGGAAATAAACTTAACTGTTTGTGGAAGAAATGCTTGAAGATATGGAACGGGAATTTGATTAATAAATCCACAGAACTATATTAAAACCTGTTTAGCTGCAGGAGAAGAGGATTAACTGTGAGCTCCCTACAGGTCAAGCTCGGAGAGTGATGCATTTGAGCCGAGTACAACTCCAACAATACTTTTCCTGAACACTTATTTTTATATGATGCAAGTCCTTTTGAGACTTTCTATGCATTTTAACTTTCAAAGAATCAATAAAAGCAAGCAGTGAGGGGCCATCACATGAAAGCAGAGAGAGTTGAGATCCCTTACTCCAATCTCTTGGTTAATATATGTCACCGAATCAAGGAATAGTTAGGGTTGGAAAGGACCTCTGGAGATTATTGAGTCCAAGCCCCCTGCCAAGGCACCACAGAAAGAAATCTAGCCCCATCCTCTGGGCACCCACCTTGAAGATATTTACATGTACTGCTGAGATCCTCTCTCTCTCTCTTCTCTAGACTTAACAGGCCCAGCTCTCACAGTTTCTCATTTCTCATAAGAGAGATGCTCCAGGCCCCAAATCATCTTGGCAGCTCTCCACAGGACCCTCTCCAGTAGCTCCTTGTCTTTCTTGCACTGAGGAGCCCAGAACTGGTCACAGCACTCCAGATGTGCCTCACTAGAGTGGAGAAGAGGGGCACAATCACCTCCCTTGACCTGCTGGCCACACTCTTGCTGATGTCCCCCAGGATCCCACTGGCCCTCCTGGCTGCAAGGGCACTGCTGGCTCATGGACAGCTTCTTGTCCACCAGGAGCCCCAGCTCCTTCTGCACAGAGCTGCTCTCCAGCAGGTCACCCCCAGCCTGGGCTGGTGCCTGGGGTTGCTCCTCCCTAGGTGCAGGACTCTAAATTTGCCCCTGTTGAACCCCATTAGGTTTCACTCTGCCCAACTCTCCAGCTCCTGAAGGTCCCTCTGAGTGGCAGCAAAGCCTTCAGGTGTGCCAGCCACTCCCCCAGTTCTGTATCATCTACAAACTGGATTAGGGTTCATTCTATCCCTTCATTCCAGGTGTTGATAAACAAGCTGAGTAAGGATGAACTTAATTTCTTTTACATGCTTGGTGATGACCTCCAGAATGATCTGTTCCATCACCTTTCCAGGGAGGGAGGTGAGGCTGACTGACTGGTAGTTTCCCAGGTCCTTCTTCTTGCCCTTTTGAAGATGGGAGTAACATTGGCTTTCCTCCAGTTATTAGGCATCTTTCCCAGTCCATGATTTTTCAAAGATAATGGAGACTGGCTTAGCAACATCTGCTAGTTCCCACAGAACACATGGGTGCATCCCATCAGGTCTGTAGATTTATGGGTGTTTAATCTGCCTAGCTGATCTCTAACCCAACCCTCTACAAACAAGTCTTCCATTCTCCAACCTTTTACCTCTGAGGTCTGGGATTCCTGAGGGTTGTTCTCAGCAGTAAAGACTGAAGCAAAGGCATTCAATAATTCAGCCTTCTCTGTGTCTTCCAACACCTGGACACCCATATGAGCCAGCAGCAGCCACACATTTTCTCTATCCTTCCTTTTGCAGTTGATATACTTAAGAAACCCTTCCTGTTGTCCTTGATATCCCTTGCCTGACTCAATTCCAAGCAGGCCTTGTCACATCCCTGTGTACTGTGAAGATGTACCTACAGTCCTTCCACATGGCCTGTCCCCTTCTCCACATCCTATAAATTTCTTTCTTCCATTTGAAATTTTCTGGGAGCTCCCTGCTGATCCATGCAGGTCTCCTGCCTCCTTTGCTTGATTTCTTGCTCATGGGGATTCATCATGAGCTTGGAGGAAGTGATGCTTGAACATTGCCCAGTTCTCTTGGCCCCATTCTCTTCTAGATCTGTAGCTGATGTGATCCCTCCAAATAGGTTCTTGAGGAGGCCAAAGTTAAGCTCTCCAGAAATTTAGTCCTGAGTGCTGCTTTGCTTCTTCTGTGCAGGATCCTGAATTCCACCATGTCACTGAAGCCAAGGCTGTACCCAACCTTCACATCTTCAGCCAGTCAAAAGCAAGTGATCTTGACATGTGGGAACACCTAAATCACGGATATAGCACTCAACACAGGGATTTCAGGTGCTGCTTTGGGGAAAACATTGTACAGCTCTCTGCTACAAGGAAAGGTGACTGCAAACTGACAGTAGCTATCTCAGAAAACATATAGTGGATGCAAAATGTAGAAGGGAATATCTTGGATCCAGGACCAAGTGTAACCACATATTTCTGTTAAGGATTGACACAGTAAAATACATCACAAGGAAACTCCTGTGAACAATATTTCTGTTGTCTTTACCTAAGCATTTTCATTGATTTTGTAACTTCAATTCCATGCCATCTCGTCCTGTAGAAGAAAACGTGTCAATACTACTGTCACCAGGTAGAGAGGTGTGAAGTGTAGTAAAGCAGAGTAGCCAGGCATACAGCTCTTTAGTATATGGAGGCTGACTAAAGACATGGCTGTGTTCCTGCTACCTCTGCTGAATTAACCACAGAGTACAAATCTCAGAATAAATCTTCCATAAATAAATGAAAGTCCAGTGTAAAACTCTGAGCAGCTGAAGCAACAAGAGTTGACGGAGAGGAGAAGATGACCCTGATGAATATTTGGGCTTCAGGCATGGTTGTGTGAAAAAGAATGATCCTTGCTCTTTAACAATGCTGAGACAAATTCACAAATGAAGGGGAGCGTAAACAAGTGAATACTGTATCATTCACTTGCAGTATTTATCAGTACCTTTCACATTTGCTGAAAAACAGTGAGGGAAAGAGAGAGGAAGAGGGGCGGGGGGTGGTTAAGAAAGCTTTCCTAGTAAGTCACTACCCTGCAGACTGAATGCTGAAGATAAGCTAGTCACTGCTGTGCAGTACAGGGATAGCATGCATACTCACCCTCCCAACCTTGTGAAGCAGAGACAGTGTCCTTCTTACTCAGTCACAGCACAGCTACATCAGAGTTCCTCAACTTCTTACCAAATCCCTTACCAGACATATTGTATTGGACTGCTGCTAACCCCAGATCTTCCTCTTCCCCCTCAGGAAGCATGAGGAAAACCCCATTTTCTTTAAAAGCATGAACAACATAACAGTAAACTCAGGAATCTGATCCTTTTCTCGTTTTCATTTTTCACGAATTTCAATTGACGGGCAGTGTTTCTAGGATCAGAGGGCTTTTATCTTTGACTGAAAAATGCCTCAAATAAAACTAGGGGTGAAAATATCCTTTTACAGCATTACCAAGAATGCTCCCAGGGATATGCATGGACAGCCTTGGAGGTGGGCCAGTAGCCTGGCATTTTAACATCCCTATGGATGTGTAAGGTCCTGCTGACATGAGAAGAATGGCTTGCCAGTCTTTGCTGGACTTCTCATCACTTCTCTGCTCAATTACTATACAGTGCATGTATGGTAATGTACACACACATGTACATCCATTTCCTGACAGCTCTGTACAGCTCTTCAAGCTGTACAGAGCTGCTAGTGGGTTTCTTCAGATATTTTGAGTAATTTCTGCTCTCTTGGTAAATGGCAGAATCAGGTGGACAGGTTTAGAAGCCTTTACTTCTCCTGGAGAGATCAATCCTTGATTACAGCTCCCTAGAAGACCTCCTTTGTACATTTCCCACAGGAAGAAAAGAGGCTCTGAGCCTGGGGTATTTCTACAGACCTGTGGATAGGCTTCATGTCTCCCTCTGACCATATGTTGAAAATGGCCCTTACACATTATCAGCTCCTGGGAGACTTGTTTGTCTCTTTCAGAGGCCCCACAGTGAGAAGATAAGCTGGTGAGAGCTAGAAGGAGGGGAAATTCTCAAAGAGCAGATCTAGAGCTGTCTGAGAGGTGTAAGAGTAGCTTAAGTGCTGGTTGCTCTTTTTAACAGTGGCAGTGGTACCTGCCAACCCTGGGGAAACCACAGCCTCTGCAGATATTCCCTTCCCCTTCTGGTGTGGATAGTCATGGAGCAGCAAGCATCAGCAGGCAGACTGGGCAACCTATGGCTTTGGAAGAGACAGCAACTTGAAAGCAATATAGGCTAGGCAAAAATGGTATGCAAATGGAATATGTGGGTGGAGAGGAGTTACTCACTGTATCCCTGTCATGTTACCCACCTTCCCAAATATATCTTGTCCCCTGTGCCTAGCATACAAATAAATGCTTAGCTCTTTCCAGTGCCTTCCTGATGTCTCTCTCCTTTGTGATCTCAATCCAACCCACTTTCATCTTCAGGCTAGCTGTTTCTTTTCTGCAGAAGCTTTCCCAGGATGAGGCACATGGGGAAAAACAGAGGAGTAAAGAGTAAGATGTACAAATACCTGTCAAAGCACCTATGACAATCTCTTCCCACATGGAAATTAAACCTTTCTTTGCTTCCAGGGGAAAACAAAGCTTCAAGTCTCTGAGATCAGCAGCCTGCAGTACTACCCCATCTAAAACCTCAACATATACATGTAATCCATAAGAATATACATATACATCTTTATGTATATTTGCATAATGACTTGTCTAAACTCCTTTTCCTGCTTAGCTTTTCCCTTGTTACAGCTGCTGCCTGACGGCCACTGTAAAGCAGCCCACCATGAGACTAACATGAGAAGGGAATTAAACAATGGAGAAAGGTTACTTTTGGACAAATTCCTGCTGCAGGGCCAGGATGGCTATTTGCATGTGACAGCTCCTTGTGCAGGAGGGAACACAAGGTTTGTTGATGAAGGAAGATGCTAGGCTGTTTTGAGCACTCACTTCAGAAGTAACATTTCTGAAAGGATTTTCTTGGCCATGGACACAGGCAGGCTGAGAGAAAAACTTTTGACAGAGCTTAAAAACTACCTTTTTTTTCTAAGATATCCCCTGTTAAGATGGGTTTGGACTGGTATATTATTTCCATTTTTTTCCCCTCCACTTTGTTATCTAGCTTCTTGTGGGCTCACACCCTCCTGAATCTTGCATGTCCAACAATCAATAATGAGTTTTATTCTCAATAGAGTACATTTAAGAAATGCAGAACAGAGATAGTGGGGTAGATTAAATAACTCACCTACACATACCATGGATAATTCAGAAATTGTAAGCAGGTTTCTCAGTGCTCATAAACATTATTCATTAGCCTCTTTCTTGTCTGACTCTTCAAATGTAATTAAGAGGAGAAAAGAATTTTGCAGTCACCTCAGATCCAAGTGTGTCAAAACCAGGGATCACTGTATGAAGGTACAATGGTAAAAAACAGCTTATTTTTAAGAGCAAGTCCTAGGAAAGAGAAGAGAAGGGGACAGAGCAGGGAACACCCTTGTTTGACAGACCTGTCTTTCCCATTTTTCTCACTCCAGGTGACTCCATCATTTCCTAGAGTCATCAACCGGGGTCTGAAAGTCTGAACCCTGCAGTGTTGAGGAGAGCAGAATAGCACATCTACAGTGCCTGAGGTAATTTCTGAATGAAATTTAGGCTTAACACTTGAGCAGGTGCTTTGGTTATCTCACTGTTAGACAGGGGGTCTTCCTATTTCTTCCTGGTCCTTGCTCCACTGTTTCAGGTCAACAGCTCTGCAGTGAGACCTTGGATCTCAAGACTGTCACAGGACTGCAGTCCTAGGGGGTAAAGAAAAGGTTCTGCAAGTTCCTTATGTGTGCCTTTTCACAATGTCATTCCCAGCCATGCTGCTGCTATGTGAGGAGCTCCTGCCTGGAAAACGCTTCAGCACACTCGCAGGAAAAATTGACATATTTTTCTGATCCTACTCTCTACAATACACAATATCCATGCCATCTGGCCAACAAATGTAGCAAGTTCACCAAGGAGCAGTCTGGAATGTAGCCTGGTGTGCTGAGGATAGTTGTGGAAACTTTCCTTCCTCACAGCTACAGTCCAGATGGTGACAGCAATGTATCTGTGATATAACCAAAATCTGAAGACAAAATAAGGGATGTATTTCACAAAAAATATAGTTTAAAGGTGGAAAACCTTGACACAAGATTATGTGGCTCAGAAGTGATCAGATACCACTTCTGAAGAAAAGTCTGTCTAGGCCTGTCACGCACAGCAGCACTGCCTGTAGTACTGGAAATAACTGAGCATCATATGACGGGAGGCTGGGAAATCATCTTCTAGAATCCTTGCTACATTTGCTTTCTTCTGCAGGTGCTTAATCTAATTACTGTCAGAGAAGGATTACCAGCTGGTAAAATTCTAGCCTGCTCTAGACATTCTCACATATTCTAGCCAATAGTCCTATTTACATATTATTCACCTTTCAAATTAGAGTAATTCTAATACACATCAACAAGGTTTATTTAATGTCTTGGTCCTTAGGTTTACCCTAAGGAGTTGGTTAAAATAAATTGTGTGTAAATTTTCTCTGCTTATTGGGCTTACAAGAGGGCAGTAGGTGAGCCCTTTGAAACTTTTTTCTTTTCTTTGTTGAAAACCTGAGATTTGCAGGAGGGTAGATACACAACAACTTTGATTTTTCTGTTTTAACAAGTTAAATACTTTTTGCTCAAATAGAAATTAAAAATTTTCAATAGTGACAGTGAAGATTTCAGTTTAAAAAATTGAAGAGTTCTGGATAAACTGTGAAGTAAATTTTTTGTATCTAAGGGTATACATCAACTGTATGCAGGTACAAAGTATGTTAAATGATACCATCTATTGCTAAACTGTTTATACTGAAGGCCAAGGTACACAGTCCTTGAATGTTCATTTGTTAGCATGTTGAGCGAGTTAGATTTTAAGCTAAGGCTTTTTAATGAATCTTCACTGGTTTTCTCTCTCTACAGTCCTACAGTGCAATTAAGTGTACCAAGATTTCCTGTGAGAGCCACTCTGTCTTACAGTGTAGAACAGCCCAGGTATATTTCTGGGTAAACAAGGATTTCAAGGATCTCAGATTTCAAGACAGTGATGAGACTGACAGAGGCTAATTGGCAGTTTAGCCTTCACACTTAGTGGGTTTTGTCTTAATGGTTTCTCAGCTCATGAAAAATTTTCTCGTTTGTTCCATGCTGAAGGAATATTGCTCCTGAGGTAATGGCACTGTATTTCTGGAAGACCAGTCATTACGTCCCAAAGGCTGTACACTTAGACTTCTCCTTAGTGCCAAATAACAGATACTATCATGGGAGAGATGCCCTCTTCCCCTCTAATTCCAGCAGGCAGAGCTGCTGGGCCCTGCGAAGGTGTAGGGATAATGTCCTGTACAGCAGCCTAGAAGCAGGCCACGTGATAACCTGGGATTCGTAATCCAGTATCTTTCTATTTCCTTAGGTTTTGAAGATTATTCTGTTTTTCTGGTTTTTTTCCCCTGTGCTAGAGAAGGAAGGTGCTCTGATGATGGATATGATGTTGTGTCAGAAGAACAAAGGCCTGAGAACATGAATTTCTTCCAGTCTGCAATTGCATTCTGGGCTGGCCCAAACAGAAGAATGACAGGACTTTCCCCCCTCTGTTTCTCTCCTGACTAGGCAAGGACAAGAGCCAGCCACGTTTACCATTAGAAGTCCTCATTAAAGGACTAGAGGTAGGCTGTAAACTTCAAGAAAGCACATCCATGCAAGCACAGGCAGGACTGGTTAATTGCACCAAACCAGAAGTGCCATGTATGACTGCTGTGTATGCTGCTGCAAAACATGTACTTCACTGTGTCACCTGCTTATGCAGGGCTTTCCAGAGAAATTGCAATTGCAAAAAGACAAGCCAGCTGCCCTCTGACATAGAAAAGCAAATGTATGCTAGTGCCCTCACTGAACATGTCATACATTTGATGGAGCTTCTGGACTTCTCTCTCAAAATAAGCTGTTGAGAGCACAGTTTGTTCTAAATTGTGTATACTGCACTGCACTGTACTGCACATACCTGAGAGTCCTTCAGCTTTGTCTCAGCAGACTTGCATGCTCAAACGTCTCTTGCTCCCCCACAAGTGTACTTACCTGACAGTATGGCATTGTCATGATGATCTGCAAAAAGGGCCTTCTTGGCACAGACAATGAATGGCTGTCCCAGAACAAATACAATAGAAATAATGAAACAATTGCTTGAGAAGCCCTGAGGATAAGGTCTCAATATATGTTGTGAATGAAACTATTCCACGCAGAAAGTACTGAATCTACACCAGCTAGGGACTAGTTTGGGGTTCATGTCTTATCCTTGTTTGTAAAGGCAGTATGAACAGAACCAGTTTAAAGCAGAAGAAAGGAAGTAGACAAAGCAACTTTTTCCCTGGACTGTCAATTTTCTGGTACACCTTTGTTCTGTTAATCCATTTTTGCTCCCTGAGAAGAGCATACTCTTCTGGCATCTATTTATCTGTCATGAATTATCTCAGAGCAATGAAGCAGAGTAGAAGAATGCTGGTTTCAGCACTAAAAGAGAACTGAGCACCCTCTGGTACGTGCACAAGATCTTCAGGGGACCCATATAGAAGAAAAAAATGAGACAGAAATTGGGAATCAGAAGGTAGAAAATTTGAGATGTTAGGCATGGTTTATATGCCGCTTAGAATAACCCTTACCCTACCCACTCCTTGATCATTCACTTTTTTCAGCTGAAGGGTTCAGCTGAATGGAATCAGATTAGTTCCTGTTCCAGATTACTTTTGTTGTTACAATTGAATTTATAACATATCTAGACCCCTTGGCAGCATCGGCATGAATCACAGTCCTCACAGCTGCCTAACAACAGGGAACATGGGCAATTTTTCTCTGATCTGTCATATTTTTCTTGCCTGGCTAACTTGTTTTGATGCCCTTCCCTAATGAACCAATGCTGGTAAATTAGAAATTCCTACCTATAGCAAAACTTTTCTTACCTAAATATTTGAAAAGAACAAAATGCTGTGATTTTATTGTTATTCTCCTTTCTGGGTCCAGCACAACTGATCTATCCGGGGGGGGGGGGAGGGGGGGGCTGCTGCAAACTGCTCATAACTGAAGTTATGACCAGGCTTGTACTTTATTTCCTAGAGAATTTTGGAAGCAGTTCACACCAGAGGGCTAAGTTAGTGGACTGGAGAATTCTGCAAAATGCAGACAATGTATGAAGTGCCAACAGACTTAGCTATTCACTTTTCTCTGTCTTGTTTCTTATAATATCCAGCTGTCGAGGATGCTGAGATGCTGAGTCAGAATGTAGTTCTCCTATATCTATGGCTGTCCCTTTTCCTAGAAGTAAGCTAGTCAATGTTGCACTGATGAGTTTGCATCTGCACTCTGTCATGGCTTATTCCCTATAAAGACATCTGGGGAGTAGGAAGGCTGGCACTGCACCAAAGCAATGTGAACAGAAGTGGTGATTTATTACTTTTCCATATAAGGGTAATCAGAGAAGCTGGCAGATTGACACTGGTCTTTGGGGAAGGCGCAGAATTGGAGCAGGTAGTGGGAGGAAGCCTGCCCTATTATCCAGTCACTCTTCTGAGATCCTGTGACAGGACTGCACTCATCCACTGTGAGCAGCTCAGCCCAAAACAGAGACCTCATGATATCCACAAGACTACTCTCCACACTCCTCTGAATGCAGAAGTCATTCCTCCCACAGAGAAATCCTCTTCTTTTTATTTGCCAGCCATGGATCTTGAAACCTACTCAGGTCAGAAAATAGGCCTCAGCCTTTGCAGCTAACAGGGCAGCTTCACAAATGGATGGTGTGGGTTAGAAGTGTTTGCAGAAGAGTTGCTGTACTCTGCACTTCCCTCCAGTCCTCTCCCCTCTCCCCCAGGCAATCTCTTACATTAAACCCTCAGGACAAAGTTTTCTGTTGTCTGAAGCCAGAATTCAAGTTTCTCCTATCAGCCTGAAGAACTGATGTAGCATATGCAGTGTCAGGACCGGAAAAGATCCAAATCCAGCTCTCTGGGCCATCCTTAAGACTGTGTCCTGCATGTTTCTTGGAGATGGAAGTGCCAGGACATGCTAAGAAAGGAGCTCTGGCAAAACTGAATATCATTGTACCTGAAGACAACCACTGCTGGTTTCTGCCAAGTTTCATTCTGGCAAAAGAGGTTGTAGGTCTTCCCTCATCTTGGTCAGCCCACTGCATTTACAGAGAAATGCATGAAGAGATTTAAAGTAAGAGTTCCCTCTAGAGGAGTGAAGCAATAATGTACACATGTACGTTCTGCTAGAGTCCAGGCTCCATTTTCTTTACAGATACAGGCTGACAGTGGGATAAATCCAATTATGAATTTCACATGCAATAAAAACGAAACAGTGTCAGCTACACAGAAAAAAGCCAGGAGGTCCTTCGGAGGATTATCAATGGCAACAGGCAACAAAACCTAAAGCTTCAAGTTTAAAAAAGCTACAGTTTATGCAATTCTGCCGCTAGAAAAGCAGAAAACACTATTATTGCAAAAACTGAGAATCTCAGAGAGTGATCCTGACCCCATTGTGCTTAGATACTGTGCATCCCTCCACTGCAGGGTTCAGCAGCTAAACAGGAGAGAGAAAAGGAAATTAAGACAGAGAAAAGCCATTAAGCTGTGGTCAATGTCAAACAGAAGAGCAGTCACCTGAACAGAACTTATTCATATGAAGTAATTTTGTCCCCAGGTCTCGTTACTCACCATTTTTTCATTAATATTGATTTTGAGGAACTTAGTTTTGGGAAATATTTTGTTTCATATTCTCTGAATATTGAAGGATGCTTTCTTTCTTAAGAAGTATTCAGCATTATGGAATGGCTGTACAATTTATATATGAGATGTAACTTCATTTGCTACTTTTTATCTGGGACTCTCATCACAGCAGGAGCACTGTGAGGACCAGCTGTGAAGAATTAAAGTTTCTTGTCTCAGCAATATCTGTCCAGTAATCTCAATGGGAAAAGCCATGGAATTAAGTTGTCTGATTTCCAAATCAAACACATCTGAAAGGAGAAGTGATCAGTAAACTTGCACAGGGAAAGAAGACAACAAATACCTAGCTGGGAAAAGAAGAAATATTCTTGGAAGGGTTTTGCATTACAGCAGACTGGTTTAGATAGAACCTTTTAGGCTGCGCTCTTCAAAAGAGATCAGAGGAGATAGGCATGCAGCTTCCACTTGGAGTTGTCTGAAACTTCCTGCTGCAATTAAAGCATGTTGTGCTTTAGCCTTCTCCACAGATGGGTTTAACCATAATGCCACTTTGTATTTGCCTGTATTTTTCATTCCAAGGAAATGGGTTTCCTTCAAAAATGTACATGAAGATTGTTGATGTCATTTTACACATGAGGATGGAGAGGCAATACTAGATTTTGGGATATCTGTCAGACATGCATATACAAATACCTAGAGATATATTTAAATTACCTTCCAATATTATTAAATATGCAATTGTTTGTAGAGAAAAGTGGTCTGAGGAAGTTAAAGACAGCTTATGAACAGAAGATGCAGGTCTGAACAGGTCTGCATCTTCTGTTCATAAATGACCTTTCCAAATATTTGTGAAAGAACATGCACATATCTTTTCAAGGCAACAGAAACAATAATACATATGAGAGCCACAACAGTCTATCTGCATGCTAGTTGCTTTGTTAAACACAAAGGTCCAAAAGGTCAGTGTAGGTTTAATGTCTCTCATTTGATTTGGCTTTGAAAGTTGAGTTGAGATGAATAATCTGCAAGTTAAGATGTTAGAGCAGTGACAGATCCTGCCCCAACTAGACTGTTTTGTTTATGTGACAGCTTCATGAAACATTTCTTTGCAAGAAGATGGAATATGAAGCAAATGAAAAAAAGAAGATTCAGAGGCAACCTAGGAATCAGCCCAGTGTTTCAGGAGATTTAGCATCAGTTTCATAGACTGTCTCTGTGACCCTGGATAAATCACTTGAATAACCTTTGCCTTCAAAACTAGAGCTAAAAGATAAGGTTTAAATATTCACCTTACTTGACTGTTCTGCGTGCCTCTCAGATTCAAAGCTGAGGCCATGTAAATCCAAAATGTAAAAAACCCAAAAAACAACAACAACAACAACAACAAAAAAAAAAACAACAAAAAACCCAACCAACCAAACAACCCGAAAAAAACCACCCAAGAAAAAAAGTCCAGAAATTATAAATTTTATGGGAAGTGCATTGTAAATGATAACATTGAGCAGTGTCCTACACTTGGTGTAGTTCTATGCAGTAGCACAGTTTTATTTGTGGTGAGGTGCTGCTCCTGTATAAGATGTTTCAAATGTAGTGTCATGGATAGAATGGATAAAGTGCACAATGACATTACTACTCCATTACTGGAAAAACAGATTGTGTGTTTACTGCCTCTGTGAAACAGTAGCTAATGCTGCAAAGAACACTTCAAATCAGGTAAAAGCAGTTACCTGTACCTCACCTTTCCCGTGGACAGGAAGGAGCGGAGCTCTCAGCAGGCAAGAGGAGCTGAATGTGGTGGCTCTGGCTATGAGAGCTTGGTCCCAGCTGTCCCTGCAGGTCCTCCGTAGCCAGACGCCCCCCAAAGCAGCCACCTTCCTCCCTCTTGGGTGGAGGTGGAACAGGAGGACACCTTCCAGGCTGTTGGCATTTTCTTGGCCCATGGACCTCTCCTACATAGTGTTCAATGATGAATGTAGTGAGTCATGGAGTAAATATTCTGATAATGGTCTAACCACTCCAGCAGTGTCAGCTCTAGAGACTAGCTCCAAAACCTCAATTGTCTAATGATACACTTTGGGAAGTTACTTCCATCACAAACAACATTCTCTGCAACAACATGCAGGTCTTTGCATGCTGGACTACAGCAATAAAGTACTCCTATTTCTCTCCTTTTAAACTCACAAGTTTTTCAACTTTTTACTGCTTATGTCAAGTAGCACTTTACAGGTTTTCCCTTTGTTTTAAACTTTTAAGTTGGAACTGCTTGATTATGTTATGTTTTTCATTATGAACAGGGTTTTTATTACATCCTAGAAAATTCTAATTCAATATAAAATTGTTGGTGTTTAAAGATGTTGCTTTAGTGTCTTTAAGACTTGGAAATAAGAGACAATTTATTACGCCAGCTAAAGTTCAGGTTTTTGTTATCCATAGCTTCACTGTTTTGTTTCTTAAATGAGAGCTACCATTCAACTAAATTATTTCATGTGTCCTAAGTCTGTAAGCTTTTTTCGTTAGCTTTGCCGTTTTGCTTCTAGTAGTGGCATAGGCTACTGGGTAAGTTTCCAGCTAGCCTGTAGTCATTCTTAATATGTTTAGGGCATAGTGATATACCCTAGTATTACCACACAGAAGTCCAATGCGTTCTGCTTGCTTTGCATCTCCAAATTTTGAGCTCACATACCATCTTTCTGTCCTTCAGATCTTTCATTGCTTAACTTCCTCTTTCATGAATGCACAGATTCCAGTTAAAATGGCATTTGCACTGTATCTAGGCAGTGTTACATCCCTAACAACTACCTAGCAACAAGCAGAAGGTCAAACCACAGGCCTCTGGTATTGGTCTAACCACTACACCAGCTCTGTTGCTCTGTAAGCCAAGATACTAGGCAAACGTAATGTAGAATCATAACCAGCTTTGTGAAGGATGGTAAAAACCCCAAAATATTTTTCTTACAATTTTTTCTAATGCTGAATTCATCATATGCTGCTGTACACCCGAAGGAATTTACTCTGGTAATGAAAACATACTCTGTATTTACAACATCAATATATTACTAATAAACTTTCTATTACTGCAGCACTGTCTTGACAGTGTTAAGAAACATCTGTTTAACTATGTATTATTAAATAAGCAATATCTATGAGTCCAGAAAATAACTGTTGCTTGTTTAGTAAGGCAAATCAGGAAAAATGCAGACTGTTTATAATTTATCTCTAATTCAAGGAATAGTTTAGTTTCACTCATGCAACTGCTTAGTTGCATGAAAATAAATTCCCAAAGTTATTCATAAATTTGTATCTTTGATCTTTTAAATGCAGACTTTGCAAAGTCATCAATATTTTCTATAACAGAATCTCTCTCGTTTTTGTTCTGCATTTGTACTATAGCTAATGAAAACCCAAGTGTTCTCTAACTACAGCAGGAACTCTGATTGCACTTGTAGAACTCTACTTTATTAATTACACCCTCAGGTATAACCTTCTCTATCAAAATTAACAAAGACAAAGCAGGAAGTCTGCTCTTGACTGCAGATTGGCTTATATGTTAAAAACACCAGTTTGACTTTCTGTGCTAATTCAAGCACTTCCCTTCATTACTGGCAATTATTAGAGTTTTTATACTTTTTTTTAATATCAGAGCATGCCTTTGAGAGGAATTCAGAAGTCTTAAAAATCAAAACTCAATCATGCTTCTGGAGAAAAGGCAGAAATTGGAAAATAGTCACAATAATTTGAAGTAGCTTTTCAGAACACAATGGAGCCTACAGAGTTTAGCCTCATACCATGAGAAAGGTTAACTTGAACATTTTCTAGTGAAAAGATCTTTGCCACAGATGTAAGACTATGTCTGACTCAGCAGAGTAGGCTGAGCACACCATACACATAGAAAACCAGAAACAGAAAAAAGGCAAATAACTGCAAGTCAACCCACAAACCAAAACAATTCTGAGCCCATATTAAGTGGCTCCAACTTTTACGAGAACTGTGAAGATCTTAATTTCTTTCCACAGACTGCCAAGAGACAATGTTAGATTGCTGAATGTTTTGTCCAAATTATAAAAATCTAATTTTTGTTCTTCAATTCTTCTCAAGGGTCTTTAAATCATCCAAGTGTGTCATATACATCTGATTCTTCTTTGCCCTCTTGTCTCCAGAGTAGAAAGGACAGTTAAAACAACACTAAAAAATCCAGTGTGGCCGGGGCTGAAAGCCTAGGTCAAGCCTGCCTTGCCTGACTTCCAACAGCGGGGAGGCTTGGCCACCATTGGGGTCTTCTCTCCATAGACACATCTGTCGCAGACATCTTTTGTGAAAAATCTTTTCTTGGGATTTTTCTCCCTTCTGAGAAGCTGGGGCCTCAGAAACAATATGTAAACCATTGTTATCCGCTGCTGTGGAATGCAACAGGTGGATTTTTGATTGGGCCATCTTGAATGTTTATAATTAATGGCCAATCAAGACAGAGCTATCTTGAACAGAGTCCGAGAGAGCTGCCTTTTGTTTTCATTCTTCTTATTCTATTCTTAGCTTAGCTAGCTTCTGAGGAAACCTGTCATTCTATTTCTTTTTAGTATAGTTATAATGGAATATACATATATATCACAAAATAATAAATCAAGCCTTCTGAACATGGAGTCAACATTCTTGTCTCTTCCCTCATCCAGGAACCCCTGTGACCACTGTCACACACACCCTCATTCATGTTACAAAACACTTGCAACTCATAGATTTGGCCTTCTTTTTCCTGGTCATATGAACTTTCCACAGGTCTTGGAGATTTGTAACACTTTCCTACAGCCCTCTCTGATTTGCTGGCCATGCTCCAGCTACTATAGAAGTTGCAGCCTAACTTAAGGGATGGTGTCTCCCTTTGTGGCTATTACTTTGGTTCTCAGAGCTAGGGCACCCAGAGCAAAATGGTCCTTTTGCCTCAGGGATAGCCTCAGCTATCCCTGCTGTGGCTGTCTCCACACTGATCACAAACAGAACTTCAAAACCAATGGAAGCCCATGGTCTGCAGAATATCCTCCCTACCCTGTTTGTGAGGTACAGGAATGGACAATTTCCTACCTGCTGCCATTCTCTCCTTGCAAACAGCAGGATGCATCTCTGCTGCTGGGCAAGGGAGGAGAAAGCAGGGTGTGCTGCCCCTAGCCAGCTGTGCCTGCTCACCCCTCTCCAGCTGCAGGCAGACTTGTGCTCTGGCAGCACCTGGGCATAGTGGTTCAGAGCACTAGCCAAGCTCAGAGGAAAGGGTAAGGGAAGGGTGTCGCAGACATCTTTTTATGAAAAATCCTTTCCTTAGGATTTTTCCTCCTGAGAAGCTGAGAGGCCTCAGGAACAAAATGTAAACAATGATTATCTGCTGCTGTGGAATGTAACAGGTGGATCTGTGATTGGTCTCATGTGGTTGTTTGTAATTAATGGCCAGTCACAGCCCAGCTGGCTTGGACACAGAGCCCGAGCCACAAACATTTGTTATCATTCCTTTCTATTCTTAGCTAGCCTTCTGATGAAACCTTTTCTTCTATTCTTTTAGTATAGTTTTAATGCAATATATATCATAAAGTAATAAATCAAGCCTTCTGAAACATGGAGTCAGATCTTAGTCTCTTCCCTCTTCCCATTCATCATCCCTGTGAACACTGTCACAGAAGGGGAGAGTTGGATTAGAAATATTTACCCAGAGTCTCACAGGGGTATATGTGCTGGGTTATGGAAAAGTGAGACAGGAAACATCCACTGCATATTTAGGGTTATTAGCTATCTGCCTTTAGCATGTCATCAATATATAGATATATTTGTTTGTATGTGTGTGTGTGTGTGTGCGCGCACACACATGTGCTTTTTCAAGACCCCTTTCACACATTTTCACATCCCATTTGATCTCAAGACTGAAGACAATCAGATCAACCACCAACCACGTCTGAAATTCAGACCTGCTATTAAGGAGTTGCTGGTTGTTAGGGTTAAGAACTTTGCCTATGTTATTGCTGTGTAGCTCTCTATGGGCAGACCAAAATAAAGCATCATGCTTTAGAAGACATCCAGTTTGAGTGTTAAGCACAAGGGATAGACAGACAAGCCAGAAGATGACACAAAAGAAGGGGACAACTTCATTAGTGTGGCAAGTATTGCTGTGTTATCCATGCAGCTCGACTTGGGAAGAACTGCACCAAAAGGGAGACCTGAGACAGTGTGGTCGTTATGTAGATGTTAATAATTGCAGATGGGATGAATGTCCTCATCTGACTAGTCTCAGTCTTAACAATCCTTAGAAATCCTCCTACAATGAAATTTTGAAGGGTACTGAGAAGCTGCCACAATTCTCAAGGTACTTCATGAGGTAAATAGTAGGGCATGAGCAGGCTTTGAGAGGTGTGCAAGAGCAAAGCTAGGCAGCTTATATTTAGCTTCACAAAGAGATGGGAGCCCACAGAGGAAGATGAAAAGAAGGGTAAACTATTTTCAGTGACAGTAATGTGCATGTTCTTTCAAGAATGCTAGCAAAGAGCTCTTTTTTCCACAAACCCCTGTTCTGTCCATGACTGGATTTCCCATAGCTTTTCTGACAAGGGCATTATAGCAGAATATCCTCAGCCTTTTACAAAATCACCAGCAAAGCAGCATAATATGAAGGCAGCCAATATAAAAGGCATCTCTTTTACTTATGTTACCTGTCGCCCTAGTTGGAACATTTTCAGGTGAGAAAAACAGGCAAAAGCTTATAGAAGGAAAATTCTCTGATGTTGAACTGACACTATGCCTCTGTCCATGGCTACATTTAAGTCATGCTGTGAGTCTGTATTTCAGCTTCCTCACCTCTCACCCTAGATCCTGAAGAGTAATTTTTTTCCAAGTAGACTACTTCCTTAAGATGCTGAGGTGGACTGGGTTTTAGCATTTCCTTGGTTCCTTACACTATAGAGTGTACTTTCAGGGACGAAACCTTCCAACTTTGTCTCCTCTATTTGAAATGATGTTTATACTTCAGCTGTAAAATACATTTTCATTGCTGGAAATGCATTCAGTAAGGAATTTGGAGAATGCAGTTTCATCTGGGAAATAGATTTATTTTTCCAGTTTGCGGCTATGCAATCTCAAATGGCAAGACTTGCAGAAATGTGACAAATTACTCTTCTTTTAACTATATAGATAGTAATGCTATCTCAGGAATTCAGGTTTGACAATCTTGGCTTCCATAGGAGCCTACAGTAACTGGGTGCTCCAATTCTAACCTTCTTATCATACCACAAATTCTCCCAAAGTGAAAGAAATATTGTATGTTTGCAGGCCAAATTTAGATAGTGTCTGACCCACTGTAGACACTGTTCAGATAAAAGGAAACACAATAAAAAAATTACTTCATTTATACCTTTTTGTCTCTTTTCTGGAGTACACACCAATCATCGCTACAGGAAGATGTGCTGTGCATTTAAGTCACTGTTTTGTAAGTGCTTAAGAGAAGTCACACAGTGGAGCAGACTGAAAGTACCACAGTGCTGCCTGTCCTGCCACTGTCTCCTCTTACATTGCTTTAACAAGCCTGCCTGGCCAGTGACATTTTCTCTTTATTCCAGCAAAAACCTCTTAACTGTATTTGTCGTTGGCTTGGCCAGAGCCTGCCTTGGAGATGAGATCTCTAGCACAGTGCAGTGCAGCTCTATCTTGCTTTGATTTTAATGAAATTCATTATAATGCTAGCCAGAAGTCTTTTTCATTTTCTCTTAAGTGGCAACTCTCTGGAATTTGAAAAAAACCCATATTTTCCTTGTGGTTAATTACATTTCATCAGACAGGGAGTCCTTTTATTTCAGCGAGGAAAACCATTAAAGTACAAAAGCAAGGAAGTTACACAAACCCATTTTTGATTCCCTATTATTTATGGAACACAATTAGATTTTAAATGAACTCATTATTTGGTAACTGTGATGGTAACTGTTATTAAATCCTCTCATCCACTTTTATGTTATATTCTCAGTTCTTTATGTACAGACTTGCTTGGATTTCAGCTACTTCACCGCTGAAAGAAGATCACTTAGTTTGAAAATAGGTGCTGTTTGGCCTTGTTAGGACATAGGAAAACTTCATCTGAACTAAATGAGCATAGATTGTCAGGTAATAGTCCATTGGTAATAAATAGGTATTATTTCCTGTCAGAAAAAAAATGATGCTATCAGAAGATAGTAGTGGAAGATAGTTTTCTATATTATCTAATTTATTATGGCTAGTCTGATGAGACTAGAGAGTAGTAATATGTTTCTCATCATCTTTGAAAATTCACACAGCAAATTTCCTGCAGGTAGTTCAAGGAATTATCTATATCCTCTGTACCTGGCAATTCCAGGAAAACCATGATGATTCAGTTCATTGGCTTTAGATTCTAAGGAAGATAGCAGACATAGTCCTCTTACTAAGAGATGACATCTATTTCCAAAGTACTTGAAAACTAACAGGGCAGGAAATAGTTAAAGAAAAAAACATCAGCAACCCAGAATTGAAGTGCTTTGGGCCAGGCCAAACAAAAGATGGTAAGGAGAATAGCGATAAAAAAGTTTGCACCCACTGGACAAATAAGATTTATCCAAGCACCACAGCAAACATTTTTTTTTCTCTTTTAGAGATAAAAAAGTTTGCACCCACTGGACACATAAGATTTATCCAAGCATCACAGGAAACATTTGGTAAGTGCTACCCTAGTCTTGACCACCTAAATTTATTCTAAATTAAATTTCCACTATCCTGGTCTAATTATATTGTTAATTCCCATTAATTTTTTTTTCAGGCAAATTTAAATGCATCCTGCCTGTATCTGTGTGGATCTGGACTCTTTTCAGGATGAACAGTTGTATTTGGATAGTTTGTCCAGACCCAGTTTAATGAGGGGCGTCAGAGAAAAACAAAGAAAAAATACACTAATTTGAGACACATGCCCAGAGAGTTTAGAAGTTAGCTTTAAAGTGAGGATGATATCAGCTGGATATCCATTACTGTACAAGAGGCCAACATTAGATTGATTTCTGTAGCTAAATTCTTAGTTAATATCAGGAGTTTAAGCCACTTTCTGCAGAAGTGAGTTATATTTACTCTAGAGGTCCTGCCATTTGCTGTGTACATCTGCCTAAAGTAGACATTTTCTGGTGTTTTGTATCAATGCAGAAGTCTTTGCTGCCCCAAATCAGAGAGTATATTCCTGTGCAAGAAGAAATGTATGCTCATTTAATATGAATGCTGCTGTAAACAGGCCTTGTGAGTTCACTCAACAGTTCCTGTATCACTAGTGTATGTTCTAATGAAATAAAAAAATATAACATAAGCTTTTTCAGTTTACAGAGTTTGGAGCAGCTCAGGTGCCACAGATGTAGAAGGCTTCACACAGTAGAAATACTGGAGATGCTAACAAAGTTTAATTTAAGCACTTCTTCACTTTTCCTTCTGTCAGGTTAAGAATTTGAATTATTTGAAGTGTTGGTCTTGTACAAAGAAAATTTTGTTTGATTGGATAGATTTTCTGTTCTTCCAGGTAATAGGGCCTATTCTCAGTGTGTAAAAATCTAACTGGAAAATTAAGGTTATCATCCTTTAAAAGATCAAAAACTCATAGTGCACAGGGTTTCATGTTGACTTCATAGTATGCTTAGCCATAGTTAGAGCATGACAGTTTCTCACAGTGAAATTGCACTCCAGATAGAGATCCTATATAGAGGTGGCTGTTTGCAGTTTCCTCTTCAAACAGACAGGGGATAACTTCTTCACATGGACTGAAGCCAGAAATTTTTAGCTGTGAACATCTTAGAGCCATCATCTAATACCATGATTTAAAGTGACAAGTACCAAGAATAATGATGACATTATTCTCTGCTTGTAAGGCCAATTACTGCCTCTAATTCATGATGTTCTAGTTACAGATGAGGCAGATTTTCCATTACAAGCTTCTTCTCTGTGTCTGTGTCGCGTGAAGCTGACATTTCTCACAGTAGCTGTCAGTCCAGTCATAAGAGGATTTTATGATTAATGAGATTCACTTTTTTCTGTTTCCAAGGTGCTTCAAATCCCACATAGTGCACTATATGAGAAAAGTGGGACACTTAAGGCTGATGCATTCAGCCTAGAACAGTGTCAGCTTTTCTATTGAAGCTTAGCTGTACATAGGTGATTTTTTGTCACAATGACCAGACGTTTTGGTAAAGTAGAAAAACATCAATGTCTTCTCTGATCTGCAGCCATCCTCACACATTTTTTCTGAAAATAGGTCTTTGAAATGCAAATGGAAACTGAGTGATCTTTGCCTTGCATTGAAGGGAAGGTTGTAGAAAAGCATGCTCTCCATATTTTTTGCTTCCTTCAGTTATTTGTAATATTATTTTTAAACAATGTTTGATTTTATTTAGTCAGATTTCCTTTTGATTTTTTTCAGTTTTTCCATCTGTAGTATTTGTCCTATTGTAGCTTTTAGAATCTCCAACTGGTATTAGGGCCCTGTGGTTATTTATATGTGCATAACACTGGGATTTTGATGCTGTGGAACAAAGCAGGATTGTTTAAGCAGAGAGATTACTGACAGGAATACAACTGAGGTCTATCCTGAGAGGAACAGAGAAAGTAAAAAAGGAAATTAATGTTTCTTACGCTAGAAGGATTAAGGAAACCCAAATTAGAACAAGGGGTAACACGTTCATAACAAAGGAAAGGACATGGCTCTTCACATAATATGTAGGGGTGAGCTGTGGGCCTCCTTCCTCCAAAAACTTTGCAAGCTTAATTTTACCCAGATTCAGAAGGAAACAGGACAAATTCATGGAAAACAATTCATCCTGTTCCACCTGGAGGGTGGTTAATTCACAGAGAGATGCATGTGGCTTATGATGTTTCCAGAGCAACAAAACTTAACAACTGTGATAATATTCTGGAGCAGTATAATTGCAGGTCTGTTCTGACCTTGCACAGATCCTGAAGTATGTGGCTTTGTACATGGGTGGGAATCAGGACAAGACATGGGTCTTTGGTATGATCCAGTTTGACTCTTCTTATGTGCTTTACATTCCAATCTTAGAATTGTTTTGTTCAAGAAAAAGAAATGAGCACTGGGGAGGAAATCCATATACAAGTGGTTGTTGATCTCAGCATAAGTCTGGTGGCATTCAAACAAAGTCAGCTTCTCATAGCAGAATTAAAGAAAACCTAAACAAATTTTGACAACTGAAGGTGCTGAAAATGTAATTATTTTCCCACGTGTGTACAGAAGGACAGAAGGGCAGCTCAGGATAACACAATTGAACGGATCCAAAAATACTGGAAATGGGAAGGGCATCTTTGGACATGTCTGTTTCATCATGGGGGAAAAAAATCTCTTGAAAATAACAGGAAGCTTCCCCTGAGTTGAGCTAGTTTTCAGACTGGTTCAAAAAGCCCTCTGGACTTAGTAAAGAAAAAGAAAAAGAGAGAAAGAAAATATATGTAATGATGTCTAAGGCTGTCACTGATTTGCAGATTTCTGTCATCAGCAGTTGGGATGGTCAAGCCTTCATACAAGGATGTTACTATCTGATGATCTCAAGCTCTCTTGTCTCAGGGTTTGGAAATATTTTAAGGTGGATGGAAACCTGGTATTTTCCACTTGCTATGAAGAATCCAGAGGCTGTGCATTAAACACAATAGTCACACTATGCAGTCCAAAAAACAACCCCCACAAAACCTGAAAAGCCCAGTGTGCTTGTATCCATGTGACAAAGCATAGACCTGTAGGTTTTATACAAAATGTGTGCTAGCAATGAAAAGGGAAGAATGGTTCACAGATGCATTTACAGATAAACTCTATTTTCTCTATATTCCAGAAGATAGAGCTTTTTGCCACTTTTTAGTATTTTCTGACTGTATCAAACACTTCTTCTATCAAGAAACAAAGGTAACAATATATTGGTAAGTAGGTTGGGAGCAGTTTGATTCTGATGGGTCAGGAACTGCAGAGGTCTGCTCTGAGATTCATTGGCAGATAAAGCTTTCTGGAAAGGCTGAACTAGACGGGTACTCCAGCGAAGAGCAAAGCTGAGGTTTGGGGGGACTTGAAGAATGAGAATCTCAACAAGTACATGTGATCACTTTCTCCTGCACCTAAAAGATGGATGGGACCCAAAGGGAAAAGTGTGAGAATTTATTTAAAAGACTTGCTAAATGTAGGAACTGTTTTATCTGTACTCACCTTTGGAGTCTCAGTCCATTAATCCTTCTCTATCCAAAAAGCACTTAATGAACTTTTCACTGAAAGCCCACACAGGCCTCTTTGCCAGCAACAACTGCTCACATGCACTGTTGAGTAAGGAAACTTGGAATCATAAACTCAAATTTTTGCTTAAGGATTTGGAGGAATGAGCTTGCAAAGTCATGTTAGCATCTTACAGGAAAAAACAGACTCTGCAATCACCCAAAGAAGAAAGGAAGATTTACAGTAAAATTTCTTTCCCTTAGAAGCCACATCCCAGCTGCCTTTTTTGAGAGGCATTTCTGTCATTTTTTGACGTTCAATCCTGACATTTTTTGACAGGCAGCAGCAGAGAATAATTGTATACCTATATAAATGTATTTTCAGGAGGGGTAGAGATAAATTTTCTTAGTTATGCTAATTAATCGGGTAAGGTTTCACCCATAACAGCTTTTCTTTATTGCATGTTTACTTCCTTGTTGCGCTTCATTGTTTATCTTTAAAACCCTCAGAAATCTGGCATCCAGATTCTTAAGCCACAAACAAGGATCACAGTCACAGAGACAACAAGGTTGGAACCTGTATTACTTAGTTTTGTGTTCTGTTGTAATATTGCCCAACTGCCAAGGACTCAGCTTTGATCTTACTTTGTTTTGTTGTTATGCTTACTAAAGGGAAGAGAATGGAAAAGAAACGGGAAGTGGTTTTCTGAAGAACTTAGTTTTCATTTAGGAACCTCAGGGACATGGTCTGATTTTCAAGGTTATATATAGTAAGAGGATGTCTTCTTTTCTATGTGTTGCTTTCCCTAAAAAAAAAAAAACAAACCACAGTGGTTTTCTGTCACTTTAAAATTGCGTATGCCCACATTGGTGCTCAAAGGGAAACTCCCACCCTAGTATTCCAGTTCCCACTCTTCTGCTCACATAAACATTTATGCAATGAAACAGTCAGCCAGGCCTAAGAACATATCAGCTGAAATGCATCCTTAAAAAACATACTTAAAAACTGTCAGGCTTGAGCAATTGTAAACGTGCGTGTGTCCTTCACCTAGCACAAGGAAAATCGGCTGAATTGCAGTGGGCTGCAGCAAGAGATGTGGCTGAGGATTTTCATGGTGATAAGGATTTTCATGGAACTGAGCTCATACACTCATACACTGCAGCAGCAGAGAGCACCAATATCTTCATCCTGCATTTGCAGGTTGAGTCTTCTATCTGTGACAGTAGTGTGTCCCAGTGTTTCCGAGGGGGTAGTTGACCTGGCGAATGAGGTGCCGCCTCTCTTTACCTTGCCTCAGAGAGATGTGTAGTTGTCAAGACAGCCTGTTTCTTAACAGGGGGTGGGTCTAGCAGTTTGCTGTTGGGTTCTTATGTTGTAACCACAGCATCCAGATCTTCAGATTATTGCAGGAAATTGATGTAACTGCTTGAAAGATTTGCTGTCTTGCTCTTGTTATTCTTGGAGCAAACATTCATGCACAGATTGACATAAATTAGGCCTGACTCTGTTCTTGTTCATAGTTATTCCCATGGGACTTGACTGTTTCCTTGGCAATACACATGCTACACAGTTTAAGACACTTGTATCAGGGTCTTCTTTTGTATTTTCAGAGCCTTGCTGGCACCAAAGGACCAAGTTTCATTCTTGAGCCCTGTTTTCTGGCTCCTGTCAAACCTTGGCACACAGGGAGACAAGGAAGAGGGGAATAACAGGGAGATATTGCTGTCCATGTTAATGCATGCAGACTCAAAGAGCAGAAAAGACATGACTGACAATTCCAGTGAACTTAGAATTTGAAATGCTTTCTGTTCACTGGAAAATGAAATGGAGCTATTTTGTGTTCCCTGTAAAGTTTAAAACCTCTTTTCGCAACCACCAGGAAAATGTTTCCTTTAGCGCTATTAATAGAGTGATGGATTTAAAAAAACGAACAGATGGGATTCTTTTTGGGTTTGTTATTCACCAAAAGGCACATTTCTGCCCTGCAAAAATAATAGGTGCAGTGTCCATCACTGTCCACAGGGAGGGGAACAAATCCTAGCTCCTAGCAGGACCTGGGATTTTTGCAGAGAGAATGCAGTTTATCCACACTTAAACAGAGTGATAAGAATCTGTATTTTACCAAACAGACCAAATCTCCTGGCCAAGACTTCAGGGTACATTTACATTTTGTTTAGAGGCAATTTTAACTGTCTGAACCTGAAGGGAAAGAATGATGTTTCTTAAATATTTCTGCAATGGCAATACTATTTTACTGAGTCAGAGGTATACCTAACTGATAGTAGGATCATGAGCAGGAAATCATGAGAAAATAAGATTAAATTGAACTTTTAAAGTTATTAAGCAAGCAAATTATTATGTCTGCTGTCCTGGTCATGATGAATCTAGGTCCAAGCTGTTTCCTTCATTTGTAGAGCTCTTGAGGGCAAAAGTGTTCTCCTTCATTATGCCAATGAGCATTTCTTTCTTGCATCTCCTCTTACATTCAAGAGCTCTGTTGTTTAATCATTTCCTCTTACACTCTCCAAAAAAAGTACTCCTTTCCACCTGTTTCCACATAGACCTGATGCTAGCAATCTGCTCTTCATGACAGGTTAGTCTGTGCTTTGGTCAAACCATTTTGTCGCTGGATGGAAGCTGGCCCTGGCCCTGGCAGGGGCATGGAACTATATGATCTTTAAGGTCCCTTCCAATCCATATAATTCTGTGATTCTATGATCCCAGCTCCTACAAAGAGTATTTGAGGATGAAAATGTGGTCACTTAACCTGTTCCATACTTCTTGACATGAGGAGTGGTCCCTTGGCAGAGACATACCTCAAGAGTGCACCAGGGCTGTGCTCTTCCATCATGTCAGTTCCTCAAGGTGGATAAACAGTGCAGATGCACTAATTCACAGCCCTATAGCTCTCCAAAAAGCAGGGCCATGTGAGCATGGGACCATGATGAAACTGGCATGGCTAGATATCTGCCTGGGGTGCTTTTGTACTGTGTTCCATTCATGGGGCTTCAAGGGATTTGAGAAAAACCACAAAAGAAAGGTGGCCCTCTAATCATGTCACTTTGGAAGTAGCTACAGAGCCTTCACTCTTAATTTAATGTTAATGCCTTTCTTTAAGATGTTTGAATGCAGCCACAGTGCTCAGGATGCTGGTCAGCCTGAATTGAGTCTAGTTCAAAGTATCTTCTCCCATGAATGTTACTGGACCAACAATGGCAATGGGGAAATCCAATTTAAGCTGATCCACATAAACTAATTATACTGACCTGTCAAGCTCTTATGTCAGTCTCAATATAGTACTGCAAAATTCCATGAGAAGGTCTATTTAGAAAATGATAAATACCAGCATATAGTTTTAAAAGGACCTGTACTTTATCTAGTTAAAAACAGTCAAAATTTCAGGAGAATTCAAAGCAAAAATGAGAAAATGTTCTGATGTTGACAGCTACTGTAGCAAAATAATGTAGCTTTTTTTACATCTTGAGTGGGAAAAATGTCAGATGAAAACATTACCTGCAAAATCAGCCTGTTTTGTTGAGATGAAAAGGATTCCTAACATATGCTGTAGCTCCATGCTGGAGGTTTTGCTAGAAGATGTTTTGCTCAGCTTTCACATGGAAGTGTGACATACCTTTACTTAATGGATTTCCCTAATACATGCAGAGAGATACTTGTTCAGATTTGTTTGGATCATGTTTGTTTTCCTGGGTTCCTTCTAAAACAGTTTTGGTTCTGAGTGGGAGACACTTTTGAGTCATAATGACGTGGGTGTGACTGATAATGCAACTGATTAAACATTGAAGAGTGGGCAAAACCTAAATAATTTCTGGCTGGTCTGTAATGCAGAACTCAAATTTGACATGGTGCTCATGACACTGCAAACATCTGGAGGTAAGTAAACGTGTGATTCAGACAAAACCTGAGACTGGAATAGAGAAGTTACTTGCTGCAGAGATGAATAGTGCTGAAAGTATTAAGAGGCTACAGTCTTTGAAAGCACAAAGGACAGGAAGAATAATATTGGGTTTTTTCCATGCAGATATCAACCCAGAGATTGAAGATGGCTTGTAGGAAGACATACTTAGCTGCAGGTAAGTAGAGTGCAATCAAACCATATTCTGTTACACAAAGATTTGTTTCTATCCATGGGTAAGGCACACTGGGGTGGTCCTTCCTATGTGCAGTAGCAAAACTGCAGGTAGGTGATATAAAAAACATCTTCTTCTCAGAAAAAAGACTATAATTAAATTTGTCAGGCAAAGTTTTCTGTCATATTTTTTTAGTAAATTGTTACAGTGAAGTAAAATTGATCAGTTTCCAGGATAAAAATATTCCATGAGCTATCTGTTCTCTTAAGAATATTTGGAAATTAACTTGTTAAGATCCCCATTCAGCTACTTGCCCAGATTAAATAATAATAATAATAATAATAATAATAATAATAATAATAATAATAATAATTGGAAGAAGTGGAATTCAGAAAGCAGCTAAGCTGTCCAATAGATTTTCCTGGCCTAGATTTCCAAATAGTCCGGTGTTGCTATACCTTCTTTGTTTGGTAACTTAAGAAAGAGGAGTAAAAAGGAAAAATAAAGTGTCTTTTATTTTCCTTTGAAGGAAAAATACTTTCAAAGAATTGCTTCTTCATGATGCTCAAGACCTCACCTGAAATATATACACTTCTAAAGTTAAGTCACCAAATTTCAGTCCTGAAATGCTTATGCACACCTTAGGTTTACATCTGTGGTTTGTTCTATGGGCTCCAATGTTAGAGAGATGTAGGTGCTTGTATGATGTTTAACAGGACTGCAAGGAGACAGAGCTGTTTACAGTTTGGCTACTGTGCTTCTGTCTCTGGCAGGACTGTGAAATATTACAGCAGTCTGAATTTAAATACTTTGATTCATTGCTCTACTGTGTAGAGAAAATGTCTGTAACTCAGAAACTGAAATTATTCTTGGATAGGAGCTGTCTTTAGATTTTAACAGAAGTGTCAGAAAAAAGCTGCTATAATGTATAGGAGTAGAATTCCAAGTGAACCTTGAAAGAACAACTTGATTGTCTAAAAATATTAAGCTGTTTGGAATGATCATGTATTTTTTCTTTTCCTCTTATGAGGAATAGAAAAACCGGTGGGGTTTGCAAATGCCTGCTTTCACATTTCAGATTGTGTAAGTGCTGCAGACATACAGCACTCTGCCTAACACTGCTCCCCAGACATAGGTACCATGTGCAGGTTTTTTTACTCTGGGATGCAATTTGAGATTGTGGAAACCCTAGGTCAGCTGTAGTCTGGGGGCAGAAATCAACAACTCTCCATGCACTAATTCATTTTGAGCTCATGAGGTTTTGGTTGCTTTCATGTGAGCAGCCTGTGTATTCCTCTCAAAAGTGTACACATCCTTCTAGCGCAGTTTCTTACTTGCTAGCCAAGAAATTTCCACCTTCCAAATGGTGGCTTATCATGCTACAGACTGGAGTGCGAATTTGTAATCAGGGACAAGGCGTGGGTTAAGATCTCCCTTCCATGCAAATCCAAAGTGAAGCAACTTGGTAAGCAGTTGTTAGTAGCAATTAGTTATTGTTTTTAATTATAATTGTAAGAATTATAAATCATTAGTCATAACAATAACAACAACAACATGTTGATACATTAATTCCACTAAGATAGGTACTGTGGCACCATCTGAATGTAATTTTCTCCAGGAAAGAGAAGTATTTCACAACAGTGAATGGCAAAAGGAGGACATAGCTTGTGACCTGAATATCTGTACAGATCAAGGCATGAGAAATTCTTTGGAGCAGAACAGAGCTGGACAGGAATAGAAATGTGCAATACAAAACCAGCTATCAAACAATTCCATATCCTTCTCCTGAGTTTTTTCTAATTTGGTTTCAACTCAGGAAAAAAGTCTCTGAATGAAAGCTTTGTCAAAACTACATTTGGTTTGCATGGACGGGGGAGAAGTGAATTGTGGGGACATCTTGTCTTCAGCAAGGCTTTTGACACTGTTTCCCCAACATGCTCATGGTAGCTCAGGAAGTGTGGGCTAGCTGAGAGGACAGCGGGGTGAATTGGGAACTGGCTGAATGACTGAGCTCAGAGAACTGTGACCAGTGGCACAGGGAGTAGCTGGAGGCCTGTAGCTGGTGGGGCTCCTCAGGGGTCAGTTCTGGGTTCAGTTTGTTCAACTTATTCATCAGTGACCTGGAGGCGAGGGAGGGACAGAGTGTACCCTCAGCGAGTTCCCTGGCAGCACAGAGCCAGGAGGAGTGACCGATACCCCAGAGGGCTGGGCTGCCATTCAGTGAGACCTGGACATGCTAGAGAGCTGGGCAGAGAAGAAACATCTGAAATTCAACAGAGGCAAGTGCAGGGTCCTGCACCTGGGGAGGAGCAACCAGCACAGGCTGGGGGTGACCTGCTGGGAAGTAGCTCCGTGCAGAAGCACCTGGGGGTCCTTCATGTTCATGGCGGACAACAAGCTGTCCATGAGCCAGCAGTGTGTCCTGGGGGCCAAGAAGGCCATTGGGACCCTGGGGTGTGTTAGGAAGAGCATTGCAGGTTGAGGGAGATGATACTGATCCTCTACTCAGGCCTAGTGAAGCACATCCAGAATGCTGTAAGGAAAACTGGTAAAATATAATGTAATCTCTAGACTATAAAGATTTTGCAGGGCAATCAAAAATCACACATGAAATCTACATAAGATAAAAGAAAAATTAGATAAATTAGATGTGTTCATGGGTATGACTAGCATGAACATACCTATCTCTGTTGTGATAGGTATCTTGTTATCTTTTAAGCAGTGGACCTCTGGAGTCTGGACTGGGAAGAAGAGCTGGCTTTGCTTTTTCATCCTTAGCAGTGACCCAATGATAGTACAAACCTGTTGGTTTTCCCTTATAGAAGTTTACTGCCACATGGAAGGTGGCCCAAATGTAGTATGCAGTCATTTATGCTCATTGAAATTTGTTTCTAAATGTTAGATATTATTTTGTCTCCCTTTCCACAGCTCAGAGATACTGCAGGAAAAGGGACAGGGATAGCAGTCCTGCCAACAGCAGGGAGTGAGTTGAATATTCAACTGTTGATGCATCTTCAGGTGTGCTGGAGAAGAACAAGGAAGGGGAAATATTTCAGACCTTTATAAAGGGTATCAGAAAATCTCAGGGCAGCTTTTGAGATGCTTCCAGTTGGACTGGGCCAGCAGCTCCACCTCACCTAGTTGTGTTCAAAGTATCCCAAGAAAAACAAGTCAGGAAAAACAAAAACTCTGCCTCAATCTATTTGTCTAGTCTTCCTTTCTGAATAGAAACAGGACACAATTCCTCTGACCAATTTAGCTGTTCTGCAACATGACATTCCAGGCTAGCAGGAGACTGTATTTCCTCTGGTGCTTTCACATCTTGTGGTAGTTCTCTTGGAATTGGGCTGAAATGAAATACATCCTCCCACATATCCACTCTGCTTTCCAGAATAAGAAGGAAATCTCTACAATTTGTCCAAGGATAAGAACTTGCATAACAGATGTCTAAACTGTCATTGGTCTGTCCAAACTCCATGTTGTAGAATTACTGACTGAATTTGCCAGCTGTTTCAGTGTATCACCTTTTCATTTTTCCTACCATCCTCAATTTCTCTTTTTTTTAGTGACACAGATGATTGCCATTTTAGTTGCCTGAATGGAACTATGGGTAAGAATGTTTAGCACTAACAGTTTAGAATAATACACTCATGCTTACCAAGCAGACTTAGCACAAGCAGGGTGCAGGTGAACAGTGAGCTGGACATGAGCCTGCTGTGTGCCCTTGCAACAAGGAGAACTAAGTGTGCTGAGGCTGCCCTTGAAAGAGAATAGCTAGCAGATTAAGGCATGCAACTTTTCCACAATCTTCTCATTCTAAGGAAGAAAACATTCATCTCCATCTTATGCTTGAGGTGTTTATCAATGTATCACAGGAAAATGTATTCCCCTGTTAGACAGCTAATTGAAAAATTAGCACTTAATTGAAAGAATTAGTAGTTTCTTTCAATTAGAAAGAAACTTGCAGCCCTGAAATTGTATTTTGGCTGAGCCATGTGCTTCTCACTTTATGATTGAAATAAACATTCAGTCATAAACTGACATGCTACTTCAAAGTTCAAAAGGTGAAGAACATATATAAGTTGGCTGACCCAGTTCAACAACATCTCAGTTGAGAAGATATGACTCTGCAGTTGTTAATGTCAATAGGTAACCAAAAGTGATTTAGTGTTAGGTTTGTAATCATATTCATTTTTCTTGTTTATTTAGACAGCTCAGCTGATTGAAGGCCTCTGCAAGCACAATAAGAACTGGTACAGGTATAGCAAGCTCAAACTTACTGAGTTAAATGACTTCAACTTTTCATATGGACACTGAGCCTAAGATCTTTATTTTAGGACTACATATGTCTTTTAAGGAAACATTAAGGTACCATTCTCTTCTCTTCTTCTAGCAAATTTAAGGTGACCATAAATTAAAAAAGCACCTACTGTCCTAATGCTGACTTGAGCTGACTATGCTTGTTTGTTCTCTTAGGAAGAAATGTTTCACCCTGAGGAAATTGTGAGTAGTATTTTTACTTTTTTAGAATTTTTATCTTAGAGGATAAACTCAGTGAAACAGATGAAGATCAGATGGAATTGCTGGTATTAATATTATTTTTAGCC
Source organism: Molothrus ater (assembly GCF_012460135.2). Classification (NCBI taxonomy): domain Eukaryota; kingdom Metazoa; phylum Chordata; class Aves; order Passeriformes; family Icteridae; genus Molothrus; species Molothrus ater. The sequence goes on from NC_050511.2 coordinate 43,843,012, forward strand.
CAAAATTTAATGTCTGACTGTGACTAGAGATGTTGGTTCAGCTAAAGGTGCGGGAAAACTCATAGTTTCTCAATGACCAAATATAAAAAGAAATTTTTGTATCCTACTTAGAATGTCAGTTTATATGCCAAGGCAGAAGTGCTTTTATTATTTTCATAAATAATTTTTGTCATCTCTCATTATTTATATGTGGGTTTTTCTTTATTTTTTTAATTTAGATGTAGAAATATTTCAGATTTTTAATGATATTTAATCTGTCTTTCTGGTCAGCCTGAGGAAGATGTTTCAGCAGCTAATTCCACAGGTTAATGAAGTGCAGTATGGGGAGACAGCTCTTTCCCATCACTTTTAGACCAGTTGCCTTTCTTTTATCTTCAAAACATTCCAGTTCCTTTCTGTTGAAAGAGGGTGAAGAAGAGGATATCATAACTTGTCTTCTTGCAGCCTGAAATCTACTGCTTACTGCTACCCTGTCCCTTCTCTTGTCAGGTTTTGCTAGCAATTAGCCCTTTGACTCACAGTACTTCTTTCTGCACTGACAGCATATGATACAGTGCGTGAGAGGTTGGTTCACTGCCAAAATACGACTGCATTTCATGGCAGGTTTTCACTGTTGTATTATATTAAGGAACTACAACCACTGAAATCTGTAATATTAATTTTGGTCTTCAATCCAGTGGTTTTCATCCTTTCATTCTGTGCAAGAGCTTTCCCTTGTGTGGTTTGCTGGCTTGTTTTCGTCTTTCTGGTTGCTTCTAAGCCCAGATGCTCTCTTACACATATATTTCAAACTGACAGTGGCACAGATTCCAGAAGCATCCCTGCTTCTCCCAAGTTTTCCGCTGCTAACCTGTACCTGGGAAAGTATTGTGCACCCAGAAGAAGAGTCAGGAGCGCTTCCCAAAATCTCACAGACAAATCCTTCTGAAGACAGCTGTGTTCCTAAGAGCTAAAGTCTACAGTGATGCAACTGTAGATGGCAATGGTGCAAGAAGCACTAGGCCATGCTTAGTGAAGGGGTAAGCATGTCCTCTGCACACTTTATATCATTTAGCTTATTTTAACCCCCTTTTGTGCCACCAGAAGAGCACACAGTTTCTCTTCAACAGTTCAGGTAACATATAATTTGTTGAACTGCAACAGTACAGCTTTGTCCAAATTCCAGGCCCTCTACTTATCAACTATGTCTCTGTTTCCATTAACAAGCTTCAGAGATCCTTGCTGGACTTGTTATATCTGGATTTAAGGCATGTCATTCCTGCACAGCCAGGTGGGACCTCACCTGGATCGTGAGGAAGGCATCCTACCAGCAGGCCAGCTACCAAACCCTGATGGCACTGCTGGGGAACGTGGTCCAGTCCTTCCTGCCAGCCTCCAGAAAAGTTGGCAGAACAAGAACAGAGTCACTGAAGCTGCCAGAGGAGCAGTCCTGGCTGTTCACTGTGTTTTTGCTTAACCTCCCCTTTTCAGGCATCTGTGTTCAAATGGTAATCATGCACCATCAGCTTCTTTTCCAGGTGGGAAGCAATGGTGAATTTGGGTCCCCACAGAATGGAGCTCAAACAGACACTGTGCTCCTTCTGAGAGAGGTCAGTACTTTCTCATTTTAAGAAATGGTTGTCCAATCTCCTGGAGAGAATAAGGAAAGTCCCTGTATTACCATATTTGCCTCATCCAAAGGCCTGTTGGTAATGTATGTCCTATGGTTTGGTGAGATGCTTAGGAGGTGGGCTGATGGTGCTAAGCTCCTGCCAGAAAATTGCTGTAGTTAGATCTTTCTCCTATATAGTTCTTGAAGGTGGCAGTTTGTTTTCCCTATAGTGTAAAAATGATGTCTGGCCAGTCCCATGCTTCACATAGCTTTTGTTTGCTTTAGAGGTATTGAATGGAACCTGAAGTTTGTCAGAGGAACTGTAATTGATTTTAACATGCCCTGGAGAACATGATTTACTGAAATGCAGCCATCTCACTGTGACTCAACACTTGTACCAACATATTATGATCGAGGCTGGTGTTCTAGATTCAGAGGTTCAAAGATATTTAAATACATAGCTCTCAATCAGATTAATGAGATCTTGGGTAAAACAGTGTAATCTTTATGTGTTTTATTATCAAATATTGACAGATCTTTATGGCAAAACCATATGGTGTGGTTATTTGATCTAGATCCAATTCCACTAAGGTACCTTGCCTGAAAAAGCAAGTGATTTCAAGAGAACTGGGAATTCATCTTGTTGCTGAGCTCCTGCCAGCTGCTGAGTTACTTAAGAATAAACTGTGCCACAAACCCTTTTATTCTAAACATAAATATCCTTGGGCCCTGTTGTTTATATTTTTGAATTCTCTCTTTTGGAAAGACAAATGCTCACATACACACATCGAGCCCCAAGGAGACAAACGTAAGAACAGCACAGAGAAAAATAATACCAATATCCAGTTAAGAATCTTTAAATGGCAGCTATCACATTTGCAAGTCACTTTTTAATGATACTGGACTAAAAGTTTGGGCACACCTTTTATATTAATTACAGAAATGCTGCTTGGATAAAAGCTTCTCTTACTGTCAGTAAATAGACCAGTTTCCTTAGATGTGTTAAAGTCAGTACAAAAACTGTAAACAGAATTAGGTGCTGCCTTGAATGAAAACAAATAATTTTCTTTTGGTCTTCATTGCATAATGAGGAAGTTTGTGTAAAACACCAACAGGAGAAGCTGAGGTTCCTGAGACTAAGAATCAGAACTGTAAATTACTTTCTTCATAATGAAAAGTGATCTGCTGTCTTGGATAAGGCAAAAAGGAAGGTACATGCCCAGTGGAAGCAAGGTCAGGTGACATGGGAAGAATACAGAGATGCTGCTCATCATTGTAGAGCGAAAATTTGTGTGGCCAAGACTCAGCTGGTGTTGAAAGTAGCCAGAGCTGTGGAGGGACAATAAAAAGAGTTTTTTCAAATATATTAATAGCAAAAGGCAGTGTGAAAATAACATTGTCCCCTTGCAGAAGGAGGGTGGTCATCACACAAACAGGGACATGAACAAAGCAGAGATGTTTAATGTGGTTTTTGTGTCTGTCTTCAATATTCAAGAGGGTCTCAGCTGGGCGACCATTACTGTGAGAATGATCAACTCAGCTGACCCTGACATTGTGGAGGATCTGCTGCTCCAGGGGGATCCCTACCAATCTACAGGGCCTGAGGGGATCCATCCCAAAATCCTCAAAGATCTGGTTGATGTCACCACAAAACCTCTCCCGTTGATTTTTGAAAGATCTTGGCAGTCTGTGGAAAATCTTAGCTGACTGTAAGCTGATGAATGTTGTCACAATTTTCAAGAAGGGCAGGAAAGAGGACCCCAGAAACTACAGGCCTGCCAGTAGTTCAGTACCATCACTTCAGGGCCTGGTAAAATTACGGAGATTATTGTCGTAGATATTGAAGAACACCTGAAAGACAACACAGTCATTGGTCACAACCAGCACGGCTTCATGAATGGAAAGTCCTTCTTATCAAACTTGATTTCCCTCTAGGAAGGGTGATCCACTCAGCTGATCAAGGGAAACCAGGAATTTGATGTGATCTTTTTGAATTTTAGTGGAGCTTTTGGTATTCTCTGGCACAGGACCCTTCTGGAGAAAATGTCCAGCCCACAGCTGGATAAACACATTATGTGGTGGGTGAGCAGCTGGCTCATGGGTCAGGCACAAAGGGCTGCAGTGAATGGGGTGACATCAGACTGGTGTGACCTGTCACTAGTGGGGTTCCACAGGGCTTCATCCTCAGCCCTGTGCTCTTCAACATCTTCATAAATGACCTGGACACAGGACTGGAGGGGATACTAAGCAAGTTTGCAGATGATACAGAACTGGGAGAAGCTGCTGACTCCCTTGAAGGCAAGAAGGCCCCGCAGAGAGACCTTGACAAATTATGGGGCTGGGCAATTGTCCTGGTTCAGAGCAAATTTGGGAGACGATCCCCAAAGGGGTTCCTGTAGGAAAAGAGATTCAGTTGGCCCCTCCCTGCAACTGGTCTGGGAGAAACTACCTCCTTGGAGAAAAGTGGAAAATAACTGTTTATTAAACAATAAAACCTAAACAATATTAAAGAATAAAACCCTTTGCTGCTCCAAAAGAGATGACAAACTGAGAAAACCTCCCTCCCCGGGTTGCAGCTGCACTCACTCAGTCTCTGATCAGTCTGTCCAGTGCTGGAAATGTCGCAGGCCAGGCCTGGCCCGGTGGGCCACAGGTGCAGCTGCCAGTGCTCCTCTGGGTGTTCAGTCCAGAGCAGGTTTCAAGAGGTCCAAAGAAAAGGGAAAAAACCACAGTCCAGGGAACTTCTCTGCCTCAGCTAGCTAAACTAACTAAAAGCAAAAGAGAGCTCTGTCCCACTGTCTGTCCAAACAGTCAGGAGCGGGAATGTGGAGGAGTGAGTGCAGTGTCTGAAAACAAACTGCTGCTTCTTCTCTCCCCCCCTTCACTCTCCGGAACATGTCTTTAAAGGTGCAAAACTTATTATTCAGCATTAACAGAATGAGACGACTGGGGATAAAAACATCATATAGTCAACCCAGGACAGCAATCACCACCTGTATGAAGTTCAACAAGGGAAAGTGCTGGATTCTGCATCTCAGATGGGACAACCCTGGGTGTAGGGACTGCCTGGAAATGAGAAAATGGAGAGCAGTGCCATGGAAAGGGACCTGGGGTCCTGGTCAAGGGCAAGTTTGAACATGAGTGAGCAGTGCCCTGGCAGCCAGGAGGGCCAGCTGTGTCCTGGGGTGCATCAGGCACAGCATCAGCAGCCAAGCAAGGGAGGGAATTGTTCCACTCTGCTCTGCACTGGGGCGGCCTCACCTCGAGTGCTGGGGGCAGTTTTATGACAAAGACATTAAGCTATTAGAGAGCATCCAAAGGAGGGCAACCAAGATGGAGTAGGGACTTAAGGAGAAGCAGTATGAGGAGTGGTTGAGGTCACTTGGCTGTTCAGGCTGGAGAAGAGGAGACTGAGAGGAGACCTCATTGCAGTTACAACTTCCTCGTGAAGGGAAGAGGAGGAGCAGGCACTGATTTCTTCTCCGTGGTGACCAGTGACAGGACCTGAGGCAATGGCTTGAAGTTGTGTCAGGGCAAGTGTAGGCTGGATATTAGAAAAAGGTTTAAAGGTTTTTCTCCCAGGGAGTGGTTGGGCACTGTCACAGGGTCCCCAGGGAAGTTGGTCTGGGGGATACCTGACAGACTTGAAGTTCTGTTCATCTGACAGAGTTCAAGAAGGATTTGAACAATACTCCTGGGCACACAATGTGATTCTTGGGGATGGTGCTTTGCAGGGCAGGACTTGATGATCCTTGATGGCCCCTTCCAAGTCAACATATTCTATGATTCTGTGATTTAATTGCTGAACAGTTGCAATATTTTAAAAGAGGAGAATCCTTTACAAAAATAATTTTGTATTTGTTTAGACTCATTCTATTTCCATCCTCCTGTTGTCTCCTCTCTCCTTACCACTGGAAATTGTAGCTCCAGCATGGAAACCTCAACAGATGGCAGAACTTCCTTCTGAACTATGGCATCTTCAACAAGGATTCACACACTTATCACTTGCTTCTCCTCCCATTTCCTGCTCCAGCAGAATGGAGATGAGAATTGGAAGTAAAAAGGTGAAGATCACAGGTTGAGTAAGAACAATTTACTGACAACAGCAATGAGATAAGAAAGCAAAAAGTAACAGAAATAAAATAAATTTTAAAAGTATACAAAAGAGAGGGTGATTCACAGGCAAAAATGCTCACCGGGGATCCCAAGACAATGAAACTGTGGCAGATGTCTTCCCTCAACCTGACAAGTTTGTTTGACCAAAACCTACAGAGAAGTCCGAAGAGTCCCTTCCCTCTGCCACTGCAATGACCTGAGGTGGTATAGAGTAACTTCTGTCTCCTGGCCAAAAGCAGGACAATGGGGCAACAGGCTTTACCTACCGCTGGAAAGCTTTGTACTTCAGCCAAGCTCACCTAACAACGTGCTCCTGCTGGAAGAGGCGCTAATAACCAAGCTGCACCTCAGCTCCTTTATCTGTCAAACCAAGTGATCATCTGCCAGCTGAGCTAGGGAATGAAGCAAAAATATTAATTTCTTTTAAATCACAGACTTGATTTCCCACACATTGGCTAATGGAAGTGACTCCTATATCACACTGAGGTACAGACCTAAATGTGGTGTCCATTCAAAGCTGATGCCATCAAGAGAGATTGACCAGCTGTAACAATCTGTACACCAGGATTAATCTGTACCATAAAAGCAGCAGGACTCCTTTCACTACCTGTGTCTTGCCAGGGAAATGTAAAGCACAGAAGTAAAATCACTGTTCTTAATGTTATATTGAAGTATTGCTGAAGATAATATCTTCTCTGCTGTGATTTGTCACCTCTTGCCTATCATGATGTATGATGTAGTCCTTAAAATGCAGAGCAAAGCCTCAGAAACAGGGGTGGTCAGAATCTTGATGACTCAGTTCAAACATTTCTCAACTTCTTTGACTGTTAGGAAAATGAGCTGAGAACAGCAGGACAACACTTTCCTCTCAACAAACTGTGTAATAATTTGAAATGTGACTCATTTGGAAGAAAGAATTTATGCATTAAAGTGTTATTTGAAATTTTATGGTTAAACCTGCATTTCCCTCGGAAGTTTTATTTCTGTCTTTTGATATTTTTTCATTGCATCTATCCCCTAGTAGTCCCTCATGTTAGAACACCTCACTTGCTTCTGGCTGATTACTTGATGATCTTTTAAGAAATGCCTGTAAGTCAAGAAAATAGAATTATTCCTTGCCTGCCAAGCCTTTCTGTGGTCTGTGTATTTCAACAAGGTGATATTAACAACATATCATAGTGACATAAACCTTCATCCAATTCATTAAACCAACTTATGACATATAAGGGGATAAGAAGGAAAAAATGTCACCAGGATCAAACTTGATATTTAAACTTTTTAATAAGGCAAACCAGAATGACATCCTTAAGGCAGTTCCGTGTTGCCATCTTAACATCCACACCAGATCAATTAAATTGCAAGTTGCTATTGATAGCCATGGTATGTTCAGAGAGGTTGACAGTAATGCTGTTTTGAAGATGTCCCAGTCTTAGCAGATGGTATTTGTGTAAAGTGGGGCACTGGATTTGCTTTTAATTTCCTTGCAGCATTTCCTATGGTGTGCTGGTTTTAACAACTAGCAGTGAAGTAAATTTCAAACAAGCCCCACCCTTTTGCCCCGCCCATTCTAATAATGGAGGAACAATGAGGAGAAAATATAAATTGGAATAACAATTTACTAAATTTGTGATAGCTGGTGCAGTATTAATGGCAAAGAGTTTATAAATGAGACAGGCACCCACAAAAAGTTATTCACCACTGGGAACAGAAAAAGAGGCTTCCCAAAAGCAGCGCTGCTCATGTGGTTTACAGACAAAGGCAATACATTGAAAGAGCTCTCATGGCTTAAAATCCTTCCTGGACACCAAGTCTGAAAAAACTCCTAAACAAACTACAATGAACTGGGACAAAACAATCCCCTTGGTAGCTAGATCACCTGTGTTGGGCTGCCTGCTGTTTCTCTGGACCAGTGTGCTTGGCTGTGCTCAGCAGTGCTCACCCAGCTTGACTCAGTGCTGGGGGCACACACTCTGCTGGGCTTGAAGGGGTGGAGGGAGGGCTGGGGGCAGAGAGGAGGCTGGGGCCACCAGCTGATCCCAACACTTTCTCTCTGGAGAGAGCCAGGTAAGAAGGTGAATTTCTGGCACTTGGTTCTTTCTGATGAAATTTTGTCCCCACCAATGATTAAGGTGGTATGAAATTAAAGAGCCTCTAAAGCCCCAACCCCTTTTCTCTGTAACTGGGACATATGGTTGCAGTTTTTGTATCAATATCAGCTCCAGCTTCCATTACTGGCAGCCTCTGTACTGTAGAGATACCATGGTATATTCCTCAAGGAATGCAAGGTTCTTGTACTATTCCCACTTGCTTCAAAGGCAGCTCAGCAGAGCCTGCCAGACCTCTTAAAATAGCCAACATGCAAGAATGGAACTCCTGATTACCAGTAAAAGCAAAATAAACAAAAAGATGCACTCTGGCTGACTCTAATGTCACATTCTTAAGAAAACATATCATGCTGTTGAAAAAGTCCCAGGATATTTTAAACTGGTTTTATTCAGAAGGAAAACATGATGAATACCATGCAAGGATATTCACTTAGACCATGATTCATGAATTGCCCAAATGAAATATGTGATAATATTCATCAAGGATGGTGAAAAGATAAGGATATCTTTTTTACTTTATTATTATTTTATTTTTATTCCAAACTGTTTTACTTTGTTTTTATTCTGGCTTCATTTGTACAAAACTAGCTTCATTAAGAAACCTTTCTGACAAAGCTTTTCTTAAACAAACCGTTCTTTTGTCAACTTCTATCAAGATAAATATTTTCTCCTTGTTCTTAAGGCAAACTTTCCTTTCCCAAACTTTCCCGAGACTCTTGCAATGTGACAAGCCTGCATAATCCACTATTATGAGAAGATCTCCAATATAATTTGCATGATGTTGAGCAGCATAAAATGACATTCCAGGCAGAAGTATTTGAAACATTCTGAAAAGTAGATTTTGTTTTTCAGCCAGCGGAGGCTTGCAATGAGCCAAAACCAGAAGAGAGCATTAACATTTAGGTGAATAGTGACAGTGATGGTAATGGAAAAGGGTAAGGTATGAAAGGAATGAACAATTATGATAATTTTGTTTGTTTCTCAAAAGATGAGATATTGTGGATGACAGAATACAAACATGCTTCTGCAAGTAGTTATTCCTCTATTTTCAAGTAACCTATTACTTGTCATGCATGCATATTTATAAAAAAAAGTCTGAGTCTATTTTCTTATGTGTTTGCAATAGCACATGAATTAAAATAACACACAGATTAGAAAAATAAAACTCTCCTCTGTAGATGTAATAGGTAATGATACTCACTTGCTGCTGTACCTGACAGTAGACATCACTGAAAACAGACCATAATGTAAAATAACATCTCTTGACAGACTCGTGTACATAATGTCTTTAGGTATTCAGAAAAAAAACAAAAAACCCCAAACAGTTCACTCTTCTACATCACAGACCTTAAGAAGGCAAACAATTTGATAGAAATCTATCCATGTTTTAAGGACTTAAGAACTATGATTTAGGTGGTTGGAGCTCCTACTTGACCTCAAGCTTTCTCTGACAACTTGACCAGGACACTTACTGTCACATCAGTTTCCTTGGTAAAAGGAGATAATCCCTGTTTCACATTTTTAATTGCAGGCTTAGGGGTGAGCAGATGGAGAGCAGCCCTGTGAGAAGGACTGGGGGGTGCTGGCGGGTGAGAGGCTGGACATGACCCAGCCATGGGCACTCCCAGCCCAGAGAGCCAAACGTGTCCTGGGCTGCATCCAGAGCAGCGTGGGCAGCAGGGGAGGGAGGGGATTCTGCCCCTCTGCTCTGCTCTGGTGAGAGCCCACCTGGAACCCTGCATCCAGCTCTGGGGTCCCAGCAGAGGAAGGACATGGAACCGTTGGAAAGAGCCCAGAGGAGGTCATGAAGACAATCAGAAGACTGGAACATATTCTCTCCTACAAAGACAGGCTGAGAGGGATGGGGTTGTTCAGCCTGTGAACAGAAGGGTCCAGGGACACTTTAAAGCAGCCTTCCAGTATGTGAAGTGGGCCAACAGGAAAATAGGAGAAGGACTTTTTACAAGGGTGAGTGGCTTTAAACAGAAAGAGTGTAGGTTAAGACTAGATATTAGGACAAAAATCCTTTACTGTGGGGGAGGTGAGGTACTGTAACAGATTGCTTCAGGAATCTGTGGATGCCCCATCTCTGGCAGTGTTCAAGGCTAGGAATATTGAGAAACCTGGTGTAGTAGAAGATGCTCCTGCTTGTGACAGTGGAGTTGAAACTAGGTGATCTTTAAGATCTCTTCCAACTCAAATAATTTTATGGTTCTATGATTCTATGATATTTGGTTGGCAGAGTTGCTGACACAAGAAGCAAACTCCATGTTGTCATATGAAGAGTCCCATATGAATGTAACTTCTAGGGAGGTTCACCATGTCATAGAAGACCTTATCCTAGGATACAGCTGAATAATTAAACTTTTCAATGAAAGTCAAGCAGAGACTGTTGTCAAAATGAACAGTGGCAGTAATCTTTGTCAAGCATTGTTAAAAACCAACATTGGGAAGGTAGCTAGCACTCTGCTCTGCCACAGAGATTGAGCATTGCCTTTGCCAATCATTTAGCCATCCCAAAATGAACTGACACCACTACTAGGTAAGCATCTAGATATGAAGCCCAGGCTTCATACCTAAACTTGTCTTTCAAACCTAAGCTCCAAATCTAAGCTTGACTCTTGCCCATCATCATGCTGGAGGGATTCACATGCTGTCTTTCACACAGACAGTACTGAGGCAGTGACCACTCTACATTGGTCATTTGAAAAGTGGCAGCAAGTTTCAAGGTATTTTGAAGAGTGTGTTGCAGGACTGGATTTGATTGTGAAGGTTACGAATGGAACAGACAAACCCATGGTGCTGCCAGAGCACTGTGAAAATAGTATTAGCATCACCTCAGGCAGTGCAGGGCAGATTACTTTCCTTATCCATCATTTTTCATTCTAGGACAAAGTTGGCATCATGACAGCAGCAGAAAGATAATATTTTTTACACAGTTCAGTCACCATTCTATCTTCTTCTTTCAGTATGAATACACAATGCTGATCTATCCTACACCATTGCCATCCCAGCAGAAACCTCTTTGACCCTATCAACCTAGGCTGCAAGATCAAAACCTACTGCTGCTGCCCGAGAAAATTCCAGCCCCAGTGCATTGAAGAACAGTTACTAGACCTACAGGGGTGGCAGCTGTCTCACCAAGAACTTTCACGAGTCTGGCAACAGTAGCAGCCAGCTGCCAGAAGTAAACAGCAGGCATTTTTCATTCATGCAGACCCATTGAAATGGGCCTTTTCTTTTTGCTTGTAGAAGTCTCTGGACATGTTATTTGCTACAGATATTTTGCCAGATCTATTCCTGCAATTTGACTCACTGAAAAAGAACAGTGTTTATTTCTATTAGGAATGGTAGTGGCCAAATTCTTACCACAGCTGGATATGGTAGGGTGGTCTTGTTGTTTGTTTCTGCTTCTCTACCCTTTATGGTTCCAGTTCAGTCTGGAGAAAGTGTAAGGAATATTGGGAAATAATGGAATACTTTTTCAGAGGTGATCATCATGCAAGCCAGGACAAAATATATCCTCTGAGATCTTCAACTGGTGTAGCTTGTGCTCATTTGACTTATAAATTTGGCTCTGCAAGAGAAAACGGGATAGATTTCAGGCTGTCTTATTTAATAGAAGCCCACTGACAACTTTGAGGGCTGTGCTGGTTTTGTTCTTTTCCAGTGCAAGGCCAGACCTATATTCTACAGATAAAGGTTGACCTGCAAAACTCCTTTCCCTGTGAAGTCTGAGATTTTTGTCTACAGAGGGTGATACTTCAGACAAAATGTCATAGCATAATTTTATCTATCTTTGTGGTATCAGTCTTGAAATAAAATCTGTTACCATATAGGTTTATTTCAGGAAATAAAATAATGCAAATGTTAAAAAAGACCTAGTGTGCTTGAAAGCTTATGTATTTTTCCAGCTTTATCAGTTGCTCTAGTAACAGACATTATCATTCTTTTTACCCACAAACCATGCCTTGTTTTTTTCCTTACTTTCTTTGCTGTTGAAAATGTACAAAGAGCAGGAGATGGTTTATCTCCTGGGAGATTAGGTAGCTAAAGTACTTCCTTCATATAGATATATTTTTTTAGCTGGGCCAAATGCATTCCACTGATGAAGTATGCCATTTAACATTTCTTTCTTCTGCTGTCTCTTAGTTGATTCTCTTTCTGCTCAGCACATCTTAGTCTTGTTCAGATATGTGCACTGACTGCTTTTATACTAATGTAGCTATTATTGCCACAATATTCAGGGCATTTGAGTTCCAAGGAGAGTACAGATTTATTGTATAGCTTTGATAGGTACTGTAACACAGTTATGTTTGTTCCAAATTTTTTGGCTAGTCTTGACTGGGTTAAATTATCATATTCTCTGTCAGAACCAAGAGTCACCTAAAGAGACTTAATTTGTGGCAGAAACAGACAGAAAAAGTAAAAAAAATCCATCTGTATAAAAAATCTATTCGTAAAACCAAGCCATAAATTCTCTTCAAGGGCCTCAATGCTCTTTTCAGCTGCACCTACACAAATGGTGTAGGCAAGTACATCTTTGCTATGTGTGCCCTTGCTGATGGCAAGACACAAACCAGCTCTCTTCCAGGAACTGAATAGTCTCATTCAGCATATGTACAGCTCTGAGCTAATGCATTTAAATGGTTCTGGCCTGCAGCCAGCAGTAGGCACACAAGTGAAACAGACATGACCGTCTGTACCTGTCTGTGTCTCCAAAAGTAGAGTCCTTATCATTGTTTCCAGCATTCATGGTATTGAACACTTGCTAAAACCATCAAAATATTCTCTTTGCTCTCGATGTACCCAGCTGCATGTCAATTAATCCAGTAAAGGAAAGCAGAACAACGCCTGCAGCAAGCAGTTATTTATTTCCCATGTCTTACTCTCCATTTTTTTCCACTTATACTCAGCTGCACCAGCTTAATTCACTGATTATTATTTTTTGTTTTATCTAGATTTACCCTCAGCTGTTTCCTCTATCATATGCAGGATGCTAAAGGCTACATTTATTTCAATTTTGCTCACACTCAGACAACTATCCTTTCAGTGGACATTGCTGCAGGTAAAATTGAGCTTGAATTGTAATTGTATACAATGCCATGGCTCAGACATTTATGTTACCCTCTTGTTCAGTAATGTCCACTGGGCTTCTCTGCCTAGCAAATTTGTTTTAAAATTTACTTCAAATTTCTGCCAGAATGCATTTTTCATTTAGTTTTTCCTCCAAATAATTTTTTTGTTCAGTGGTGTGACACTTGCCTTACATGGCACATGCCCTATTGTGTGTGTGAGGAAGTCCCTGCAAAACTTGGCATAGGGAGCTCTGAAGAAATGCAGTGAGTCATATTAGAAAGAACATCTGGTTCTAGGAGATCATAAGGCAGGCTTGACTTTTTGAGTCAGTGATCCTGTTATGGGTATGCACAGTCTTCTTTGATTCACAAGCAAGGTCTTCAAGACCTTTGCAATGCACCCTTTGTGTAGAGGTTGCTGTAAGCCTAACATATGTTATTTTAGGTCACAAACCTTCTCACTGTAAGACTTCTCTACCCTACATAAGCAGGATGCAGGGGACAAATGCAAGTAAGAATTGAAGTATTGTGGTCTGGTCATGGAAGAAGCAAGTGTGACAACTGAAAAATTTCTTATTTTTCTAAGTGGATACTTCAGTCTTGGAAACTGATCAGAAAGGATTCATAATCATTAACTTTAAAAACCATACTCAGATGGTAATTTTTTCCTTCAAGCCTAATACCCCTAGTTGAGGACCATTTAAAGAACCAAGTGTTCACTGACCACAGGAGATGTCAGGCACTGATGGTGTATCTGACATGGCCACAGGATAAAAACTGACTGGTCTGTTCCAAGCAATGCTATGCATCCAGCAGGATGAAGCAGAGAGATTCTTGAGGAAGGATGCACCACTTCCAGAGCAGAAGTAATTCAATTTCTGCCTAACAGCCTTGTACCTTTCATTTTTATAGCCCAATTCCTCTGAATCTCCAAAAAAAAGTGACTGTGTGTCCCAGCTTGTACTCTGATGTGATGGAGGTTTAAGAGTTATTTAGGTAGGATGTAAAGGTCTTCTAAGAACCACAAAGTGCCCTGCTTCTGTACCATACATGTATTTTCTCTGAATGATACATTGGCTAAGGAGACCTAGACCAAGACCAGGAACTTGGTATTATGTAAATAATAGGGGGATTATGTATTATGTAAATAGAGATTATGTATTATAGATTATGTATTATGTAAATAGAGGGGGATAAAGAGAGCAGGGATGGGGAGGGGACACCAAGAAATAACACAGGCCCCCAATTTGCCACCCCAGTCAAACATTTCTTGCCTGCAAGCAAGGTTGGAGAAGTTCTCAGCCTGTCTGAAAGTGGCAGAACAAGGCTTTCCTGCATCTGTCCCTGTATAGTGTGGAAAAAGGTAGTGATAGATCTATCGAATGCAACCCGTACTGGCAACTCTGTTCTTGGGAGCTCCTGGTTCTTTCATATGTCTAAAGCTGTTCCATAGGTCTAGCAAGCAGTGGTCATAGTAGGCTTCCTGATTACTCAAAAAGTTTGCACTTCTGCACCTTTTCATGAATGCCATTTGAATGCCATTCAAGCATTTCTAAACCAAGTGCATGGGATCAATTAAAAAATACGTAACAATTGTGTAGTATGAACTTCTCTCCTAAGTATTTCTCATCTAACACTTTTCAGAGCATTTGGTCAGTCTTACAGCAGTCTGTCAGGTTATCATACCTGCTCATCATAGGGGAGTTCTTTCATACTCAGTTTGACCTGATTTTGATGTACAAATCAAAATTCAAAGAGACTGGCTCAAGTGCTTGCAAGTAAGTGATAACAAGCAAGAAAGATTAAAAAAAAAAAAAAAGATAAAACAAACAAGATAAAAAAAACCCTCCAGGTTTTAGGCTACAGCTGATCTCTTAATTACCTTTGGTCATATTCTGGAAAGGAGGAATATACTTCCAATTTATAATTGTCTTTCTCCACCCACTTCCAGAGACAGAAAAAGCCACGTTGGGATATTGCAGAGGGATTATGGAAGGTTTATCATGCTACCATTTTTCAGGAGCTCAGTCCTGTAATGTCATCAACATACACTGCTTTTGCAATTTCAGATTTATTAAAAGCACTTGCCTGGTTGGAGCTCTTCCATGATCAGGAATGTCCAACAAATTTGAGGAAAGAAAGGAGGAGTCTGGGGTGTCCTTTGGATCTTTTATTGCACTGAAGTCTTCTCTCAGATAGGAGCAAAATAGTAGCAAGGTTCAGTAAAGCAATTCCTTATAAAGAGAGCAGAAAGGATCAAATTTGAGAGGAGAACAGCAAACAATAAAGGTTTTCAGAAGGAATATTGTGGCAGTCAAGGTACGCAGAGCTTAAAAAGTATTAAAGAAGAGTTGTAAAAATGAATGTATTATGCAGTTAGTGCTCCTTCAAGTGTGGTATGAAACCGACAGCCTATTACAGCAGCTCTAAAGACACAGACAGTACCACTTTGTACAAGTCAATGCACTAATTTGCTGCTTACTGTCTTCTACCAGATACTCTGTGTTCCACTTCAGCAATGCTCCTTGACTGTATTAATCATATCCATACTCTCCCTCTTGCCTTTTAGGCTCTGTGTCCTTGTCTGATGAAGATCCACACTGCCCCCCTCAAAGACTCATTGCCCAAGGAAACATGCAGTACCCGAGACAAGGTAGTGACTCATCTAATCCCTGCTGGTGCTGGCCTGCTTTGGAAAAGCATTTTTTTGTGTCCCTGTGGCATAACAGAGAGGAGATGCTACTGCAGAAATGCCCCAGACAGGCCAGCACTCCTGGTCCAGGTCACAGCCTAGGGTTTCAGCAGTCATCTCATTCTCCCCATTGTGCAAGACCAGCACTGCACATCACTTAGTTCACTGGCCCTGGGATCACACTATAATTTTGACTTATTAATTAGAACTACAGCCCCTTTTCAAACTTTACTGCATGTGGCACCTTAGAGGGTACTGAGGGTCTTAAACCCAGAAACAATATTATTTCTTTTATAAAACCAACAAAAAAATCCCCAAAAATATCAGAGCTGGCATCATGAAGATTCATTCTTGTGAGTCTACAGGAATGAATCGTCCTGCTGTGCTCCTTGCCTAAATATGTAAGGTCAATCCAGCTGCTACCAGTGGGGCAGGAAGGAGATTTCTTCTAGAACAAAATGCTAGGGACTTCTATATTTTTTTTTAGTGCCTTCCAGCACAGATCATCTGCTAGGACCATCTGGATGTCATGAGTTCAATGAATTTCCTCTGTAAAAGGTAAACTTGGCTGTTGTAGAGTGGCAGATGCTTTTTCTATTTGTGGCTGATATTGCTTGCATTTTTCTATTGACAATAATCTGTGATAAAAATTTTGTTTGGCTTCACCTCACCTTCTCCATTCTAGCCTTTTCCAGAAAGATTTAAAAAAGAATAATTTGTAGAACTCTTTAGGAAAGGTGAGCCCAACAAGAGCCTGTACTCTCCACCGCTCCTTTGTATTATAAAGCACACTCAGCCCCAAAGACAGAATAAAGAAATTATAATGGAGATTTTCCATTATTGGTGCCCTTCTTTCAGTGAGACTTCCTGTTTGTGGTACTCTATTGATTAACTTTCATGGCACCTGAACAGCTAACAACTCTGATTGCCCTACAGTATTCCCAAGGAATAGGGGAGGGCATGGCCAAGTGTCTGGAGGCTGTTCTTAATAAAAAGTTTGAACGCATCCTCTGGTATCTATGTTGCAGAGGATTCACAGAGATTTAGTGATGCTTGAAGAAGTCATTGGAGAAAAACTTGGGCCATATTTGAAACACCCACAACCAATGTCTCCTTTACATATCACATTTACTTTTCTCCTGTGAGGAAGCTGGGATTTGACAGCCATCAAGAGCACAAGGGCTGGGTCATTCTGTGTTTGTTGGAGTTTAAGCAGTGTGGATGGCACAGGCAACTGTTCTGAGCTCAGTTTTCTATGTGGTGTCAGTGGGGCCCTGCAGACGGCTGCTCTGTAGGGGATGGGCATGGACTGTGCTAGCAGGAACATAGCTGGGGCTGTTTGACAGTGTTGGCTTTAGTGTAAGTATCTACAAGAAGCCAGTGCAGTTGGCTTTATACTGATGAAATAAACAAGTGTTCATGCACTGGTTTGTGCTTTTAGAAGCACTACAGCCTAAATGATCTAACTTATGATTTTCCACACAGAAGGCTATGACAGGCCAAGCAGTTAAAGAGGGCCAATACCCTCACTGATGATGTTCAAAGATGTAACAAGTCTCTGCTGCAAGAAGTGAATGCAGATGGGAGATGTTCAGCATTCCAGGCTGAGTCCTTGGCACATCCTGTGCAAGTCTGAGACACAGTCTACTAATGCTTGAAGTTAACTTCATGGTAACTATGATCTCAACCATGCACACTTAGTACTTTGACTGTAGGAGCAGGGATCACATTATTTACTTCATCATAAAGGCATTTGTCAATTATAAGTGCACAGGTTTTAATACAGACCACAAAACTGGTGCAAGGTGGTCTGTTAGATATTTTTGAACTTGTAGAACTTTGTCTCCTTTGACCATGTGTGATTCTTGTGCTTTGAGCAAAGGGGTTTGCAGATCCATGCGAGCAAATTGCCCCGAGCCACCAACTCAAACAATTAAGCAGGAAGGGAGACAAAGGAGGAGAGCAGGCCCTACATTTCCTTGCCTGTAAACAAAGACTGTGGAAGCAGGGGAAAAAATAAAAAAAGGACAAGAAAAGCCAAAGTCAGATTTAGAACATTTGAAACAAAACCTCACCATTGAAAAGGAAGAGTGGTGACAAAACATGATGGTTTTATCGCAGTCTGCTGACCTCTCCACATACACCCTTTCATCTTCCACTAGGCTTCAGGAGCATTCTGACCTAAGTTCTATTAGGCATTTAGCTTCTAGCTTAGAAACATGATGGAAGAAGCCTACCACAGGAAAGTAGTTTTGCTTCTGTGCTTTTTTTCATGCTTACTTCCAAGCACAGGTTTTGGTGTTCTGTAATAATGTGTTGTCATGAAAACAGCAGTCTGCCTTAGTCCCTCTGGTATGCTGCTGGTTGCTCTTTTAGCTGTGTAACAGCGTGTTTCATCTTAGGTTGCTTTGAAAGACTAAGGAGGTAAGCTGTTCCAGGATGCTGTATATTTAAATAGTAGGCTATTGCATACAATGCAGAAAGGTCATCTAAAATGATAGCATTTCTACTATGTGCTCAATATAGATACTGGTTTATCATTGGAAAAGTTGCAGAAGGACTCTCCTCTCCCTACAGCATCTGTGTTCTCACCTTCTATGCTGGGAGCAGAAATGCTGAGGAAATGACTCTTGGCCTCGCACAGTCCTATGCCAGGTTTTGGGGCTGTCACACACCCCCTCCATGTGAGTGTGAGGTACATGTAGGGTCTATTACGTACAATGCATGAGGAAGCCATGCAGCTGCCCTGCTATGACATTCATGGCAGGGCTTTGTCTGTGCCCAGGTGTCTGGTATACTGCAAAGGAGGTGTGTGTTTTTGAGTGCCTTAGGTGAAGGAAACTCCCCTTCTTCTTGCATTCCAGGCAGGCAGGCTGAAGTATTAATCTCTGGCAAGACAGGCAGCTGTGGATATGTGTGTAGAAGTAGCATGGTTAATTTGGGAGTTCAGAAATAAAATAATTCAGCAGCTGTTGGAGAATAAACTTTTTATGAAGGTTACTGGCATATGAGCTGGAAAACCTCCAGTGCTCCTCCCCATGTAGTTGTAAGCCTGAGTATGTCTCCTCCATTCCAGAATGCAGCTGAATGGGCTAAAGATTTGATCAGGAGCACATAATGAGCTTTTAAGGAGGAGTCTCTGGCCATGTCTGTTGGATATCTTTGGCAATGCTAACGTGCCAGCATCTCTACTTAGCTTGCTCATGTCTTTCTGAAACATGGATACCATTGGAAAGTTTTGCTATCTACTATTTACTATTTGCTTGCTGTTTCTTATTGTCTCACCAATAATAAAACAACGTTAAACATTTCCCAAATCTATTCTATAATCTAAATCTCATAACTGATTATACAGTGGTTGTCCCCCATAGTTCTATTTCCAAAAGCATTTTGCTTTTCTAACAAAACTTTCATCCCAGAGAGTTCATGATGAAAACTAAATGATGGACTTTTTTTCATCTTGTTATGTTTAGTTTCCATCTTCCTTGGGTTTTCCTTAATTCAGAAAAGCTGACAAGAAAGATGGTGGATGTGATTTCTGTTCCAGGGAAGTAAAAGAAGAAGGACTTTTTGTTCTGACAGGAAAGGTATCACAAAAACTGTGTTTCATGGCACACCTGAAGGACAGGGTGACAGCCATCCATTGAGAGCTGGTTTAGATTAGAGATTAGGAAGAAATTCTTTACTCTGAGGGTGGTGAGGCAGAGAAGCTGTGTTCAAGGCCAGGCTGAATGGAGCTCTGGACAACTTGGTCTAGTGGGAGGTGTCCCTGCCCATACCAGGGAGGTTGGAACCAGATGGTTCCTTCCAACCCATACCAAACCATTCTATGATTCTGTGATTTTATGATGATATGGCAGTTGCAATTATTACTTTATCAAATGTGAGTGGCTCTTTTTATTGTATTTGTTTTTTTTTTTTTTTAATTAGCTGTGCCAGGTCCAAGAATCTGGCTTTGTAAGAAAAAGGGATGAGATAAAGAAATGTTCTTCTCTATTTGTTTGATAATATTAAGTCAGTTTTTAGGCTGTATTTATGACACTCTTTCCACAGACGGGCTTTGAATCAGATGCACAGAGGTAAAAATGTTGTGCATATTGTCATATCTTTCGATATAACTGCTGGTTTAGTGTGATATAGTGGACAATAACCATTGCCAAGGGTTTTTTTATGTTTTGTACATCAAATTAGAAAGCAAAGTGAAATAAGGAAAATACTTTTCCAAATTTTTCGCAACTTTCTGAGTTTTTATTGGATTTTTCATGGTCAAATAGGATCATATTTAATTCCCTTAGCATAGCTTCATTTACTTGGGTTGATAGGCAGTCATAAAAATGGACATAGGAATTGAGATACCTCTAAGAGGAACAGAGTAGTTCTCAGTGAAATCAGCTATGCTTTCAGGCTGCTTGCAGACAGAGTAATTCTTTACACTACTACCAGTGTCATACATACACATGAGTCAGAGCAAGAAATTGCATTCATATCACGAAGTTTAAACATTTCATAAACCAGAGGGCCTCTATGGGGTATTTGTCCTTAGCATGAGAAGAAACTGCTCTCATGTAGGCTGCCTTAGGGTCTAGAGACACTTCTTGCTTGATCTAAGGTTACCAGCTTGGAGTAATCAACAGACTTGCTGAAAAACAAAGCCAGAGACAAATACCAGAAAAAGGCTATCACAGTTTGCATATTTTTTTCTGACCTGCAGTACAAATCCCAAAATAGGTTACTTTTAATAAATTCTCTATGATGTGCAATTTGAGGGATATAATCCAGGTCTTTAGTGGTAAAAAGAAGTGCCTCTTTCTACCTGACCTACTAGATTTGAGGCAGTAAATGCATAAGCAGGTCTTGTCTAGGATGTCAGATTTCAAAACTAGCATATTTTTACCAATACTTCTTCCTGACAAATTTCCTGTTGTTCACCAAAAACTTCTATTGGAAATATGTCTTAGTCCCGAGGTGGAATTCCTGGCTCAGTGGCAAAGCAAGTGTCTGAGGTGTTCAACACTTAGTTTGGGAGGGTGGATTTCAGATCTCTGCTTATCCTAATGCAATCCAAGGATACAAACCATTGCATGACACCATACAAGACCAGGGCACTGGCCATCTGTAGGGAAAGGACTCTGCTCTTTCCTTTTCCCCTAAAGAACTGTAAACATCATGATGTCATCCCAATGTGGACATGCACAAAATTGCATCTTTTGAAATTTAGAAGCAGTTAGGTTGAAAAGCCCCCTATATTGTGCTCTGGTTTTATCACTAGATGTAGACAAAGCCATATCCATGAAGCTTGGATGATGTCATTTACCAAAATATTTGAACTTAAAAAGGCAGATTTCCCAAACCTCTTTGGGACTGTGCTGCTCCCACTGCTGTGAATATTTGCGGGGCAGATTTCCCTTGTACTGAACAGGTCTGCTGTGTGGAAATGACTTTATTGTTCCCAGCCTGGGTGGAGTGAGTTTCTATTGTTCTCAAGTGTGAGGCAAGAAACTTCAGCTGCAGCCTGGCTGAAACAGGTCTGGTTCCATCCAGTGTGCTCTCAGCAAGCCAGTGTGTCTCTGGGCACTGCCTGGTAGCTTACCAAGATTTCTTCTGGGGCCTCAGAAGCGGCACCCCTAGAGGTTCTGGCTTTACAGGCTGTAGCTTTGACGTGTTTTTTCCTTAGGAGCTGACTTATTTAGCACACATCTCTCTGTAGATGTGCAACCTGACGTTTTCCTCCCCAGCACCAGGCTTCCTGGCCCCAGCATTCCTGCCTGTTTAGTCCTTCTGCTGAAGGTGAAGGACTCGGTGACCTCCAAAGCCCTTGCCCACCTCAGTGAGCTCATAGCAGCCTGTGTGCTGTGTGGGGAATGCCTGATTCCCTTCCAGGTTCAAACTCTTCACGTGGGAACAAAAGCATCCTGAGAGAAGTCACTCCTCTTGTGTCAAATATGTTGCCTACCTAATTAATCTTCAGTCTAGCTGGTGTTAAAACAAAACTCCAGGCCAGGAAAAGGCTTCGGTATCTTTAATGAAGAAACAACTAGTCATTATAGGAGTACACCATGCTCTGAAAAGAGATCTGATGAGCAGAAGAGGCCTGAAGTATGGCCAGATCCAACTGCAATGCCTGTTGTGGGAACAATACAAAAGGTCACAGCCATGCACCAGCTGTTTTGGACAAATGCTATGTGCTAACAAACTCAATGAGAAAACTGCTGCTGAGAAGCATGTGGAGAGCTCAGTCACCCTTGCTGTCTTGAAAGGCCCAAGACAGAGGCAATCAAAACTGTAAACCAGAATCATGAAATTGATCTTGCAGAAGAGCAGGCAGCCCAAAGATTCAGGAGAACCTGGTGCTTCAGCAAGTGAGCAAGGCAGCAGTAGCCCAGTGCTGGAGCACCATCTGGTGATGAAAAACCAGAAAAGTTTTCTGCAGATCCCTTATTGTCTGCTAAGAAAATACATTGCCTCTGTGACCAAGATGCTGCTCAGTGTCTGAACTGACCTCTCTAATGCAGAACATCCATGCTTCTCTGGCTGTCTATCAGGAAATGTGACAAAAAATCACAGAGGAAAGCAGCCCAGACTGTATTTGCTGCAAAACTAATACACGTTTTTAAATAGCAGTTGAAGAAAAAATAGCCAAAAGAGGTAAATTAACAGACATGTAAGTTATTCTGCCATTCTACATATCATTAGTACTGGCCAAGGAAGAAGAATGTGCACAAGAAAGTGAATCTGCCCAAATGGCATGTAGGTCCCATGACACCTACTGTTTTCGTAGGTTTTGGCATGAATAATTTCCCCGTTGTGTAACATTTCCTTACACTTCTAAATGCATTGGCATTGCTAGGCTTGTAAAACACTGATAAGAGCTTTCTTTAAGGGAAAAACTTACCTGAAATCATAGCGTATGGAGCACTGCTCCAAGCTGGTCTTTTTTTTCCCACTACCCACTAGCCTTTGTTTTTCCACTATCATCAAAAGAAAAAAAAATAATCTCAAAAGGGAAGAGTATCATTCATGTGGATGGTAAACATATTCATTAAGCTGTTCAAGAGGCTTCTGTTTGTTCTTTTACCTTCTATTTAGCTTGTGAATGTCACTTCCCAGAAGAGGCCTTTTGAACACAGCATTTCTGAATGCATGAGCTGGTCAGACAAAACTCCATGGAAGGTCAGTATCTGCCTGACTGCACATGGTTTGCACCAGTCACAGTCAGAGAAGGTGGTTAGAAGGAAGCTGGTAGCTAGAAATTATCTCTCTTCCCTTGACTAAGGTCTAGGCCATGTGTCCCAGCTGCCACAGTGAGGCACAACTCACCTTTGCCCACAGCTGTCCCACTGTCCCAGCTTTCTCACTGAGAAAATTCCCCAGTGATCACCTCTCCCTTCTGTGTCTAACATCTCTTTAAGATAGGATATTATGTGGCTGCTGTCAGGAGCTAAATTTTTGAAGGCACAACTCCTTGACTCCTTTCTCCCAGACAAAAAAGCTATCCCTGCAAAGAAAGTACATGTAAGAGCTACTGGTCTGTGTCTGTGCCTAAATCTCCAAGCTCTATACATCCACAGCTGGGAAGCTGGCTGTGAATGGTCTGCTGGGGTGAAAAAGTAGCTGCTTAGAGAGCAGAACACATACAGCAACCCATAGCTCTCAATACATAGCCACATAATGGCATGCAGCATTGGAGAAAAGCAGCTGTGTGCTCTTTAGAGAGACTTTTGGTCCAGTGTCAAGTTGACTGTTGCATTGCAGAGCAGTTCTTACCTAATTCTTGATTCCAGTTTAGATTTCTCGGGCGAAAGAGCAAAACTGCACTCTGCCTAGTGGCAAACAAGGCTGTTCATCATGTGTGGATGTACTAGTGATCTGGCTGGCTTGTACCATAACTACCAACATGCACAATCCAAAACACTGGCAGCTTAAGTTTCTTTAGCATTTCTCCCTGCTGCCAATTCTGTTAATATTTCTTTAGTGCAAAACCTCTTTGTTTGGGTGAGTTTCTTATATCAGGGTTGCAGTCAGAAAGGATTTCAGCAAAGCACTGATATCTCTTTCATTAACTAGTGTATATATTTGCTTTTTTTAAGTGATGCAGTGGTTCAGTTTCTTCTCCTTGACAGGAGGGTCAGAGCCACATTAGGTAGTCCCACTGAGGGGCAGGCAAACAGAGGCTGATGGGTCCAATCCTATATTTGAGGGATTTTTCTCATTACAAAGGTGTCATTTCTTGCCACAAGTTCCTCTGGATTTGGCAGTAGAAGGTGGCAGAATGCAGGAAGGAGAGTACACCCCACACAGACAACCAGTGACATATAGGTCAGCAGGTGCTTGATTTCTAATTTTCTGTATCACGTTGCATGAACATAAGCTTCAGTGTAAGTGCAGCAGGAGGAACATGCTCCAAGTCTGCAAGAGCTGATAAGCAGAGCTGTCAGCACTGAAAGTACACCCCCACATGTCACATGCAACACAACACCACACTGGAGGCTTTAGGACTTTGATCAGCAGTTTGTTCCAGACATGGACATCCAAACTGCCTTGCCTTGGAAGTCCCACAGGAAGCTTTTCACATTTGTGTCCCGTTTGGAGCCTGTTTAGTCCTTCTGCTGAAGGTGAAGGACTCGGTGACCTCCAGAGCCCAAGTGAAGAGATGAGAAGAGAAGCATTGACTGGTTAATTGCATAGAAAGGAGGAAGAGCCTTAAAATTAAGCATATTCTATATCAGTAGGAGGATACAGTGCTTTATACTGTGATGAGCCAGAGCTCTGTAAGCTGTTTCTCTGCAGAAAGGAACAGATTGGACCATGAGTCACTCTGAAAGTAGCATGATCCTTTTTTAACTCAGAGCAACAGGTTTTCCACACATGAGTTATGACATTACTGAAGGTATATGATACAGAAAGTGCTTAATTTCCCTTCTGCTGTTCACCCATTTCCCTGAGAGCCACGTAGCACAATAAAATAATACCTCAGATAAACACCACTTGGTTTCTGCTTAGGGACTAAATGATGCTTGTATTCCAAAGTACAGGAAAGGAAACAAACCCAAACTCCTTTCTTACATCAGTGTTGATGATTGCCTGCTGTTATGGCTCCCTGTCCCCCAGTCATGTAATTTTGTGAGCTGGAAAAAAAGGGTTGAATATGCAGAAGAGAGATTCCAACAAATTCTTTGCTGGACACTGTAACTGTGCTGATAAATATCACACCAGATTGTTTTACATCAAAAAGCATTAATGCTGGGGAGGTTTTCATCATGCACCAGACAAAACTGAAGTTCTCATGCCCAGTCCTTTACTCGCAGATTTGACATGTAATTTTTTGATGCTATGAGTTAACTGATCGAATTAGTGCCAGCAGCTGCAAAGTAACTTATCTTACAGAAAGCCAAATCAGAAGCCTGAGCTGGATTCAAAGGCCATTTACCAAATGTATTTGGAAGTGCATGAAACACAGAACTCTAACCTGAGAAATCTATAAGATGCAGAGATTTGCCAGAATCCATAGGAAAGCAAGAATTAGGAATAACCACCTGGTAGTTTTAAGACCTGTTTCCCTCTGAATTGTTTTTTGTTCTGGTTCACATGACAGTTAGCTCTGAGGGGACTGGCTGCTAAGAGAAGGAGAAGTACTGACACTGCCAGTCCTCTGAAAGTGCTCTAGCCCTGGTCTGGGCTGGTGATCAGTTGGTGCACTGTATGGCTTCATTGCCAGAGAGATAAGAACCTTGGGCTGGAACAGAGCAAGAAGATAATTTAGCCAGTTGGGAAACCAGACACACCTTTTACTTTGCCCTCTTTTAGTTTCCCAGCTCTTCCCAGTCCTTTGACCCAGAATCAGCTAGGGATGCCATACAGAAAGATCCAAAATGCTTATCTGTTGTGAGAGAAGTACTGACTGTCTTTACAGTTCTGGTAGTGCTCATGTTTAAGAGCACAGCAGGGAAAGCTATTCATGCACTTTGAAAGTAAAATCTTTTGAGAGGAGCTGGAGAACCTAAATATATCCAATGTAAAAAAAAAAAAAAAAAAAGGTATTCTGCTTCTGCTTTTATATCCACTATTTCTGGCCTCAGGGCTACAAAGGAGCTGGTCACTTATCCTCTCCCTCTCTCAAAATCAAAAGAAATGGACATTGCAGTGGGCAGGGTTTGGAAATCTGGATCTCCTTTACCTTGCAGTGGAGGTAATTCCCATTAAAAGAAGCTCACACATATCCCAAAGAATGCATGCACTGTTTTCTAAATTGCCTTGTCATGAAAATGCAATTCAATTATATATGGGTCAAATGGACACTTAAAATGTATCTGAAGTTTTGAAAGCCACAGTCAAATCCCCCCATGCCCGCAAGCCAAACATATATTTTATGCAATTTTTTGTCATTTTTGCCTTTCCAAAGACCAAGAAGAAGCAAGATGAGCTTTATGATAAGATGTCTGGATCTTAGAAATTCAGAATTAACACTTTGTTGTAAATATCTGTTTATCAAAAGAGGAAGGAATGATTCCCAACATTGTTCCAAATGTGTGGCATGATCATAATGTGTATGAAGAGGTGAATGAAAGACTTGTAGCAACATCTTCTTGCAGAGACAGGGGACAGCAGCCTTGCTAATCACATCCCAGTCATCTCCCACATGATTTTGATGAACTCCTGAGAACACATGGAATATTCTTTTCTGACAAATACAGATCCAAAGCACAACTTACTGTAAGGCGCATGGCAGAGGCCACAGTATTTGTAGCAGCATGGTTCAGTACAATATGTGTCCTATTGACAGAAGAACAATTTTCCTTCAGTCTCCCATCTTGGCCCATCTGTTTTTTGAAGGTTAAGATAGATCTTTGTGATCAACCAATCTGCCTTCCCAGGAAGGCAGGCTATATGTATTCCCCATTCTTTCTTCCTGAGCTGGTGCGTTTCAGCCTGCCTGAATGGCAGTGGTGAAGATTTGTCATAAAGTTTAGTTGAACATGCCTATGATTAATTACTGTTTTGGATGAACATGCAAAATTTAATGTTTTATTTTCCTCAGCTTCACTTTCAATTATGGGACCTCCTTGTACCTCTGTCTACTAGATGCAAAAGCCATGTCCTGTTTGATTTCTTTCTACTGCTAGTTTTGTTCTTTCAAGTCTTTTGGAACATAACTAAAAGTACTGGGAATTGTCCTTACCCCAGTGGAAGCTGATTTCCTCCTTACACTTACAGTTTTAGAGGTGTCAACTAGGTCTTTATCAATTTAGCAGCTAACATGACAGGGTAAATCTAGCTTTGATGGAGAACACCATCCACCACCATGTCAAGAAACACACCAGACATCTACAGTATGGACGCCTGCTAACTTCCATCTCCCAGGCTCCCTCCAATTTTTTAATGTGCTAAACCCACATTAATCCCAACTAAATTAAAATAAACCTCTTGAGGATCTAGCAAGATTACATTGTTTTAAGACTTATTTCTTCAGGTGGTAATTTTCTGGTGGAGGGAGTGGAAAGGAGAATGATGCAGAGCATACTCTCCCACAAAATGTGATAGGAAAGGGCTTGGCAAGGGGAAAGGGGTTATATTTAGAGCAATACTGAAGAATATTGACAGCAGAATCCTTTTCTAGGATATGTTCATTCTCATAGTGAGCATATCAAAGGCATTGAGAAAATGAGCTGCCAGAACACAACCAGAAAAAGCTGGTAGCAAAGGAATCTAAAATCATCCTTGCTTTTACCTGGTTCTTCCAGTTTCTTTTCTTTGCTGACAGCTCTGCTGCCTGGGAGAAAGCTGTTCAGCATTCTTCCTTAAGTTGTCCCTAAACTCAAAAACTCTCTATGAAAAGAGAGTACAAAAGAGAGAACAACTGCTCATTGAACTGTGGTGGTTTGTCATAGGCATAGCAAACATACTGCACCCCTTGCATGACTTCATGGGGAGAACCAATGCCCAAAGGCATGAAGAATTTGGAGCAGTCACCTAACAAATATTCCAGGATTTGGTCTTTTGAGACTGGACTGAGGCAGGAATACTTGCTTTAAAAAAAAGCCATCTGAGACATAAGCCTGAGATAAAGGCCAAGTAAGGCTTGCACACAAGGGCTTCAAGAGGCCACAGAAATGTAGGCAGATAAAATAAGTCAGCAGAGTGCAGAGTAACCTGGTCTTAGGACTGCCTGGCAGAGCAACATGAAGACTTGAGTAACTGAAATACTGAAGTACTGGCAGGCAGGAGGGAATCTGCAAGGATTTCCATGTCTCAGCCTAAAACTCATTTAACTTTACCTCCACAGGTTTGGGGCAACTTCTGAGCATTAGTGTTTATCTCACCAAAGATAAAGCAGGAACATGAGGGAAGTGTGCAGCAGTCTTTATCCTGGAAGGAGAATGCCTCAGAGAAATGTCTGCATTTTGTATGTCGACTGCTATTTGGATGATCTTGGGAGATTACAGAAAATGGGGCTTTTGAATTATTTTATTACCAGAGAAGGATGGGTAAGGAGTGTCTTGGGAATAGAGTCATTAGGCAACAAATGAGGGGGGAAAGCCTGTTGGTTTTCATTAGCAATGTGAACAGCAGCATGCATTTCTTCCTTGTTGGAGATGCCTTTGATGTATACACAATTATTATCAAGTGACCAATAACTGACGGGAGTGTAATAGTTTATTTTGTTTGCCACATGTGCAGGGAGGAATTCCTGCTGTCTGAAATTCTGTCTTCACAGTGCAATATTATCACACTTTATCTGTTTCTGTGTCTTTGAAGCTAAAAAACAAACCTGATGTTGATGTTGATGTTGATGTTGATAATAATAATAGTAATAATAATAATTATGCTTTTTGCCTCCTTCTTGGCTATTACGGTGTATTTTTAGTTCTGTAAGACTTTTCAAATCTATTCATATCCAGAAAAAATATTTTTTGCTCTTCATTAAGTCTGATGTCAAGTGGTGTTACTGGGAGAAGTCATCAGCTGGTGTTGTAGAATTACCTGAAACTAAACAACAAAATGTTTTTCCTCAGTAGTTGGACACCAATGAAATCCAAACCAGTCTGCAGATAAACAGGGCTGTTTGATCAGCTCATTTGACTATTTATAGGGGGTGTTTGATATATTATTTGACTATATATAACTAACTAGTTATAGGATTACTGAGGTTGGGAGTTTGTTACCCAGTCAGCATTGCCTCATTTACTCATTTGGTTAAGCAAGTGCTGTGGCAGGAAGATGGAGGCAAAGATTTTGTCTATCTTCTTTTATTGTTGCCTAATTATTAACATAATGTGTTGGGACGAATTAGAAAGAGCTGTGGCCAGAATTATATTTAATCTTGCTTTGCTATTGTTTCTTTAGCAAGTAGTGTCAAATTTTTGCATTTCCTAAGATCATGAGATGGTGGGTTTGCAACCAGAAGAGCTACTATATATGTACATATAACTTGAAATGCCACAACTTCAAGTCCAACTAAAGCATATTCTTTAAAAAAATAAGCATTATTAATGCAGTTTTCTAGATCACTAGAGTCAATAAGGTCAATAAGTCAATAAGGTCAATAAGTCATATATAAGTATGTAATATCCAAATATGTTATAATGAAGTGTACCTGCAGCTTTAATACAGTTTTTTCTGAAATGCATGATGCAAGAGATTATCATCTCTCTTTGTTTCTGTCATAGCTGCTTGAAGTGCTGAGATGGACATCCCAGTGTGGAATGATGGATGAAACCTGCTGTTGAGATCTTGTCACAATATGAGAATATTTGGGTAAGACTGGCTAGAAATCAGAATCCTACTTGTTTATCTAGATTCAAGCAAATTGCTCATGTTTGAGAAGCCTCTTCTGTAGCCCTGAGAAGCCACAATTGACAATTTATTCTCACCTGCTAAGTCAGGCCCCAAACACTATTAGCACGTCCTAATAACTGCTGTGAAAATTATAAATACACTGGCATTAGGAACTGGCAGCTCTGTTTAGCTCTGTCACAGGCAGATTGCATTTCCAATGTATCATTAGGAAGATAGGAAATTGGAGCTAATGGATCGACTTTCTGCAGTTTTCCTCTTCTCTGACATCCAGTGACCACTGGATGGCACCGAGGTTACTGTCCCACTCACAACACATTCTAAGTGTCACACTTTGATTTTGGGTGTTTCAAAAAATTGTCTGGGGCACTGAATTTGGGTTATTTGTTTGCACATGCATAAGGCTGGTTGCCTCATCTCCTGTAGAGTCTTTACTGCCCCAGCTTTGGGACTGCTTTCAGCTAACAGTAAATGCTCACTGTAAATCTCCCCACAGGTGTGCATAGAGCCTCAAACTTGTTGTGAGTACATGCTGTCCTGACACACTGGTGGGTGAAGAAGATAAGGAGCCTTGATTGTAGTATTAATCCCTAAGCTAAGTCACTGGTACTGGCTACAGAGTAACATCAAATCTGCCGAAGT
Organism: Molothrus ater; assembly: GCF_012460135.2. Taxonomy (NCBI): domain Eukaryota; kingdom Metazoa; phylum Chordata; class Aves; order Passeriformes; family Icteridae; genus Molothrus; species Molothrus ater. Next base: position 43,873,027 of record NC_050511.2, read on the forward strand.
GTACAATTGTCTTCAGGTACTGGCAGCATCGAAAAAGTTCATACTGCTTATCCAGCCATCGTAATGCCCATGGCTTCTGAGGATTTCCGATGCTGAAAGCACACAAACTATAGCACAATGTTTTCACAAACCAAAACACCCAACATCTTAAGATGTTGGCTTATTTGTAGACATCTGACCTTAAACCTTCTTATCTGTCTCTGAAAGTGTTCTCTGGTGAGACATTCAAATTTCTTTCTAGTGGAAATGCAACTAATCACTTTTTATTATGCTGTCAGAAGGCATGAACCACAAATACAAAATTAGCAGGTTTTATGTTTTATGTGTGCTCCATTCAGTGCAGTCACTGTGGTGGTATACCTGGAACTGAGCATGGATGTGAATCCATCCATCCAACTGCAACAGAAAAAAATTGTTACTGGTTCCATCTCAAACAATGTAGTACTGACCCAGCAGGATTTTGGGTGCATTTGTCCTCCTGGCCCCTCTTTAGCTGCTAGCTGTTGATGCCTTGAACAAGTTAATCCCCCTTCTCTTAAGCTCTAGGTTGTGTTTGATTTTATAATCTAAGCAGCTTTTCAGGGAGATGCAAATGCCAGTTTGATTTGCTTTTGCAGGGCAAGCTAGAGCTGGCCAGTAGCCCAAGTCCTTGCGGTGCACGGACACAAGCAAGGAGTGGGCTGGAGTGAAGCATAAGGGAGAATGGTGAGCGAAACCCCTCTTTCATACTTGTCATACTGGCAGGGTAGTGGTCTGGGTGCAACTGCATGGCACCGTGATACCAGGGTGCCTCTGACAGCAGCCAGCCAATGGAGCAGTCTGCAGGTGATGGCGCATTGTTTCTTCAGCTCTGCAGCTCTGCTGAGTGAAAGATGAAGTTAGGGTATTCAGAGACTGAAAGGGCCAGGAGCTGGGATACTACTGTGATTAAGGTAACTTCATGCCAAGGGCTTCATCCTTTTAAACTATTTTTCAGAATTCTGGATTATAAGGATTGTTTTTGCCTGCCTTGTTCCCTCAGACTTTCAGCAGATTAAAGGCAAGTCATAATCACTTTGTGAAAGACCAGTTTGCAATACACTGGCTTTCAGAAAGCAATTTCAGACTATATATACACAACTAATATTAGAAAAAATCTGAACACATAGGGCACCATTTTCAAGTGTCTGTTTAGATGTGTGTTTGTACATAGCAGATACAAATCTAGGCATGAAACTACATGAAAATTCTCAATGTCTCTTTCACTGCCAGTTAGTTGCATCCAAAACTAGAGATTAAGGAATTCAAGAGATTTTAATCTGTACGCTCTTAGTTCATGACTTCAGAGATGCTACATGCTTCTTCTTATTAAAACTGGACATTGCTTTAATACAGACAGGAAATTTGAGAGAGGAAGCAGTTTTGGGGGTTTTTTTTGAAAGAGACTTGGTATTTGTGTGTGAAAACAAAACACGGAGACATTTAATAGGCACATGTGGCCATCATCAAGCATTGATTTGGTTTAGAGAAATTGACGGCAGTGGAATATTGAATTTTGTAAAGTGTTTGTTCTTCTGAGAATACCATAACTTAATTTTAAATAGATATAAACTCTGCTAGTTGTTTTTGATTTTGTAAGGACCGTAGCATTCTGCAATCAGTCTGAACTCAAGCCTGCTGGGTATCCAACGCCTTTGAGAGCACTGTGTTCTGTGTGACATTCAAAGTACCTGAACAAAGTCAGTCCCAGTAGCTACTGAAGCTGTGTTTGATATGATATAGCTGCGCAGCACACAGCCACGGGGATGTGGATGCCCAGAGAAATTCTTATCATTCTTATTCAAGCTAGTATGTCTTTCAACTTGACTTCCTCTTCGTTTTTTGACTGCATCCTTTCAGTGGACACTAACAAGCTAAACAGTTATATTTTGTCCAAAGGGCTTATATTTACATACTTTTGATTCCTGAGAAAATGTGGTGGCTCTTTGGCAAGTAAAGGAAAATAAAGATTGTATACTTAAGGATTTTTGGGCAGGAGGCAGAACAGTTCAGTTTTACTGAGCTGTTGATTCACATGGGTGTCTCTCTCTTTTTACAAAGTCAACTACATACAAAAAGTAAGACTTCTTATGAATCAGGTGTTCCTTAGCTATGTTGTGGTCCTCTTCAATTCTTGATTTGAAAGATCTGTTCCACTGTCAGAAATCTGCTGTCTCTGTGGAAAAGAATCCTTCCAGTTTCTATCCCCCCAAATCTGAAGAACATTAAATTGACAATTTCTGGGGTATGTAAATGTATTTTAAGTTCTTATATCTGTAGAAGTGAACTAAGCATGGTCTAAATTTCTGTAATAAACATGCCACTTCTAATCAACATGAGTGCAGGTGTGTGCATGTGTGGGTGCTGGTCCATTAGCTGTTGTGACCTGCAGTAGATGCTGGTGAAGTTCTGTCTGCACAGCATCATGCAAACTGAAGCAACTGATGTCTGCATGGGAAAAGTCGGTGCTATCTTCTTAGCAGCTGAGCTGACATGCTCTCACATCTCCTGGGCTCTTCCTTGCATCCATATCTATTGTTGTTGCATGTGCACTGAGACATATCATGCTCTGACCTTGCAAACTGGTATTTTTAAAAACAAACTTCTGAGGTGTAGATAGGAAAATGCTTAAAGCAGTCATAAGCAAAATCCAGGATGGAGCTGAACTTTCCCAAATATTTCTGTACTGTGGCAGAAACTGCACCAAAAAGCCAATTCATCCAAATAAACTGAACTGGGAACGGGCAGACTGATGCTGCCTAAGCAGCAGCCCTCTACACACAGCACCAGGAATACCAGAAAAGAAAGCTGCACTGCAGAGCTGCAATATAAGGGGCAGGAGTGTATGTGGGCAGTGCCATACTGCTCTGTTTAGGTGAGGGGTGTGATGTGGTCTCCGTGCACTGCCACGCAGGCACGGAAGGTGTGGTACAGCAAACAGAGCCCAAGCTCCTGAGGCATGTGCAAAAATGTTGCAGAACTTAAGTACCATGAATGGTAACCAAATTTAATCCCCATCCTGAAGAGAAAAGGTGATGAACAGAAGAGGAACTGAATGCATGTTAGCAACTAATACAAAGATGTCAAGGATATCCTCATAGGAGCAAGCAGGAATCACCATCACTAACATTACCCCCTTCAGTATGGTAAAAGAATTGTGACAGGTCAAGGCAGGTGATTCTTGCCCTCTACTCCACTCTTCTGACACTTCACCTGGGCTACTATGGGCTGCTCTGTGGGCGCCAGCACAAAAAGGATGTGGACTTTTTAGAGTAAATCCAGAGTGGGCCACAAGGATGATCAGATGGATGGAGCACCATCCATTGGAAGGCCTTGGGATGATTTTGTAGCAGCCTTCCAGTACCAAAAGGGAGCCTACAAGAAAGATGAAGAGAGAAGTTCTACAGGAGCATGAAGTGATAGGAAAGGGGGAATGCGTTGAAACAGAAAGAGAGTAGGTTTATATTAGAAATTAGGAGAAATTCTTTACTGTCAGAGTGGTGAGGCACCAGAACAGAGAAGTTGTGGATGCCCCATCCCTGGCAGTGTTCCAGGCCAGGCTGGATGTGGCTTTGAGCTGGTGTAGTGGAAGGTGTCCCCTGACCACGGCAGGGGAGTTTAAGATCCATCTTTCCTTTACACCTGTGGCTGCTGTGCTAAGCTGTGCCCATGTGCTTCCCCAGGGAGTCTTGGGGCTCGCACAAGCTCCACTGCAGCTGCTGCCATGTGTCATGGCTCCCAGAACTGTTAGTGACACAGGCATTTTGTATCTCTTGAGTCCCTGCTGGGCACACCTGCGCAGGATGTAGTATTGTGTGTCCTGTATGGGTTTATTGTAAAGCTGGTTATTTTTTATAAGTTAAGAATTTTGTTTGACCCTCAGTTCCCCCCATGTTCTCCCTCATTAATGCTTCGTTCCTTCCACCAGTTACCTGTCCATCATTGTAACCAACCCCCTTTCATTTCTAGAAATTTCTATGTCAATCTTCCCTTACCTAACGTATGATTTGTCCCCTGAGCCTTTTCCCTCCCCTGGGCCATTCCTATTGGTTCAGTTGTGTCCCTTGCTCCTCCCCTGGGCTTCGTTCATTGGTCCCTCGTGGCTCCTCGTGTTACACCCTTCCCCTTTATCAGTGCCTCCCTAAGGGTTTTTCTTTGACACTGTTACTGGCCCCGCCTGGGTCAATAAAGCACCTTTGCATCCACACACGTGTCCACTCCTTCCTTCGTTCACCTCAGTGCTTCGCAGTCCTGCTCTGGCCTGCATCACCACGCCGCAGACGGAGCCACTACTCAGGGTTCTCGTAGAGAACCTGGGAGTGGCGGGATTCGTAGTCTCCACCGGTCACTCTGGGAGCGGCTAGCCAGCACCCGTCAGCTCCAGTGGCTGCGGGACGAGACTGGAGTTGGTGAGCCACCGTGGGGCGGCTTCGCCCGAACCCATCAACTTCGGTGCCGAACATGATGCAGCTTTGAAGACATTGCCAGTGCAACGTGGCTTTGAAGGCGTCGCGGCTCGGAAGGAGCCGCCTGACAGCGCTGGATCTGTCCTGTGGGCATCGGCCCTTTTGGAATTATCGGTTCCTGGCAGCACCCACACCTCCGCGTAAGCAGGCCAATTTTTGTCCAGCGGTGCCCTGGGGGAGCGAGGGTGCACTCCCATCTTGCAGTGTGCAGATAAAGGAACGCCTTCCTGGACTGGGGACTGCTCCTGCTGTTTTTTTTTCCTGAAGTCAGCGGTCTGGTGAGTTTTCCCCTGGTGGTGTTGGAATGGACCCGGCCAGGGGGGGCTCCCTTTAGGAGGTTGTTAATCCCAGGGGAGGGGACACGCTGTGCACAGCGTGAGCAGTTGCTGCTGCGGCTTTTGGGACCCTTTTCAAAGTTTTAACTTTTCTGTTTCCAGCAGCAAGTGGTGGAAGTGTTCTGAGTTGGCAGCATGGGTAATAGGCTGTCTTCTCAGCAGAAGGAGGTATATTTCCAAGTTGTGGGATTCCTGCAGGAGGGGGGTGAACGGTTTTCTAAGGGTTTAGTCAAAAGCTTTGTCCGATGGATGTTTTCTAAGTTCCCGCAGTTGACCCCTAAAGAGGTCAAAGAACAGAGTTTCTGGAACTGTGGGTTGAGAATTGACTGAAAGTACCAAGAAAAGTGGGAAAAGCGATCCTACTGTCAGGGAAGGGTATATGCGGCTGTTTCTTTTAATTATCGAAGTTGTAAAAAATAATGCTGTGATTTGTGAACGGGAAAGTGGAAAATGTCCTGTAGCAAGCTCCCCAGTTCTCCCTCAATCCCCATCCCTGCCTTCTTTCCCTACTCCCACTTCCCCTACGCCGGGTGGAGGGGGGGAAGCAACCCGTCCAGTGCAGACACATGGCTGCTACTGTCTCCCTGGCTTCCCCCAGTCCCCTCGGTACCCTTGCCCCGACAGTGCAGGCCACACTGTCGAGGAACCTGCTCCTAACCCTCCTTCCAATCCCCTTTTCCCAGTTTCTCAGCCCAAAAAGGTTCAAGGTCGCTTTAGTGCCCAAAACACCTTCCTCGCGCGATCCCAAGACATGCCACGAGATGGTCGCCACCTCGTGGCAGCTGCTCTCATGCTACAAAATGGCTGCCACCGCGTGGCTGGGTGTTCTTCTCCCTCTTTGTCATCACAAAATGGCCACTGCCACATGGTGACCATGCCCGCGCCGCAAAATGGCTGCCACCTCGTGGCAGAAGCGTCTCCTTCCCACAAGCCCTTTCGTCCCGCCCTGCCTCCTAACCCCAACTCTTTCCCTCCTCTTCCTCTGCGGCATTTGCATTGTCTCCTCCCACATATGATTACGTAACGCCTCCTCCCCTGTCACCTGACCCCTCCCCTTTTCCCACAACATTACCATCTGCTCTGCCCATGCTCCACACAGCCTCTGCCCAGAGTTCCGCCCCTCACCCTCAGGGTGCCGCCCCCTCGGTTCCTGTTTCCCACGCCCTGCCTCCCGGTCCCCATGGTGATGCAGCAGCCCCGGGGGGGGCCCCTGAGTGCAGGGGGAGATAGAAGGGAGGACAAGGGGGAGAACATTCTAGTCACCACGGTCAAAAAAACTGAATGCGCAGCGCGCAGCCCTATTATATAAATAGGGTAGTCTGCGGGGGTCAGCTAATCATAATAATGTTTGCCAATTAACTACATCAGATTGTCGTGAACCTTACAGACTCAGACTAACTCACTCTATCGTTTATTCCAATCAGGACTGGCTCGAGATTGGTGCGGAACCAGGACTTCTCCCACATATTCAACAGGCGGAGACCAACAGGCGCATTCCATCCGTCGACTGCAAGTATCTTGTTGTCGGGGACACTAAGTACACTCCCTTGGGAGTTGAAGTCGTTCCAGCAGTCCTCACACTCAAGCCAGAGCACTTCACCCTCATGATGCGCTGTGTCCACCCCCCTCTCTCCCTGCTGGAAGGCCAGATCATTGCAGAAGATATCCCTATACCACATTTTATGTGCGATGACCTGGACCTTTCTGTCTTTTACACTGAGGTGCTAGGAGAGGAAAAGCCCCTTGTGTGGTGTGGCCTTAAGAGCGATGGCCAATTTATTCAACTTCAGGGGATGATGGACACGGGAGCAAATTCCTCCACACAAATGGCCGTCACAATGGGAGCTGCAAAACGTGAGTAGCTCAGTACTGGGAGTTGGAAGTTTCCAATCGGCACGCAGATCAAAGAGCATAGTGCAAATTACAGGGCCGAATGGGCAATTTGCGTCTGTACGCCTGTTCGTTCTGAATTCCAAGTTTACCCTGTGGGGGAGAGATGCCATGTCACAATGGGGGGAGAAATTGGACTTGCCCGCTCCTCAGCATTTTTAGGCGCGGCCACTGGGGAGCGCCCTACCCTTAAACTGAATTGGCTTACAGATAAACCAGTCTGGGTAGAGCAGTAGCAGCTGAACAAACAAAAATTAAAGGCGCTCACTTAGATTGTGGAAGAGGAACTGGCCAAAGGCCACATAGTGGAAACCAACAGCCCCTGGAACTCTCCTGTTTTTCTTATCAGGAAGCATGGAGGTGACAGGTGGCGCCTTCTCCACGATCTGAGAAGAATCAATAATGTCATTGAAGACATAGGTTCCCTCCAACCAGGGATTCCTTCCCTATCTATGCTCCCACAAAATTGGAAATTGGCAATTATTGACATCAAAGACTGTTTCTTTCATATTCCCTTTCACCCAGATGATGCACCACAGTCTGCTTTCTCTGCCCTCCATTAACAGAGGAGCTCCCATGAAGCGCTACCACTGCTGCGTTCTTCCTCAGGGAATGAAAAACAGCCCTACTCTCTGCCAGTGGTATGTTGCTAGGGTTCTGTCCCCTGTGCGCGCAAGGGATAAAAAATGCATAATATATCATTACATGGATGATATTCTTATTTGTGCCCCTGACGACGACATGCTTGCATGCAGCTTAGAGGACACTATTACAGCCTTGTCAGTGGCAGGATTTGAGTTGCAAACAGAGAAAGTACAATGCCTGCCGCCTTGGAAGTATCTGGGCCTTGAGATCACCTACCCTAGCATTACACCCCAAAAAATCCTAATTTACACTAACCCAAAAACCCTAAGAGACCTGCACCAGCTCTGTGGATCCCTAAACTGGATTAGGCCCTGGCTGGGGCTCACCACAAGAGATTTATCCCCTCTCTTCAACTTGTTAAAAGTGGGGGGGAGACCCTGGATTCCCCAAGGTCCCTGACTCTGGAGGCCAGGACAGCACTCAAGAAGGTCCAATCCATCATTGCAAGTCAACACGCCCACCGGTGTTGTGAGGATCTGCCCTTCATCTTCATCATTCTGGGTAGGCTACCGCATCTTTACGGGTTGATTTTTCAATGGGATACGGACCAAAAGGACCCCCTCTTAATTATAGAGTGGGTGTTCCTTGGTCACCAGCTGTCCAAGAGCATCACCAAGCCACAAGAGCTGATGGCTCAGCTGATCATGAGGGCTAGGGCTCACCTGCGTGTGTTGGCGGGGTGCGATTTTGCATGCATTCACCTCCCTATCCAAACATCCATGGGGAGGATATCTTCGGACACTGTGGAAAATTTATACCGGTCTAATGAGAATTTGCAGTTCGTCCTAGACAGCTACACTGGCCAAATTTCAATCAACCGTCCAGGCCACAAATTGTTTAATGTTGAATTTAATTTAATTCCAAAAGAGGTTCAAAGTTGCCATCCACTCAAAGCCCTGACAGTTTTTACAGACGCATCTGGAGGATCCCACAAGTCAGTCATTACTTAGAAGGACCCTCAGACTCAGCAGTGGGAAGCTGATGTTCAGATTGTGGAGGGTTCTCCACAAGTTGCTGAGTTAGATGCAGTCGTCAGGGCCTTTAAGAAGTTTCCACAGCCTTTTAATCTAATAACCAATTCGGCCTATGTAGCAGGCCTGGTGTCCTGGGCAGAACATGCAGCATGCAAAGAAGTTTCCAATCCTGCCATCTATCACTTTCTCTCGCATTTAATACCCCTGGTTTCCCACCCCTGGTTTCCCACCTTCTTTGTAATGCCTGTAAGATCACACACCGACCTCCCTGGGTTTATTACTGAGGGAAACCGCAGAGCAGACGCCCTAGCCGCACCCCTGCAGCTGGCTGGCCTACCTAGCATCTACCAGCAGGCCAAGCTAAGTCATCAGCAATTTCATCAGAATGCCCCAGGGCTGGTCTGCCAATTTCACCTGCAGCAAGACCAAGCCAATGCAATTGTGGCCACCTGCCCAAATTGCCAGAAGACGGCTCTACCATCACTGGGTTCCGGGGTGAACCCTAGAGGACTCCGCAGCTGCGAAGTCTGGCAAACTGATGTCATCCAGGTGTCCGAATTTGGGTGGTTCAAATATGTCCATGTATCTGTGGACACCTTCTCATGGGCAGTCTTTTCCTCAGCCCAGACTGGGGAAAAAAGTGGCAGATGCACAAAAACATCTGATTCATACCTTTGCAGTTTTGGGGATCCCATCTACCATCAAAACAGATAATGGCCCAGCTTATACCTCCAAGGCGTTTGGTGAGTTTTTGCAGGAATGGGGGGTAAAACATCAGATGGGAATACCACACTCCCCCACTGGCCAGGCTGTAATAAAACGCATGCACCAGACTTTAAAGCAAGTCCTTGCCTGCCAACGGGGAGATGTCCAAGCTCTGTCCCCACATCTCAGACTTTGTAAAGCACTCTTTACTATCAATTTTTTGAACTGTTCTTTTGACAGACTGGAGCCGCCAGTCCTGAGACATTTCCATCAGCAACAACACTATGGGTTAAAAGAAAAGCCACCTGTCCTTATTAGGGACCCAGACTCTGGAGAAATCCAGGGTCCATTCCAACTTATCACTTGGGGTCACAGATACACCTGCATGTCCACGCCCTCAGATGTCAGATGGGTCCCTAAGAAACTAATCAAACCCTATACACCAACAGAGTCTGTTAGCGCACCTCAAGCAGTAACCCCCCACGGCCAGGAAGACCCCAATGACCGCATGTTTGCACAGAATAGAAAACGCCGCAGGAGGGGAAGAAACTCATGATATTATCTCTTTTATTCACTTGCCTCCCCTCAAAGAAATTCCACTGTTATGTTTGTCTTAGTATTCATTATGTGTTCTGTTTTCATTTCATTTCAGGCACCCACAATGCTCCTTGCAATTGTGGAAGCTGTCCTGCATGAAGAGCATAATTTATTTTGCTGTCATTCGTTTCCTGCCATCCATGTGCTTCAGTGTCTTGTAGCAAGTCATCACTGCCTCCACCACAAAGCCTTCCTCAGCATGCAAGATTGCCTTTCTGCCGGTGTTGCAAAGAACAATAGATGGTAGGATAGCCAAAAGGCAGAGAGCACCGGAGTGTAAAGGACTGGACTTTACACCTTTTACAGCACCCTCTGCATGAACTGGACTCTGGCCCTTTTTACAGTGTCCCCCTCTCCTTTTTAAAACAAAATAGGGGGAGATGTAACATTGTGTGTCCTGTATGGGTTTATTGTAAAGTTGGTTACTTTTTATAAGTTGAGAATTTGGTTTGACCCTCAGTTCCCCCCATGTTCTCCCTCATAATGCTTTGTTCCTTCCACCAGTTACCTGTCCATCATTGTAACCAACCCCCTTTCATTTCTAGAAATTTCTATGTCAATCTTCCCTTACCTAACATATGATTTGTCCCCTGAGCCTTTTCCCTCCCCTGGGCCATTCCTATTGGTTCAGTTGTGTCCCTTGCTCCTCCCCTGGGCTTCGTTCATTGGTCCCTCGTGGCTCCTCGTGTTACACCCTTCCCCTTTATCAGTGCCTCCCTAAGGGATTTTCTTTGACACCGTTACTGGCCCCGCCTGGGTCAATAAAGCGCCTTGGCATCCACACACGTGTCCACTCCTTCCTTCGTTCGCCTCAGTGCTTCGCAGTCCTGCTCTGGCCTGCATCACCACGCCGCAGACGGAGCCACTACACAGGGGCTCTCGCAGAGGACCTGGGAGTGGCGGGATTCGTAGTCTCCACTGGTCACTCTGGGAGTGGCTAGCCAGCACCCGTCAGCTCCAGTGGCTGTGGGATGAGACTGCACAGGACACAGTCAGGGCAGCCCCTTGAGAGGCACTTGCTTGTCCCCCCATGTCCTCTCTCCTGTGACAAGTGTTGCCATAAGAGCATAGAAATTTGGCAGAAGATAAACTCTGGCATTCCAGCTGGTCCTGGGAGACCAGAGGGGCTGGGTGCATCTGGGCTTCATTTCTCATTGTAAACAACCAGGCACTGTAAGTCTGGTCATGTTCAGTGGGATCCCAGGTGCAGAGATAGCAAGGGTTACACCAGAAACCCGGCCACATTAGCGGTTCCAGATTCACGAATAGTGTGGTTCATGAATTTAATACTGGAAGTTTGGTCGAGCTCAAAAAGAACTTTCACAAACACAGATGTGTTCCTACTCTGGTCACTGATAGAGGCCTTTTCCTGGGAAAGTGAGGGAAAGCAAGCAGCCAGCCACACATGGCCTGGATTTGTCACCTCTGTGCTGTTTACAAGAACAGCCTATTAACTATTTTTTGCTTGTGAAGAGCAGATCCTGCATAGGGAAAATGGTAGCAGATTCTTTGGGGAAATTGTTAAGCTAATGGCTTTTCAGACCAAGGTCCTGTTTAGAAAACACCATCAGTATCTCTTACTGACTAGTTACTATAGATGGATTGGGAGAATACTAAATATGCTTCTGTTATGTCTCCCCTGATTCAACTATATAGTGTTTTGACAGGACTTCTGTTTCTAGATATCTCTGCAATAGAAAGAAATCAATAGTAGGTCATTTTTGGTTATTCTTCCCTCAGATAATGCTTTTCTTTTGCACTTTTGCTCATTTGATCAGGTCCAGAGATAATTACTGTCACACTTCCTCTTATCATTGACATTACTGTCAAGAGCTGGACTGAGTTTACATAACCATTTCTATAAACCGTGATTTTCAAAGGAGGTGCTATATGGAGTACATCCAAGAGCCAACACTTATTCTTAAAACAAAAGGTATTTTTAAAGCCAAAACTGGCCTTGAAAGGCAGCCTAACCATTCACTGGACCAAGTTCAACTTCCTTCACCAAAAGATTTCTGTTTCTTCTTCTTTGTTAAGACAGCCTCAAGTAAAATTCTAAATTGCCTCTAAAACTCTTACTTGGCTGCATGTAGCTCTACAACCACAAGAGGGGGCACTTGAATAAAATTTTGATCAGTTTGGCAAATACCTCTCACCTCCTTTTGTGCATGGTGGTTCTGTGTGTTGGAGAAGGGGAAGAACTAAAAGATTATGAAGGTGCATGGAAACTAAACAGCCCATCAAGTCCTGGAGTATATTGCTGAGTTCTTCTAATAGGTGGATCTTGCACTGTTTCAGTTGTGCTTTGCTTTAAATCGACTAATACAATACACACACAAAAAATTATCCATCAAAATAAAGAAAACACTGAGTTATATTTTTCCATGGTCTGGAATTTTTTTTTCTGCTTCAGTAGGCAATATGGCATTTTACAAGAAAGACTTTGTTCCATGCTTAACATCCATGTACAGGCATCTAAAGGATTTAACTAGACTAAAGTGCAAATCTGGTGCAGAGAAACTGCACTACAGTTTGTTTTAAAAGAGATTTGTTTTCTATTGAATATTAATCCCAATATTTCCGGGTGGGACGTGCCTGGCCCCGTCTGACCCTTGCTGCTGGACCAAAGGCAGCAGCTGTGCTGTTTCACCTCAGAGATACCTTTGGCTGGCTGGGTGCTGCAGCTCGGCACTCGGAACAAATCCAGGCATAGTAGGAACTCAGTTTACCTCTGGTGGAAAAGGTTCAGGCGACGGTAAAGAGAAAGGAGAGGATTATATCATAGAGTCTTAATCCAGAGTTTTATTCCAGGATGACCGACCTCTGAATGTGGTAACAGCTCCCAGTAGAACCCCGGGCCACATGGTCTCGTCTCCTTTTAAGCCCCGGGGACAGGGGGAGGGGAAGGGACAGGTGAGGCACCAACCAGGTGTGAGGAGGGGAAGGCTCAAGGGATACAGACACTTGGACAGGCCAATGAGCCCGGACCTGAGGGGCATCTTTTGAACTTCTGCCAACCACACGATGCCCTTGCTGGAATGTTAAGATTGATGGACAGCTCTTAGCAGGAGGGCAAAAGGGGAAAGGAAAGGCACATCTGAGGGGTTGGGATAGGTGAAACAGGAAATGGCATCACACTGCAACAGTTTTCCATATCTGCCTGGAGTACAGAGAGTATCTACCTAAGAGGAGCAATAAATGGAGGTAAGTATATTTTCATATGCATTATCAGTACTCTGCACTTCAGTTATGCTGATGTGTCCAAACTTTCTGAGTGACTAGGGCTTAGCTAAGCATTATAAAAATAGATGTGTAGCTCTGCTAGACCATGTTTTGTGTTCTTTGCCCCTCTCTAAAGCCTCTCTGGTCTTTCATGATTGACAAAGTGCAGCACTTGGGAAGAACTGATTTTTAGCTCCGGGAATTTAAAGATTTTCAAGACTGAAACTATGAAAGAAGCAGGCACAAGTTTAAATGCAGGACTGAGACCTACTTTTACCAGTAGAGTCAATAGCAGATTTTTATGTGTATTTCCCCTCCTCCTTCCACTCTTGCTTTTGTTCAGTTTAAATCTAAACTCTGGATGTGGACACTGTGATGCTCAGGACTGGAAACAGGGCTGTGTTCACTGGAGCATCAGGCTCATACATGGAATTGCAGTAAAGATGTCTCAGCAGAGATCCACTACTGCCATGGCATGGTTCCTGCTCATAGATCCAAACCTTATCCAGAGCTAGAGCAGATTCCTTTTGTCTGAGTGGGGACGATGAAGAGATGAATGCTGATTTCAGGACTCAGATTGTAACACTGAGGAGAGGAAAATATAATAGAAGAGATCTGATGCAACTAACAAAACATCTTGCTTTTCCCTTTCCTATTGCCCAGAGAGTCACAGGTGTGACTCTCACTGTCTTTCAGGGGCCATAAAACAGTGAGGAACCGTAGTTTGAAAATAACTCTTGTAACAAGAGTTCTTAGGTATGGCAGGGTTCTAGAACAGAAAAGAAAAGAGAGGAAGTAGTGACAATCCACTATTAAATTTATCACATTACCCTATTCTTGCTAGTGACATATCCACAATAAATTAAGTTGATTCTTTTGCTGCTGCCCATGATATGAACTCCATGTAGGAGAACAGACATATGGCTGGATTGTAACTTGTGTGTTACTTCCCTCCTCCCCTCTTGCTTTTATCTTCTCTTATGATACCGTGGGTTTCATTTTAAAGCCTCACAGCACTGGCCTAACTGCACTCTATGACAGCTGCAATCAAATCTGGTTTGCCTGACTGCTTACAGTTCTACCAATGAAATTCTGGCTGACTGCAGTAAGAACAGAATTGGAGCAGTTCAGGCTCCTCTAAAAATACCACTTCAAGAGATTGCTGTAGAAGAACACCATGATTCTCCATGTGAAAGAGTGAACATTTATTAGGGCCAACATCAATGAAATTGGAACCTGAGACAGGGAAGGAGATGCCTTTTTTTTGCTTATGTGGGTTATGGGGGAGAAAGCAGAACCTAATTTTCCTGGTCCCAGGCAGATTGGTTGAACCTGAGCCTTATTGTCTAAAGTTATGCCAAATGCCATTCTGTTGATGTCTTTGACTTCTCATAAGACATTTCATCCTGCTTCAAAGCCCTTGACTATCTGAGAACTATTCAAGGTCAGCTACTGCCCCACTTTATATTGCTGCTTTTCAGAGAAGGCATCCACAGAACTATGGCTACTTAAGTGTATCTGTGACAAAGCTAGGACAATTTTCTTTGATTCTCTTTCTTCCTTGAGAAAGAAAGGCTGCTTGGCTCCACTGACAGCAGTGAAATTTTAAATTCCTGAGACTCCAATTAAGAACTAGATCTGTTTCCAAAACACCACGGGATAAAGGATTTGAATTTATTGTCATGAATATAAAGCTGATCTCCTTAATTGTGGCTACAGACAAGCCTTTCTGTCTTGCAGGGTAAGAGAGTACTCATCCTGTACTCCAACAAAATGGAGACTGCAACTACTGCTTTTTCCCTTTGTGAGAAGTCTAGATTTCAGGAACTGGCAGTGGTGAGATAAACAAACTATTAGGAGTGGTGAGCTAATAAAACAGTTGGCAAACTTCCTGTGTCAAATCTGCCTTGTGTCCAGCTCTCTGAGACATTTAGGACTTGATGTTCCCAAGTGTGTGCCATCTCTCTCTATATCAGACAGCCAAATATGCAAAATTGCTACTTGGTATTTTGATTGAATATTACTTGAGAAGTAGGCCTGGTAGTACTTTTTGTCTTCAAAAAGTATGTATTCACTACTGGGATCTGCCAAAAAAAGGAGATGATGCTGTGAGCTGTAGCAATTCAGAAATAGGCTCTGCCTCAGCTCTGCCTAAGTTTGCTCTGCCAAAGCCTTCAATGTCAGTTTGGCTCCTTGTCTGTTGATGGTGATTACAGTGGACTTCTGGTGAGCTCAGAATAATTAAGGTAAATTTTCAGTTGTTTGAGATCAACCATCCTATATTTCTCCTTTTTCTGAGCTGTGCGTGGGTAAAGACCTGGATCCAGTGTTCACCAAGAGACTGGAAAACAGCAATCTCTAAGGGTACCACCAAAATGTCACTCTGTAACTGCAGCTGATGCACCACTAATTGCCAAAAGCAGATGCATAGCAATTGGGGGTGTCAAAGCCACTGAGATGCTTGCAGATCTAAGCATAGAGTTGGGCTCAAAGAGGGCAGAACATGATTTTAACATTGGATTCCAAGGAAGGCTCTTATGTAAACCGAGTAATAGACCTCTGCAACTGCTCAGCATTGTGCATGGTGTCCAAGCCAATCAAGACCAGGTTCTGGCCATATGGAAATGTATTTTGATTGAGTTATAATCACTGACACAGGACTCTTTGAACCTGTTTAAAACCTAATCTTTAAAACCAGCTAGACATATTCAGGGATGAAAAGTTCATGGACTGTAAGGAAACAGGACACTTTCTGTGTTTGAGGAGGTCTGAAGCCATGAAACCAGAAGCTGAGATACAGTGGGAGAAAAGCTGTTGCCTGCTCAATGTGACATTGGTCTTTCCCTTCATATTGTTATCAAAAAGTACCCCCTCTGAGGAAGACCTTTGCTCTTGGTACTATAGCTGCCAGTTTTCACTGCTCTCGGTGCAGGTGCTTCTGAACAAGGCAACTAAAGTGCCAGGGTTGCATACACACTTGCCTTAGTTCATAAACGTTTGTACCAAAAGAGAGGACAATTTATTAGGTTTTCATCTTCGACTTGGGGGCAAACACTATGTTATACAGGGAAGCTTAGTCTGAAATACATTTTTCTTCTGAGGAAATTGCAGCACCTCTGCAGTTCTGAGATTGTCACATTCCCAAATGCAAAGAACAGAGAGATTTCAAACCCAGAAACAAAACACTTCAGCAGTTTTCTCTATTTCGCACCCTCACCTCCCACTGTTTTATTGAATTCCTTCTTAAGCCAGAAGTGATGGCACTAAAGACAACAAGGAAGATCTTTGAGAGAAATGGAATGCATTATAGTGGATGGAGGAAGGCAGAATCCAGCATTTCTGTAAAGAAAATTGAGCAGACTAATTTTGCTCCTTACCACAGATTGTGTGTTGTTTCCTCAGAAGAAAATAGAAATGAATACTTAATGAAATACCCTCTCCTGCCGTTTGGCTCCTCAAGGGCTGTCAGACTCAGATCTCTCATTATCTTTTTTCTTGAAGGCAGTCTACAGCACAAAGGTTATAAAAAAGTTGTTTTTTTCCCCCATTGCAGATATTTGAGCTGTTTGGAAAAACAAAACGAAACAAAACCAAAACAAAACAAACCCACAAAAAAAGAAAATTTAAAAGGAAACATAATAGTGTCAGTGTTCTGACGACTTGGTTCTACTGTCAAGGACAGAATAAAACAGTAATTGGCTGCAATAGATAAATGATTTGTTCAGACAAATGTCCCTCTGTAAACTGGCAGATGATTCCAAGTTGGGTGGCAGTGCTGATCTGCTGGAGGACGGGAAGGCTCTGCAGAGGAATCTGGACTGATGGGCCAAGGCCAACAGCAAGAGGTTCATCATGACTCAATGTCAGATCCTACACTCTGGTCACAACGACCCCATACAGTGCTACGGGCTGGGGAAAGAGTGGCTGAAAGCTGCCTGGGGAAAAAGGACCTGGGGGTGGCTGTTCAGATGGCAGTGGCTGAACATGAGCCAGCAGTGAGCCCAGGTGGTTAAGGCCAGTGGCATCCTGGCTTGTATCAGCAATAGAAAATAGAAAAAAAAATCTTTTTGATAGAAAAGATTAGAAAAAAGAAAAAAAAAAGATCTTTTTGAAATTCTCATCAGGAAGACTTGCTGCAACTGCCAGCCCTTACATTAAAAAGAAAACAAAATCAACCCAAAAAACCAAACCAGAGCAAACCAACCAACAAAACAAGAAAACTCCAAAAGAATTATTTTTTTGGGGAAAGGAAGGTAGGGAGAAGAGAGCAAAGAGATTGTGGACAGCTGCTATAACTATTTTCATGTGCAAGAGACTGGAAGGAATTGAAAGATAAGATGGTTTTATTCCAAAGTGCCTGTACAAAAATAAAATGTTAATTCCTTCATTACTAAAAATATTACCACCAGTAGACAGGGCTGAAACTGTCTATTTCCATGGAGACCACTGCAGTATTTTAGAGCTCTGGTTTTGTGGGCAGAGGAATATGCTGTTAAATTAACTAATACTTGAGAAGATAGACGTAAAATTCTCACCACATATTTTGGGAACTCACATTATCTTAAGGCAATGCAACAACAACAACAACATTATTATAACAATGAGCTACAACAGCATTATAATAAGCTCCTCTGGCCTTCACTAAGTAGTTCTTTCTGGTGATGCCAGTGACACAAATATGCAGAAACAGTGTGAGTGTTCTGATGGTCTTTACCAGGGCCCTCCCCATTCTGCAATAAGGAGTCATCCCTCTGACACTGCTGTGAAAGGGAACAACCTGATGCTGTCAAACATGCGCAGCGCGTTTGTTCTACTTCCCATGACAGAAAGAGCAGAGAGCAGACTGTGTTAACCTCATACAGACAATAGTCAAAATAAAGCAGAAAGAAGGAAGAGGCAAGCCATTTTTCTGGTTTTTTTGTTCATTTCTAAGATATGAAATCACTATGGTGAGCAAGTGGTGCGTGTAATGCCACTGCCTGGTGGTTCTTACTGATTGATCTGCTTACAAATATATAATGCATCAAGCTCTTACAAATCCTTCCTTCCTTCCTTCCTTCCTTCCTTCCTTCCTTCCTTCCTTCCTTCCTTCCTTCCTTCCTTCCTTCCTTCCTTCCTTCCTTCCTTCCTTCCTTCCTTCCTTCCTTCCTTCCTTCCTTCCTTCCTTCCTTCCTTCCTTCCTTCCTTCCTTCCTTCCTTCCTTCCTTCCTTCCTTCCTTCCTTCCTTCCTTCCTTCCTTCCTTCCTTCCTTCCTTCCTTCCTTCCTTCCTTCCTTCCTTCCTTCCTTCCTTCCTTCCTTCCTTCCTTCCTTCCTTCCTTCCTTCCTTCCTTCCTTCCTTCCTTCCTTCCTTCCTTCCTTCCTTCCTTCCTTCCTTCCTTCCTTCCTTCCTTCCTTCCTTCCTTCCTTCCTTCCTTCCTTCCTTCCTTCCTTCCTTCCTTCCTTCCTTCCTTCCTTCCTTCCTTCCTTCCTTCCTTCCTTCCTTCCTTCCTTCCTTCCTTCCTTCCTTCCTTCCTTCCTTCCTTCCGTCCTTCCTTCCTTCCTTCCTTCCTTCCTTCCTTCCTTCCTTCCTTCCTTCCTTCCTTCCTTCCTTCCGTCCTTCCTTCCTTCCGTCCTTCCTTCCTCTCTCATGCAAGAGTTCATTACTCTTGCAAGCCTCAGGATGAGCTGTGATCCAGTTTGCTTGGCAAGGATGAGTTTAGTCTGTCAGTATCTGCCCTTCATTCCTATGTAAAAACTTGCACAAAAAACATTGGCCCAAATTTGCAACCTGAAAGAACTTGTGGGAAGGAGGCTTCTACTCCACTGTGGCATCTGATATGAAGTTAGCTTTCAAATACCAAAAATAGTGTACTGAAGCACAGTGATGGAGTTTCTCACAGATGGATGGTGTAACTTTGATATGAGTGCACCAAGGACATACAGTCTGCTTGCATTTTCCTGTGCAACTTCATCTTGTGTTACTTTTTCCAGAATCTAAAAGCCTGACTGCTATTAACTCAGTTCCTTCACTGCTGAATATCTGGTAGATCTCCAGTGCAGCATTAATACTTTGTACCTATTTTCTTGTACTAATACCATGCTTAATCAAAATATTGGCAAGTTTTGTTCTTATCACAGTAGAACTGTGTAACTCCTGAGCCCAAGCCTGAGAACATTTTAGAAGGTATATCAAAAAGGCCATGTCTTTTCTTGTAGACTCTAGCTTTCTCGTCATCTCTACTCACACATTCTGTTGATATAATTAGGAAATTTACAATGTCTTGAGTAAAATCAATGCTAAAAAAAGGAACTACTGTAATTGTCATATTCTATCCTTTGTAATTCTATCATGCAGGCTTAGACCTACCTACTTTTTCTGCTCCCTGAGCAGAAACTCACCAACTCTTCATCAGGAATAGCATAAAAATGTCAGTCCATTCCCCAAAACAACTTCTAAAAGCCAGGAAGCCAGTAACTGAGATGTGTCTTTCAGAAACCAGTAGATATCTTGGCTTGGAAAGGTAATTAAAGCAGCAATATTTTCAGTGAAGTTAGTAGAGTTCCCTGCATCTAACTACCAAATCCTTGTTCACTGGACCAGCTGAACCATAAAGTCACTTAGCTGTATCAGAGCAAAACCCTTGTGTACATGGACTCTCTAAACCATTTTCTTACCAAATTAGGATAACTCAAAAAGTTGTTCAGAGTGATTGTTTTCACTTTCTGGAAAGTGTCTGTTTTAGTAATTTGGAAATAGATTTAAGAAGTAGTGCTGTTTCTGCACAGAACCCCACCACTCCACTCTGCCAGGTCTTGTGTCACACTTAAGCTGGCAATGTGTATTGTTTTGATAGACAGATGAAGGGAAGGTATCATTTTCCTTACCGTCAGCTTTCCCTATGTTTGTGTCTGTTTACCATGCAGGTGTAGACAAGACGCTTCTCTGGAACTCCATTGCTCCTCCATTACTATTCATAGTCTCTTCTCCTTTCCCAGCCTACCTGCACCATGGAAATGTTCTTGAGACCTCTCAGAGCTGCCTCCTTCCTCATGCAAGGGCAGTGCAGCTGATTGTGTTGTTTCAAGAATAAACTGAACTGTATGACACAGGGCAAGATTTCTTTATTCCCAAAGCCTTTACACTTCTGACCAAAAGATATGACTGCCACTTACACAGTCCTTGTGGTGAAGCAGGCTTCAGGGCTGGGTCATTAACTCTATCCATTTAATAGTAGAATGGTTTCCTGTGATCCTCATCACATCATCGGTGCAGATGGGCTGGCAAGAGGTAAGATGTCATGAGGGAGTTACCTAATGCTTTTTACAGACTTTTTATGTGCTTTTGTGTCTAAGGCACCAGAAATATTACTGCTATTAATGATGAATGAAGAAGACAAATTCTATCACTGATTTGAATATGGAAGTACTGAGCCACGTGTCCTATGATTGCCAATTACCTGTTTTGCAGTAATCACAGCAGTACTTGAACAGTGTTACAAGCAGAGGTGTCAGTGCCTTTGAGCATTCATTTCCTGCTGACATGCAGAGGTCTATATAACAAGCATTTAAGTAAACCAGTGACATTAACTAGTGAAAAACAGCAGGTTTGAGCTGTATGCAATTTATGGTCCTGACCAGATCCTGTCTGCAATCTGTGTTCTGCCAAAAGGTCTGTAGGAAGGCACCAGGTAATCTTATAGGCACCTAATGCTAAGGAAACCTGTGGGTGTGTGGTGTGGGTGTGTGTGGGTGTGTGTGTGTGAATTCATACAGCTTCTGGGTGAAAGTAGTTTACATCAGTAGAGTTTGAACTTAGTTTTCAGTGAAACTTGGCTGGCTATACCTCACTGGTTTACAGTATACTATTGACCCTGTTCCTCTGAGATGGCTACTTAATTCAGATCTCACTGGGTCCCCTCAAAGAGCTTCTCAGTTCTGTGCCGTAAAGAAAAAAGCAGCAATCTTCTTGGCTGCTCTGTCTCAGGAGCTAATGAGACAGAGCAAGGATAAATTGCTCAGTGAAAAGTTAATAAGAAACACACACCAAAAAAAAGAATATCTTCTACAGGCACTTATAGAAATTTAGGCTCTTCCATGTGAGGGAACTAGATAAAACAGCCACTTTCCACAGTGTGTTTCTACAAAATCCAGTGATGAAATGAGCCTGATCCTGGCATGGCATCTCTATTTGAGAAGCCTTAAATCCTAGATGAAGAATGCTGAAATTTCTTTACATTCACCAGCTTTTGCTTTTGGTGTAACACAAGACCATGTCAGAGACTGCACTTTTAGGGTGATGGCCTGATTGCCACTACTTTTATATTCACAGCTCGCCAGGAAACCATTGCATTAGTGCCTGAAGCACATACCTGGGCATGAGAGACATATATGGAGGAGAACTCTTGATTCCTTTTGCAAGCTATTGCTAATTTCAAAACACCACTGTAACAATAGACGTAGTTCAATTTACTCAGTCAATGCCTTAAAAAATATTGGCATCGGCTGGAGTTGTGTTCCTAGATATCTTCACTGAAGTAGAACTGCTTGGCTTCTTGGCTGGTACCCATGTGGATATGTCAGAGTATGATAGATCCCCACACGAACATTGACAGTGTAGTCAGAGGAAAAGGACAACTTGCACAGCCCAGTTTTTCTAATTACAGCAGTGATTTAATTCTTGAGGATACCTTCAAATGGTAGAAAGGCACCTACAAAAGTCCTGCAATTGTGGGAAAAAATCAGACCTTAATGATGAAGAGTTTTGGAGGTCCTACAAATTAGAACTCACCAAGCAGGGCAACTAGGAGATGGCACATGATGGAAAAACAAATACAAAGGTGCAAGGAATAGTGTGAAAATCCGGGGAAAGAACTTTTGTGGGAAAACCCCATGTATCAGTCAAGTAATTTTATGTTTGTTTAGGGTATGTTTGAGCAATTAAAAAGACTAAACCAAAATTGGCACAGCTAACCAATATTAAGAAAGAAAAAAAGCTGTGTGAACTTATTAGTATGCTAAAAGGTGCATCCCCATGCTAATCAGGTACCAAGCTAGATTTAAAACTTGAATAACCGTATTTTTCTGTAGTCCAGGGAACTGATAAGAAATAAGAGCATAAGAAATAGGGTGGTGGTCTTTATCGGAATAGCCAGGACTGGAAAACTGAGACATTCATTGTCTGGAGATTTCACTTGAAAACATACATGGACATACAAAGAAATAGGCTCAGTCTCGTCTGAATACCAGGGCTGAGATTTGACTCAGCATCATCTATTGACTCTGTAAATTCCTGTTTCTCTGTCAGTTCTACTCATACGCATTTATGACCAGTTTTCTCTGCTCTGTACCAAGTATAGTCACTATGTATGGAGCTGGTCTCTACTAGTCCATGCACTCACAAGGCAACCTGAAGAGCTGCAAGGCAGACCACAAACAACTAGTTCAAGACAAGATGTGAAGAAAAGAACTCAAATAAAAGGATTTTTATTCGTTTATGAAAGACCTGCACAACCGTACACTTTCCTTTTCTTGAGGAAAGAAAAGGGGAGGATTACAAAAGTTGCTATTTTCTACGCCTGCATTAACATTACTTGCCAGAAACAGCAAAGCCTTCCTGTACCTCAAGCTCAGTTTGGTACATGTGCACAGTTGGGCTTCCATTACACCTATGCATGGAAAGGCTGTAGTATTCTCATGCCTGACTAAGGGCAAAGGCATAAGTGCTGTGCTATCTGTGATGTGAAGGTGAGTTAAATTTCTGAAAAGGGTATGGAGGACAAGCTTGCTTACACATTGGTTTGAGGCAATTACAGGCCCTGAGCCTCACATCTCCTCTTTAAAAACTTTGGAATGTTAACATTTCTGCTACAAACTCAGGAGCAAGGAATACACTCAAAGGAATGCGAAACCTTATTGAGGCAGAATTGTGCAGTACTAGCCCACTAATGGGGACAGTATTTCATGCTGCAGTGGAAAAAGTACTTTCTAGCTTGCAAATGCAAACTAACAGCTCTACCAGGAGGAGAGGAAAAAAGAAAAAGGATCACAGACCCACAGACTCACAAAATCACAGAATAAGCTGACTTAGAAGGCCTCCTCAAGAATTGAGTCCAAGTCCTGCCTCTGCACAGGATCATCCCCAAGAGTCCCACCATATGCCTGAGAATATTGCTCAAATGCTGCTTGAACTCTGTCAGACTGGTGCTGTGAGCATTTCCCTGTGGAACCTGTTCCAGTAGCTAAGTGTCACCATTGAGTCAGGAACGTGAGTGAAGGCGAGACATAACTCTAACTCTCTTCAGCAGGCTGATTCAAGTTTATTAGAAACCCATTCTTTTTGTACATCATTCTGATACAGGTGGACCTGATTGGTCACTTAATTAACACCCCTTCACACAATTGGCCAGTTAAGAAGACACCCTTTGGTAAACATCTTATGAGAAAACAACTGTTCAGAACATCAGCTGCAAGATTGTTTTAATTCTTTCTCTCAGCCTTCTCAAAACTCCCCAGAACATTCCTGGGAAAGTTTATCTGGCTTTCTTTCTGACCAGACAGATGCATCCACACCCAACCACCCTCTGGGGGTGATGCCTAGAGAGGCTACCTGGAGAAGAGGGTAGACAGTGTTAAAGGAATAAAGTAGGTATTTATTAAAAGGCGTTTAAATTATATACCTTGGGCAGTGGCGCGACCATGGCTGCATCCAAGATGGACCCAAGATGGAGCAAAGATGGATGACTGGTCAGGAGTTTTGACACTTTTATAAGTTTTGCTCCAATTGCATATTGGGGTTAATTGTCCAATAACAGTTTCAGGTTATGAAGACCCATTGTCCCAGATTGCTCTCCTCAATTTGCTGTTGTTTACACTTTTTGGGCCTGAAGCTGCAAGTGTCCTTGGTTCTCAGGCTGGAAAAGGATTGTTTTGTCTAACTAAACTGTGAAGAGAACTTGCTAACACCTTATATGAACTTCAGAGTCACACACTAAGGCAGTACAGAATCTGAAAAATATGAAAGCTAAAACTGTAAGCATAAGGGGAAGAACTTTTTTATAATGTCCAACCAAAACCTTCCTGGACACAACTTCCCATGGGTTCTGTCATAGAGAAGAAATCAGTGTCTGTCCCTCCTCTTCCACTCAAAAGGAAATTGTAGTCTGAAATGGGGTCTCCCCTCATTCACTCCAGGCTGAACAGAACAAGTGACCTCAGCTCTCTTCGCACAGCTTCCCCTTTGGGCCCTTCACCACCTTTGTTGCCCTCGTTTGGATACTCTCTAAAAGCTTAATGCCCTTTTTATATGGTATAACCCAAAACTGCCCCCAGGACTCAAGGTGAGGCCACCCCAGTGCAGAGCAGAATGGGACAATCCCCTCCCTGTACCAGCTGGTGATGTTTTGTTTAATGCCAACAGCTTGGGGAATTCACAAGTCTGTCAGGGCTGAGGGAAAACCAGTCTTGTTCAGTTTTCTGAGTTAGTGTCCTCTACTTCACACACTTTATTTGCATTGCCATATTCTTGTTTGTAAGCTGTACTTGGTTCAGGTTTAAGTGTCTCAGTAACTGCTTTGTTGTCTTGGTTATGCACCTGTGAGGACCAGTCTGCCTGCCAGAGCTACTTACAGACACCTTTACTCCTGCTTTTCCTCAAAAATTGGATGCTGTGTGAGCTGAAGGCCAAAGCCCACCACTACACAGGTAACCACTTGGCATAATAGTGGTAGTCCAAACCTCACTTTTCTTGTTGGAGGGTCCAAAGCTGCTCACCCATGAAACACATCCATCTCTGCATGTTTTTCTGGCTTGGTCACTCAGGTCATGATGGCACTTGAGCATAATCCAGCTTGGTGGAGCTGGAGCATAATCCTGCTGTCTTCTGGGGCTGCATGTCCACAGATTTGCCATGTGCCAGGTTAACGCAGTGTCACTGGGTTATGTCTTGGATGCAGTGAGCAAAGCTGGGTCCCTGTCTGGTTAGCAGCTAATGAATGCTCTGTATCCTGCTTTTTCCTGATGGGCACTGATTCTTCAGAGCTGTTCCTTTTCTGCCAAGCCTGGATTGGCTGATTGGCTATATGGAGCAAAGGAAAACAAGCTGACAGTCACGTTTTTCTTCACTACCCTGTTTCCTTCAGTTTCAGAGAGGAGATAAATTGACCCTCAATCCCCTAAGGCTGGTCTACAATACTTTACACTGTCTAATGGATTTTAACACCTCCAGGAATGCAGTCTTTAAACCAAATGTCTATACAATAACTAACTCAATTTTTCATTTAGTAGTGGGGATAGTGAAAAATGTCTGAACTGGAAAGGAAGGAAATGACCTCTGAGCAGAGTAGTTTGCATTTCTTCTTGCCCGGAGCATTACAAATGACACATCCCATGGATTTATTTGCCATGTTCCTGAGCAAAGTGTTAAAAGGTCAGAATTGCAAGCTACATGGAAAATGCACTAGCAACTCTTCACTCTTTTTTTCCTGAGAGTTATTCTGGCTCGCTGGGAGTAGTCCTTCTCTTATGAACACAAACTGGCTTGTAGGGTCTGGGCAAAATGAAGTATTCTAGTTTTGGATAAGAATTTTTTAAGAATCACTGTGAAAGGAGCACTGAAAGATCACCAACAGGGAATCCTTGCTGCATGGACAGAGTCTGAGTCCTCTGTTCTAGTTCTTGAGCTCATAAAATTTCACTGGGTAATTTTTCTCTCTGAGCTGACCTTGAGCATTCACAGTTTCTCAGGAACTGGCTACCGCAGTAGTAGGATACAGTAGAAGAGATTTTTTTTTTAAATTTTGGACACCGTAAGTAACGCAACTAGGGGAGTTGAAAGGAGAGCATGGGGAAATGGAGAAGTTCCTGGATTAGACTGATCAATCTAATCTAAACAATCTAAGAGCTTTTTTAAAGGTTATTGTAGGAAGGAATGCTTATAAGTCATCAGATTCTCTGTTGAAAATACTTTCTAAAGACACATCAAAACTAACTCTGCTGCTACTGACAGTGCATGCACACTGTGTTTCCTTGTTTGTTAACTTCAAAAATCTGATGCCAGGGTATTTTGCCTACTGTATTTACAAACTGAATCCATACCTTTGATCTTCATGCGAAAAAGAGGTTTCTGATCAAGCTCAGTCTTGTTGAAACAAGTTTCCCACTGCTTGATTTGGAGTGGACTCTGTTCCTTCCTATTGACAAGAAAAACCCAATATAGTCCTGCTAACAGCAGGAAAACCTTGGTATTAACCATATAATGTTGGTCAGGTCTTTGCCTCCTGTTTAGATGAGCAATTCCCTAACCTTAATTACAAAATGAGAGACTGAAGACTTACTTGCTATGCTGGGGTTTGAACATCTAACTATGATTCAAAAATTAGAAAAATCTTACTCAAATGCCCTGGCCTTGGAAGAAACATTTCTCTCCTTGAGAGTCATTTAAGTGAACATAGTGATTAAAGGAAAATAGACATGGAGGGAAAGGTGTAACTTGTCCAAACCATCATAGCAAACCAATTGCAGATTTAGGAGCAAAACTTTGCTCTTGACTTGCAGCCCATACATTATCTCTTACAGTCTGTGCTTTTCTGAAAACCTGCTTGAGTAGAAAATATACTTTTTGTGACTGGAGGGAACCTTATGATTTTGTAAAGTAGGAGGTAAGTGACTTGATATTATTAATGAGAAAGATTATAAGGTCAATAACTAATAAAAGGAAAACCAGTCAAGGAAATAATAATAAAGGAAACCAGTCAGGTACTGGGTAAACATGAAGTTACTTGTATTGACGTGGTATTTTTTTCCAAAATTGTCCTCTAAATGCTGCCTGGAGGCTGCTTTAAGGGGCAGAATGGAAGAATTCAGTATAAGTTACCTTTTAATTTTTTTTCTCAATAGGTTTTCTTTGCATGTCAATTTTATGAAATGCAAGGTTTCCTGCTTTCCTTGAAACAGACTGCTAGATATACTGATATTCTGTTACAGACTTTCAAGTAGCAATGATTTAAGAAATAAATAGTGGAAACCACAACTACTCTGGGCATTTGTTTTTTAATTTAATGCTATCACTGTATTTTAAATGCTTAACTTCAGTTTCCTGAAACTCAATTTGACAATGCAAAGCCTGAATACAGAAGTATCCAGTATTACTGTATACTTAACCCCATAGCTGATAGTAAGTGTACTAGCAGAACTTCATTTCCTCCGTATGGAGCTACAAAACTGCTGTCATTATTAGCAGAAATGATTCCTTCAGCGTGTCATCCAGCTTGGGAATAGAAGATATTTTCAATGCTTTTTTTCTTTGAACTTTTGAAATTGTTCATACTTCCAGATTACCAGTCTAATCACAGCTCTTCATACCCACATGTCCCAGTTTTGCTAGGAAGCTTTGAATTATTTACACAATAGGATTGTGTGCACTGGGAGTAAAAAATTAGAAGCAGGCAAATCTGAAATCTAAATGAAAAGGCATCTGGTTGGATGGAATGGGGACTTACTCTTGTGATCCAGAGGCTAAGAGTAAACAAGAAAAAGAACAGGTGTTTAAGAGATGGTTAAGTTAAAATCCTCCTAGACACCCAGGCTGCAGTGTAACAGCAGTGAACACATGATCCCCACGTGTGTGACCACGGGTATGCATGGGTGCATTTGAGTGTGTGTGCCATTCATTAAGAAGGGAAGGATCTTTCCCAGGTGGGGCTGCATGCTTGCCTTCACATGAGGAAGCTGCCCCTCACAAAGCACTGGCCAGAAGGAGCTTCTGACTGTGCCATTATCACAGGATCTGAACCAGAAATTCTCCTGAACCTCCATGTCATTCAGCCCTGTGGCACAGCACAGTCTTCAGGGAGTTGTCAGGGAGTGCTGCAATTTAAAAGGAGGGAGGATGTCTGTCTGTTCTTCATCCAATATCATCCTTTCAATCCAAAGGGAGAGTAGCTTCTGGTTCCAGTCCCACCAAAACTTAAGCAAGGACTTACAGGGCTTAGCTACAAGCAGCATTTCATTTACTGTCGACTGGAACTGAATAACACCCCCCTGGCTGGTCAAAGTGTTTTGTGCTACTGGATAATGCTTCAGTCCTATAAGTTTGAATAATTCACTTGGAAAACATAATTTCAAGTATGCAGTGCCATCTTCAGTGACTACAACAGGAGAGTATTCAGTGAATATCAGCTTGAACATTTGTTGCAGCTCATACAGTAATAGCTGTATAATTATTGTTATAGTAAAAACTATTTTGACATTCCATTGAAAAATATGGGAATATGTCAGCACTATAACCACCTGTAAACTGGTAAAATAAAAACAATTATACTTCTATTTAAAACCATGTCTCCATAAGTTTATGTGATAGCTTTGGAATACTTGATGCAGACACATGTTGTGATAAAACTTTGATATATAGAATAACCTTGATTAAATAAAGTAGATACCAAGTAGTTTATTGAAAGATGACTTTTCATGATTCTATGGCTTCTGCTACCAGAGGCACTTGCTGGAGTCTTGTTGGCAATACAGGGCTGTTTTGTGTCATTACTTGAGCTCTGTTCGCTTCTTACAATTAAAGGCCTGTACAAAAGGCCTGTTGTTCATGCCAGAGTAGTATCCCAACGCTTACATTTTATATGGAAAACAGTTGTAATTAATTTCTTAAATTCAGTCAACCAAAACTATTCAAGGCTTTTTCTGTCTAAAAGCTGACTCCTGAATGGATTAGTTGCACTTGAGTACTTAGAGATTCCCATGGGTGCAGGAGAGGCAAGGGTGAAAGTATAAAGATGGTGAAATATACTGGAAGACATACTGAAGAAAAGTTGTGTGCCCATATGAGCAGAATCCCCAGACTTTTGTGGAGAACTACAGTACTGGCAGACCAATAATTATTATTCTTTTTGGAGCTGTTGTCTGTTCTGTGAGGCTTCAATGTTAGACTTACAGCAACAGTAATGTGGTACAATGCAGTCACAATGCAGAAGATAATGAATGAAATGCAGAAATATTCCTTCCTACATAATGAGGACCCTTGTTGGGGCATATTTAGCTTGTTCAATGAAAAGCAAGGGATTTTTCTTCTGAAAAGTGAGACATGCCAAAGGACACTTAACAGCAGAAGTTCATACATAAAACAGAAAAGCAGCTTACTTCTGAAAGTAGTTAGTAAGAGTTGTGCATTACACTGACCTAGCTGTAGGTTTCTGGAAGAGTTGCACGGAGTGAGAACTTCTCTTTTCCAGGAACTGCGTCCTTGCTGGTCCCTCTTGATATATGGTCTCCTTGAGCCAGGTCTTACAAGCTCTTCGAGATTTATATCACACCCAAGATAGCTCAGCTCCCTTAGAAGGTGTAAAATCAGCAGGATGGCTTCTGTGGTAGTGTTGGAAACAGAAAAGTTTTCATAAAAGGCAAAATTACAAAACTCCTTACAGAGAAACCCAAGCCAGGTGCAAGGGGTTCTTGCTCCTGGTAAAACACCCCACAAAAGTGATTAGTTTCTTTGTTCTCTTCTTTTTCTAGTGAATTGCTCAGGTGGGACTTTTTGGCTCCTCTCCAATTAGCTATCCTTAAGTTTGAGGTGAAGTCCCCAAGGTCCTATGAGGTGTCTTTTTACCTAATTGTGGAGAGAAACTTCCGGGCTTTTTTCCTTTTTAAGGAGACAAAGGATAGTTTTGTCACTCTGTCAAGAGGGGGCATATTCCTACATCAACTTACCAAGGATTTTAGAAAAGATAATGTGATAGTAGTCCTTATAAACAAGCAGAGCTGAGGCTCTCCTTTGTTCTATGGCACCAAGGGGGTAACATTTGTTAGGGGTCTGGCAGTGTGAGAAGAGGGTAAATAGTTAGGGGGACTAATGCAGGAAATTGAGTTGACTGCAGGGATATGGCCTGTACAGGGAAATAGAGAACATCTCCTGCAAGTCTCTTAGCATAACACATAAAGCTGCCTAAACTGGCTGGTTGTGCAATTGCTAAAGAATTGACCCTATACAGTGAGAACTTTTAAAAAAAAACACAATTTTAGCAATGTGTTGCACTAAATTTTAGGAGGCACCCCTTTTGCATTAGGAAAACTAATTGCTCTTACCAGAGAATTTCTTTGGTGTCATTTTTGGAATGTTTAAATTCAGCCCCTTCTGTGATGTGCTGACAAAGGAGGACTCCTGCCTCAGAAATCATTGGCAAAGCAGCAGTGAGCCATTTATCATACTGCATAGCTAACATTAAACAAACCCACTTGTCTAAATTAATGAGGGCTGTTGTCTGTAAAAGCTTCAAAGCTGAGCAGGAGATGTCCTGCAAAGCTATAACACTGGTTTCCCCAAGGAGAGACAATGTTTTTATGTCAATGAAAATATTTTATGAGCCCTGTACTTAATTCACTAGTTTCTATTTCATCCAACAAACAGAATGACGCACTAAAAGATGAATAAGTAAAATCATCATGTTGGCTGCTTACACTCTGCCTTCTGACAGTTCCTAGTTAGATAATCCTTTAATTATTTGTGAAGAAAGGCCTCTCTTGAGTTCTCCATTGGACTGAAAAAAATTGCCTCATCTCATCATCCATGAGCAATCTGGCTAGGGCTCCTGGCACGCAGAAAGGTTTCTGCATTTGGTTTATGCACATTTATCAATGAGCTAGCCAAGTTTCATCTGGTTTCACATAGTCAAAGATCAAGGACAAGATCTGACGGCAGCAGAGGTGTGCTCCCCTGAACTCCTGGAAATGCTGCCTCCTTCAATTTCTCACACCTAGTTAAGGTTCAGTAATCTTGTATTGCATGTTGTTACACAAGTGCTGTAGTGTCTTTTACCAAGCTGATTCTTAGAGCATAGATGAAGAATCCATTCTGAAGAAAAACCTCTTTAGTTTGGGTCAAATTGTTCCAGTATTCCCCAAGATCAGCAATGACATCTGAGTCCAGCTTTCAGATTAATGAGGGCTGCTCAGCCCTCCTTAAATCAGTTCAGTGGGGGTGTTTAGGGTTTCTTTTTGTGAGCTAGCACTGACGTCATAATTTTTATATTCATTTCTGTCCAAATAGTTTGAAGGGGAGAAACAGGAGGAAGGTAAAATTATGGGATTAACTAATGTTTCTTATACTCCTCACTCAGTGTATGCTATTTAGGTGACTCTAAGCATAGTTGCTCTTTAACTCAAGTAGGCTTATTTGATTGAGAATGTAAATGTCTTCCCAGAACAGCTACATGCAGTGCAGTGACACTTTAATAACAAATTTCCCTGAAATCTTCTTGACTAAAGGGCAGGATTTGCAGTAAATTATACACTGGGCAAGTAATTGGCTGGCTACTTTCTGCTAAGGTCTTAAATCCTGACAGTTACAATGAGCCATGGAAAGGGAAAATATTAAGGCTGTACCTAGCTTAAGCCACTCAGAGCCTAGAGCTTGGCAGAGGAAAGTGTCATTCTATTGCATTCCTTTCAGCAGAGTAGTTGTGTAGTGCAGGGTTTAGATTCCTTTCCATCAACACATCAGGAGGGCTGTTCATGGTATCTGGAAAACTCTTTTCTAAACAGAAGTGATACCTTAATGTATTAGCTATGTTTCAACAGACAAAACAGAAGGTGATATCAGTGGATCAGGAATAACTCTTCAAAATGCCTTTATGAGGGTGGTAAACTACTGATGAACTATTAACAAAGAAACTTTCTTGCCAAGAACGCGTAGGAGAGTGAATACTGACAGTTCTGCATTTCATTACTGCAAAGCTAAGGTTTAGCTCCACCAGGGCTTCCTACAGCCTATCAAGCTGTGCCTGTTGCCACCACTGGCCTTTGCCTGAAATCTGTATAGTCTGCACCTGCCTGACATACATTAAATGTGTTTTCTGCTACCTAAGGGGAGATGGAAGGTCAGGCTGATGCTATCAGAACATGAGCTATGTAAACAAAGAAAAGAAAGTGAACAAACCAAAGAGTATAAGCCAAAAAAGAATGCAGTAGCTCACCTGAAGCTTGTCTTGGCCTAGTAGTTTTTCTGAGCAGGAATGTACAGAACCATCAGGAAAGAAAGACCATGGGCCTAGTTTTGTATTAATTTCACCCATGTTAACACTGAAAATGGCTAACATGGAATTACTGAAAATTGTACTCAATGTATGGCAAATATTCACAGGACCATCAGAGGACGTCAGAGTGACCAGCATGGCTTACTGTATGCATGTATGCACTGAAAAATGCAAAGAAAATGTTGCTTAGGATGGGTCTCATATTTGACTTCAAGTATCACCTAATATAAGAAAGATAGCTATTCAGTTTCAGTCTGAGCCTGGATGGAGAGCTCCTCACCTTTTGAGTGCTCACCCCTCGGAGAGGTTTCCTTTACTAGCCAGCCCTCAGCTTACAGAAACCTTGTCTGTGTCATCTCTGTCATTATTTCTGTGCACCTTAGAGTTGTGAATACCTTTCAAACTAGATTTAAACTTCTCATGATGAGGATCTGGATCTTGCATCCTTCACTGTTACAACACACTGAGCTGCATCCCCAAAGACTGCCTTGGGTCTGTTCCCTTTGTTACATGGGCAGGGTATGCTTTGCAAAATCTTAGGCACTGGAAAGTGACCTTTTAGCTCACTGGTGCTAAGAAAGAACTTAATCTATGAGGTAGCCTTTACTCAACGCATCCAGAGACAGATGCAGCTAGCCTGTTCTCTAGTGATTTTTCTAGAAAGGCTGAGGCACTTTTAAGCTCAAAAGTGAAATTTTGCCTGAGTGACAAGAAACCTAAACTAAAAGATAAGAAGCTTAAAGCTATTGTGAGAGAGAAAACAGACTGGGTACAATTGTCCCTTCCTTAGGGCTGTCCATGCAAACCTTTTCTTCCATTCATCTGGGCATAGCAGAGGTATGTTGGTCACTAAAAACTATTTGCCAATTCTGAATCTTCATGATTGATTCCCACAATCGCACAGTTCAAGTGAAGGCTCAGATTTTGTGGTGCTAAAATCACACCTACATACGCTCCTGCATGTCCAATTCTCAAATGCAATGGAGAAAAGGATTTCAGACAAAAGCATATCACAAAGGAGAAGAATCCTATAGCCTTAAGCTTGATCACCATATCTGACACATTCCCAGTGCATCTAAGCCCATCAGATATGTGAAAATGAAGTGATTTAGAGCTATAAATCCAATGCAGTTTACCCAGATCACTGCCAGAGCTTGTTTATCTGTCCTAGTCTGAATTGCAACCTCCATCTGTTTTTCAGGGTCTATTGCTTTCTGGTTTTCTTCCTCTTCTCCACATAACTGTGGCACATTCCAGATCAAAGGCAAACAAAAACTTGGATAAGCACTGGGGACTCTAGGTCTGAGTCTAAAAAACAGTGGTGAAAAAATGACCTGTTAAATCCATTTCTCAAAAGCTCTGAGAAGGAGGTGTTAAGCAGTTCCAAATCTGGTGTTTCAGGCTATTTCTGGTGATGAGGCAATGCCAGCTGGTGTACAGGCTAGGTCAGTTCTCCCAGAGATGAGGAAAAGTTTAAAAAATGATGACTGTGTGGGAGGTTGTAAAGAAACAAAAAGGCATCAAAATTGCTCTAGTAGAATAGAGACTTGCTCGTTTTGTTTTCAAGTAGCCCCTGCAAAGTGACTACTGCATCCAGAAATTAATCACCGAAAATTCTTGAGGACAGCAGTGTGAAAGGCTGCAATGGGTAAAATGCACTCAGGCGGAAAAGGGACAAAATTTCAGATGGGCTCAGGGACAAATTACCAGTACTCCACAACAAAACTCACCTGCCCTCACACTCTTAAAGGACGACTGTGTTTTAAGAATTGGATTATGTCCGATGTTGTGTGGGTCTAAAATACCTACATGATGTGATAAGCTTGGTGAGTTGCATGAGAAGAAATAAGCTGTTAACAGGTTTCAATTTATCCTTCCATGGAAATATTTGAATTCAGTGGAATAGCTCACTTGCTGCCATTCTGAAGTTCTCCAGGCTTCTGCTTGGACTGCCAACTGTTCATTGCCTGGGAAAAGGCCAAAGCCCATGGTTTGGGGTTCTGCACAGCCCCTACTTTCTGGGGCAGAATTGAGCTGGCAGAAGAACAAAGCCTCTTCGTAATCAGAAAGACTGTAGTGACCTTCAGACTGACTTGGGGCCATTCTTTCCATGGATTGAATTTCAGAGAGAAATTAATTCTTTGAAAGCTGGAAATGTTGGATGACTTCAGGAATTCAGTAAGACTAGACTGGAAACAACCTCTGATTTTCCAAACACTGAATTTCAATTCTTTGCATTGCATACCCTGTTGGAAATTGATGAGCTACCACTTACATCAAGTACATGCTTGCTTAATCACTGAAAGTCTGAACTAAACATGCTTACAAATCAAATTAGCCTGTCTTAGCTTCTTGACTATAAGCAGGGAAGTTCAACACTTTTGGGCACTGCTTTGCAAGCAGTTTTAGCAGTGACATTGGGATTAAACCTGCTGCACTCATTAATAATGTTTGAGAGCCACGTGCATTTGACATAAGTAGAATTTTAAATTCCAAGTCAGCCAGAGCAATGTATCCTCTCCTCAAGACACAGACTGGCACCATGGTGACTCTGAGTTGTCTCTAATTCCTGATAGTTCTTGGTCCTGTGGTGAAGAGACAATCTAATTACTTGTGGCAGGTATGTAGCCTCATCCAAATATGGTTAACTGATTTCCTAAGGCATCTGCTAGGGAGCCAATTTAAACAAATAGTAATTAATAACACTATTTCAGTGTGACAATATTAGTGATAATTCTTAGGTTCAAAGAAGGAAAAGTAGTTGGCAATGTCTAAAGGGTCTACACAACATCTCTTGAAGTGGTAACAAGCAGCTAGGAAGAATATTGGAAGGTGGTTTATCAATTTGTCAGTCAGTGTGAGGCCTTTGACACATCAGAGAGCTCTGGTATGACAGCAGAGATCGTTCCGCTGCTGCTCTATCAGACAAGGCATCACAAACAGAAGCTTGTAAGAACTTTATACAGGTGAAAGTACACTATGATAGAAGAGCACAACTGTTCTGTGGGTGACATAAGATAAAGATATACGAGGCAAATTAATTTTCCAACATGTCCCATATGTAGAAACATGGAAGTTATGTGGTCAAAACTGTCTGCTCTCTTGCAGAAAGCCCAACTTACATGCATGAAGGGACCTCTCTATCATAAAATGAGCTCATCTGCAAGGAAAAATTTTGTTCCCAGCTCTGGAAATTCACTTAGTAGGCATGGGGCATAGGGGAATATGGTATCAGACTCAAAGCTGTGCAGAAGAAAATGGTACATTTGGAAGGGAGCAGAATGGTGGCCATGTTCTCACTGAAAATTCCCCACACCAGAGACAGGAAATGTCTCAAGCCACTTTTTCATATGAACAGCAACCTCTAACCTTCCTTTCATCTTTCAGTTTGTACCAAGAGGTATGAAAACCATAGTTCATTCAGATCTACTGTGAACAGTATTTGTTTTAGTTCTTTTTTGCTGATTTTGTACTTCATGAAGAGCTAGGATAAAGAATTAGGAAGCATCTCCTACATGGTCTGTTAGCCTTTTGGGGCAGAGACCCTGTACACACCTGCATTAATCCTATGACCTTCTTTCTCTCCTGCAGACATCATACTTTCTCCTTGAAATGGTCACTTCACAATTACACTGGTGTAACACTTGATTTTCCTAGAACAAAGACACTGGAAGTAAGATAGTTGGAAAGAGCCCCATGCGTCTTTCCTGCAGGACCATCAAGTGTGGGAACACCTTCTGGTTTTGATGGCCCTCATCTGCTCCTTTTTGAAGCAAACGTGTGAACATCGGTGATATACTGTGAGGTAGGTGGGGGCATTGATTAGTCCTTTGAAACACATAATTTCAGGGCCAGAGGTTCTGGGTTCATTCCCATGTGCATGTGGTACTTGGCTCACGTTCCTTCAACAAACGAAAAATGTATTATCTCAAACGCTGTTTAAAATTACATTAAGGTGCTGGTAGGACATGTTTTTTCCCTGTTTTACCTTACTCCAGAGAATTATTCTTCCCAGTTTCTCTCAACATGGCCTCCTCCACATCTAGGGTACATCTGCCACTGGTTCTTGTCATGGTGAAAGGGGTGCAGAGACCATTGGGCAGGTTGTCCAGCAAGCCAAACTCTATTCCCAGCTCAGGACATATAATACTTTCAAGGGATGTTCATTCAATTGTGCCATTCAGTGTGGGACAGAGTCAACAGAGGCCAAGCTTGGGCCAAAGCTGGAGAGCAGACATTAAGACCTGGCTTCCTGGTAGAAATCTTTCCCATGAAAGGTTACTACACAGAAATCCATTGTATAGCATGTTCAGATGATTAAAACTCATGGCTATGCAAAGTCTCACAAGGACAGCTTTACGTTTGTGAGAATTGCAAGAGCCATCAAACAAGGGGTAGTGGTTTAAGGGTGGGAAAATATGCCTGGATCCTGTAAATCTACAAATGTGGGCTTTACTCGGGTTAAATATTTGGGATGATAAACCAGTGCTGACTATATATGCAGCACCACTTTCTTCCAAAGCTCTTGTGCCAACACAGCTCAGTAGCTGGTCTGGTCACACAGCTGTCAGAGTTGCTCCTGGTTTGAGTGAAGCCTATCTTCAATCATGTGGCTTGCAGTTACAATAATCTATTGTACTGGAGCAGAAATAGATTTAATGAAGTGGAACAGCAACCAGCTGAGCATAAGCCTCCCAGTAGAACTGAATATCATGCCTGAGTCTTAATATCATGACCTTTATAATAAGGCAAGGTGCATTAAATTAGCCTGGTGTCTCAGAATTATCTACCACTGCCTGATCATAATGTCCTGACCTCACCTTATTCTGCTCTGGAAACATAGTATCAAGCTGCAAGGTTTAACAGTGTGGTAGCTTCACATACCACCAGGACCTACTCAGGCAGGACTCTTGCCCTCCCTTGAGGTCCAAAATGTATACTCTATTCCTCTCATTTTTTAACTTCACACAGCTGAGGTCTCTAGGGCTGGGGCTTTTTTTCAGAATCCAGATGCATGTATTGGAAGGGATCTGAGTGAACCCTGGCAGGTAATGCTGAGCTTTAAGCTCTCTTTTCAGCCAAGGAAGAAAGCAGTTTTCAGGAACTATCCCCCTTTTTCAGATAATAATGTTTGGCTGTCTGCAGTGCTATATGAGTGCTTTGAGTTTATGTTGTTGTTGAGATGTTAAGATGTATCCATGCTTGCATTAATGATTATGAGTGAGCAGGAAGACAAGTGGAAAGGACTGACTGTGACATCTGGGGACAGTTTGCTAGTCTAAGCCAGAATGCAAATCAGAAACAAATAATTGCTGCAGTTGAAAGGGGAAGTTTCGGGCATTGTTACAGTATCCTTGGAGCATTTCTCACTCTGTCTAAGACAAAGCAAAGTCCTAGTGAACACTCTTACTGCGTGTTTCTTTTGTAGGAGTTTTTTCTAGAAGTGTGAGATTATGACCTTGTCTATTATCATTCAGAAAACTATTGAGAACAATATGCCTGCTACTCTTGCACCTCATCTCCGTGCAGTAATAGGGTGTTTAGTTTTATAATTCTGTGATTACTTCTATCAGACAAGGTGACCCTGGAATCTCCAGAAAAATAGTGTGTAGAAATTTATAATGGTGCATGGAGTTCCCTTCAGAGCTACAGCCTCACTGTGCTAAGCCATTCTGGTGCCAAGAAGCCTAGACACAGTAAAGCTGTAGACTCAAGGGGAAACTTCTAATGGTGGCTGAGATAGAAACAAAATTTTGGGTCTTCAGCATGCTGGCTTGCATCCAGTTTTACTCAATTTTACAACTTCACGGAGAAAAGTGCTGAATCTTTACTGCTTAAAAAGACCACACTGGCTTAAGGTTGCGCATGAGATTAATATAGGCCTCATATGGGTGCCCAAAGGAAGAAAAAAACCCCACAAAAATAGCATTTTGTACTGTGTTAATAAAAGCAAAGCAAAAATGCTCAAACTCTTCTTTTTAGTAGTACAGATGTGTATGAATTCTTTCAAGCAAAATAGTTGGAATTTTTCTTAGCAGCAGTTGAGGCATAGGCAAGGAGCTTCAAGCTTGTACACTGAACTTTTTTTAAGTAACATGTCAGTTTGGGAGAAAAGAGGAAGACATTAATACATAGCTTAAAAATTCAGCTAAAAGGTCACAGAGGATTGCTCTGTGCCCAAGATAGCTTAAAATCCATGTTTGTTCTTGGCAGCAAAACACCTTCCACACACAGAGGCAAAGAGCTGGAGTTTTGCTGCTCATTTTCCAGATTTCTTTGAAATAAACATGAGAAACATGACTGAAAAATCTCAAACTCTAATAAAAGTTCAGCATGAGCATATGAAAAGTCCTGCCAGATCAAAAGGGTCTTTAAACACTTGAAAGTGCAGAAGTCCCAGTTCACATGATGTGATGGTAAATGCTATATCTTATAGGATAAGAGGAAATGGACAGTGCTAGTGACATCTCATACCTTGATTTGAGCCCTTCCTAGGTCAGGTTTCTGTTGTAATATCAAAAGGTTTTAGCAATTGCAACTGAGTACAAAATTTGCAACAGGAAAATACAAAGCATAGTTGTTTTACTTCATCCTCATTGCAGTACTACTAACAAACAGAAAAGAAAAGAGAGTTTTAATAATATTCTAGAGGCCAAATTACTAGTTTGAATATAAAGAGGGTTGTGAGTGGTCAGCATGGATTCACCAAGTCATCTTTACTGACCTGATAGCTTTCCACAACGAGTTGACTGTCTTGGTAGACAAGGGAAGAGCAGCTGTCGTTTTCTACCTTGACTTCAGTAATGTTTTCATCACTGTCTCCCATAAGATCTTCACAGAGAAGCTCATAAATTATGATCTGGATGAGCCAACCTAATCTGAAAACTGACTGAATAGGGAGGGGCAGAGGTTAGTGATCAGTCACACAGGGTCTAGGTGGAGGCCAATAACCAATGCTTCGTCCCAGAAATCAAGTCTGGGACTGATCCTGTCCATTTTCATACAGTCTGCATGTTGGGGCAGAGTGTGCCGTCAGCAAGTTTGTTGACAGTACAAAACTGGGAGGACAGCTGATACACCAGAGGGTTGTTCGGCCTTTTAGAGGGGCCCTGATAAGCTGAAGAAACAGGCTTCATGAGAAACCACATGAAGTTCAAAGCAGGGAAGGAAAAAGTTCTGCAACCTGGGAAGGAAGAACCCCAGGAACCAGCAGAAGCTGAGATCCACCCAGACAGAATAAACCCTAATGTAACAGGATTTGGAGGTTGTCACTGAAAACTGGAAAATAAACTCCCACAAATTTGTTCGGTTAGAAAGCCAACTACTTTATTAGCACTGCTGGATGCAAGATTCACTGCTGGAATCTTCCTCAAAGTACGCATGCTAAGGAAGCTATCAGACCAGGTTATATTCCTAAAACCAATACATATTCATCACATTTTTGAATACATGCATATATGCTAATTATTTCCACAGACTTATTTGAATACGGTTCCAGATCTTCTGATGAATCTTTTCTCCTTGTGACCATCTCAAATATGTCATCAAGTCATAATGTACTTCTCTGACCATTCTTTGCTCTGATATACAATCCTTGTTCTCAAAATTAAGATATCAGCTAGTAAATATTAATTGTAAGATATCAGCTAGTAAATATTAATCACTAATACAAGTAAATAAGGAAACATTAGCTGGAAAATTACTTACTAGTCACAGGAGTAGGGGACAAAACTAAGCATTAACCACAAATCTAGGCATCATACACTACAGTGCTAAAGTTAAAAGAATCTTCCAACATCTTCCCCACTGCTGTATGGACTTCTTCTTTCAGAAATATAATCCTTTTGGAAATGGTTCTGGTGTATTCCAAGTTGATGATGGCCTAGCTGTGTTCCCTTGCAGCAAAGGAGGTAAATGAGATGGTTGTGAACTTTCCTTGCTTGGAGAAATATTGAAAAGACATCTGGACACAATCTTGGTTCTGGACACTTATTTAAGGCCTGAGAAGGGAGGTTGGACCAGGTGACCTCCAGAGATCTCCTTCAACCTCAACCACTCTATAATTCTTTATTTACAGCTATGTTTTTTCTTATCATGTTAAGAAGTTTCTGGTAGCAGCTTATTGATGCTCTGATAGCCTTTGGAATAATGTGTCTTGCTTGCATTTTACTGACAGCGCATAATCCTCCAAATTAACTTATCCTGTAAAGGATACATACATATATTTTTGTTTTACAGCATAATCTTCAGACAAAATGTAAAACTGGGACATATTTCCCATCAGTTTTTGATTAGCAAAAGTACGGCTGATAAAATACTTCCTAATATCAACTACAGACATCTAAAAATAATTCCCTTTTTGCCTTGTTGAAATGCAGTATGTTGCTTTATTCTTGTTAATCTTCAATTTCAGACAATTTAAGGGATGGTGACTCAAGCAACTTGTCCTCTTTGCTATTTTAAATCTAAGAATAGGTGTATTCATGCAACAATGAAACAATGACTCATGTCTGAAGCAAGGCATTTAGGGTGTAATTCTTAAATCCTCTTTTACCACTCAAGGAGAGGGTAGTGTGAAGGGACAGAATCACAATGCAAAGGAAAATTGGATCTTTATCAGTCAAAGCTGGAGGAGTAAAATGAAGTAATTTGGTTTTAGCAGTTCATGTGGTATGTGAATAAAGAGGCAATTTGCAAAGTCTAAATACAGTTCAAGGGAACTAAACACATTCTTCCACCACGTAAGTCAAAGCCGTGTTTTTGAAGGCCTGTTTGCAAAACGAGCCTCTGTGCGTAAGGTGGAAGGTGCCTGTGTTTCTCACTTAGACTCAAGGCAGTCATTAGCATGAAGCAACTTCAGAAAATACCCCAAGCAGGCATCCTCCGTATTATGCAAACATAATGCACCTAGTGAGGGCTTGGCTCCAATGAAATTCATTTAGAGCAGAGAAGCTTGGAGGATAAGCACGCAGATCTGTAACAAGAACAAAACATTTGCCTTATGTCTGTATTCAGCAAACAGCTGCAGATTCCCTGTGGCACATTAAAAAATGCTCTATTTATACATGCCAACAATACTAGCAAATTCCGGAGCTTGCTGGAGCATTCTTGCTATATGAAAACAAACTTGTTTTTTCAGCGACAGAAGGAAGATGTGAAAATGGGGGCTTTCATCATAATCATGGGGGTTATTGCAAAACTAAACTGTTCTTCTAAACGACTATTTCCACACAAACAACTCATTTGCAATTGTGAAGGCAAGCATCTTAGTGGAAATAGACCCCTCTGTTACTAAAAAAGCTGCCTTCTTCCTTTACTGTAGATTTTATTTTAAGAGAACAGATATGGATAAATTCTTATATCTCTTAATGTCATTTTAAAAGAATTACCATTATATTAGCTTTTCCTCATATGTGCTTTTCAATTATAGCTTGTATTTTGTAGTAGCACCAAAGCTGTAATCAAGAGCCTGTTCTGCCGCCTTCATATCTTTTTTTTTAATACATTTAAATTTTTCTGTTTGGAATGGATAACATTTTTGATCTCACGTCCTCAGATATATTATACCAAATTTCCATACTCTTAACACTTCCAATGAATGGAAATTTTCTTCTTTACAGGGGCACCCAGAACAGATGCTGCATGTACATCAGGCCAACAGTCAGGGTCTGGAGATGCTCTCTGATCCCAGTGACACCTTTCCCTTGTTCTTTACTCTTCAATTGTCTAGTCCTCCTTTGTGAACAAATGCAGTCCCTTATGTTTGTCATGAAATGCTTGGAAGGAATGACTACTTTGGCAACAATACCTCATTGCAAGCAGGGATATCCCTAATTTTTTTCTACTGTGGAAAGTGCTTAAAGAACTTGATACTTCCAGTGGCGGCTTTCTGACCTTGTGGGTACAGCTTGGGGCTGTGCTGCAGAGCTCAGAGCTCCTCTCTGTGAGCTGATATGGATTTCTTTTTTCCTAGAGGGAAACTCAGCTGTGCCTGGGAAAGACTAGAGCCCCTACTGCAGACAGGCAGAGGCACACAGCAGAAAGACAAGCATTTTGAGAGCACAGTTAATGATGAAATTACCAGGACATTTTGCATCTGTTTCTGCAGTGAAGGAGCCTTTCAGTCACGAACATAGAGGAATGAGGGGAGTTCTTCAATAGTAGCCTGTGAACCTGGACAGTAGCCTTGAGTGAATTTGAGTATATGGGAGGAGCCTGGATTATTCCACTAGTTGAGCTAAGTGGTGGTAAAAACTGGGCACAAGGTGAAAAGACATTTGTAAGATTAGGCTTCATAAATCAAATTCTGTGTTTATTTGAAAGTTGTCTTGAAGCTCATTTTTTTAGCTAAAGCATTAGCAAAATACTCTAGGGGAGAATATTATCTCTTCCACCTTCTAATAGTTCATTTGCACTTCAAAGCAATGATTCAGACTTAATTCAGCTTTAACTATCATGACCTAATTAACTTCTTTATGTTGCAGACCAGGTCTGAATATATGACATACTTTGCCATGTTGAGGGCTGGCTGTTCAGTCTCACAGCTTTTCCTAACTAGTTTTATCTGTCACAGCACTTCCCTTTTCCTTTCTATGCCTATACATCTTCCTGAAGGATTTTCCATGGAAGGGTCTCACAAGCACTTTAAAATTCAAATAGATTATATCTATCCAGTCCACTTAACATGTTTGTAATATGTGGCACAGTTTTCCTACATGGAAATGGCTAGCTTTTGTTTCAGACTATTTCATATCAATTATTATTATTTAATCCTGAGGGGTTTTGTAACACATTAGGCTTCAACGACCTGAAAACCGATAGCTTACCCTTTTTTTTTCTTGGAAAGGTTAAAAAATGACAGTTTTCTGAGAGCATGGAAACATTCCAGCAATGTTGTTTGGTAACTGATACATTTAATCAATTTCATGCCCCCTGAAAATTTACAGGAGCAGTAAAAACTAAAAGATCTTTAGAAATAGTTTTGTCTGAGATGGTCTCACAAAACTAGAATGTGTAAAAAATTAATATTAATTTACAATTAATTTTGAATTTTGTTCCTGGCAATTGCTGTGTTGAGACCTACAGAAATGGGTGGATCATCAAAGTTGAAAGAAAAATATGATTTCTGATTAACTCATTAGCAAAAATAAAATACTTAATGCCTTTTTTTGCAAAAAACATTACCTAGAAACACTTAATTAACCCTAGTTGTTGGAGATGATGGTTCTATGGCTCTTAAAACATAAAGCATCTCCCTCAAATCTCTCTTATTTTTATGGAAGATAAATATGTACAGACAAACTATGGAACTCCTTGTCATTGGTCATCAGGTTGAACAAATATGTAAAAAAATTAGAAATGAATAGGCTGAAATAGTGGAGCTACTAGAGCTACTAAGCAAAGAGGAATAGCTTTTAGTTTTGAGGTTAGTCTTAGCTTCTAAACCATTGATAGCCGGCACATGAGAGTGGATACTGATGGGAATATTCATCTATAGCAGTTTTTTATTTTATCCAAAGCATCTGCTACTGGACACTGGTAAGAAGACAGTAGATGGATCACTGTTTGTCCCATAAATAATGAATTATGTTACTCGGTATAACTGATAATTAATTATTTGCAAGAGACAACTTGCAAAAGGGAAAAATCTCCTTAACTGTTTTTAAACGTTTGAAGAATAGGCCCAAGCCCACAAATTCTTTAATGAACAATTCTTGATATGTGCTACTGTGCAGTTTCCTACGCTAACTCCTTGCAGAACTGAAAAGAGTATTCTTTTTAATATTTTCTTTACAGGACACTGCATTACAAGCAAAGGTTTGCTAAGCA
This sequence comes from Molothrus ater, assembly GCF_012460135.2. Lineage (NCBI taxonomy): Eukaryota > Metazoa > Chordata > Aves > Passeriformes > Icteridae > Molothrus > Molothrus ater. The sequence goes on from NC_050511.2 coordinate 43,916,719, forward strand.
TAGACAAATCTGGGACAAATCTTTTAATACTGCCAAGAGCAGGTTTCTCTGTAAAAAAGACAAATTTTATGAAAAAACTTTAAGGTCAGTTGAAAGAAATCTTGGAATTCAAATCCACAGAAGATTCTGTACTCAAATTTAGACTCCTTTTAAAGCAAACCTGAAAGCTAAAGTACACCAGATTTTGAAAAAAAAAAAAAAATTTATCAATGTTTCATTTTTATCAATTCTATCAAGAAGTATATTGCGAGACAGAAAATCTATTCCAATCAAGTTGACCATTGATTAAAAACTCAGCTCTATGCTCCATGAGGGATTCAAATCTTGACAAAAATGTGATGTTCCCACTAATTAATATGTGGTTTTCAGTTTCCACTTAATTTTTAATTTCAAATATTCCTAAAGAGGCTTTGTCTGAGAACGGAGAGTCTCTATACATGTGAATATGCCAAGCAGGCTGTGTGGAAAACTGCTGTTTTGGGAGACAGGCTGAAAAATTGCAACTCCTGTCCCATAAGATAGTGTTTCAAAGTGGAGAACCTTACTCCACTGAAAAACTCATTTTCTGTTCAGCACCAGATGTCAGCAGAGCTTTAGGTAGCTGGCTCACAGTCTAGCTTTTTAGCATGTATGTGAAACGTCACATACTGTACCAGACCTACACTTACATGACAACCTCTTGGCGAATTACTAATGGGTGAGGAACTGCTGCTGTCTGTCCTTACCCAGATGTCTTCTTGTGTCCCTGGTGTGAGCAGCTCACTTCTTTGTGCTGCACACTTCCATCCTCCTGCTTTGTTTCCACAGAGATGGCTCGGGCACAGCTGTTAATTGCTCCCTCTGCGAGAGGCACTCTGCTGCTGGCAAACTCACCCAACAGCTAATACTGCCTGCCTTTTTGGTTTGGTGGGTTGATCCTGAGCAGCAGCTAAGCTCCCTTCCAGTCACTTCTCACTCCAACCTCCCAGTGGGATGGGAGGAAAAAAGTGGAAACCAAATCAAACTAAAAAAGTAGTTATGGGTCAAAGTGAAGACAGGTTAGTAAGTAAAGAAAATTGTGGAAAAAAGCAAGTGATGTAAAAGTGATTCCACACCTGCCCAACAGCAGAGTGGTGTCCAGCCTACCTCCAAGAGAGACTACTTACAACAAAACTTACCTCCCCTGGTTTTCTTGCAGAGCATAATGCTATGTATTATGAAGTGTCTCTCCAGTCAGTTAAAGTCAGTTGTCCCCATCCTAGACTATGCCCTGGGAGAAAACAGAGTGAGAAAGAGATGATGAGCAAGCACTATCCAGCAATAGCTAAAACATTGTGGAATTTGTTATTAACTATTTTCAACACAAATGTGAAACAAAGAACCATTTGGGCTGCTATGAAGAAAAGTAACTCCACCCCAGTACACAGAGGAGGTGAACTACCCCTTGCTGCTAGTTCAGAGCATGCAGCATGGGTAGTCTTAAATTGGCAAAGATCACTGCTTAGTGCAGCATAGCAGGTAGATCTGCAGTGAGGCAGAGCTCTAAGTCCAGTGTGGTGGACCTCTCAGTCTAGCAGGTGGAACAAATTGACCTGTGTTCACACAAAAACACAGCTTTTCAAGATTGCTGCCAAGGAAGTTTTACAGCCCTGCACAACTTTTCTTCCACTATGTACTATGAAAGAACAGTTCTTTAAGAGCATGGAGATAACATATTTCCCTATCCATTCATCTCACCTTTCCCTAGAAGTTGCCATTTTTAAATTGACCTTCCTCATTTAAAAAACAAACAAACTAACTAACTAACTAAAAAGAAGCATTATTCACCTGCTCATCCCAGGTCCTGTCCTTGGCTCTTTTCTCACTTCTTGGTAGCACGAGCTATCTTGTTGCAGGAGTATATGCAGTTCAGTGCAGGAGTATACGTGGTTCACTGTGGTTCAGTGCTGTTCCCCACTGTCCTCCACTGAAATCCCTAGAACAACCACGGGAAGACAGTGCTTCACCTCAGTTCCAGGATGAGGTGGGTTAGCCTGCCCAGGATGTCTCAAAGACCAGGAAGTTCTCTGTGGCAGCTGCCCACTTTGTCCCTTCCAGGCTCAGTAAAGCAGTTAATGCATTTAACTCTGTACCTTTTTTACTTCAGTAGGACTGCATTTGGCCTTAAAGTACCATCAGATACCATGCTAGACTGGGATCTGCTAGAGAAGCACAACACTCCGACTTATTTCCTGTTCATGGGGACTATTGTCAAGTAGATAACAGTTTTGCTAGCACCTGGCCCTTTAGGTAGTTAGCCTACTAAAACAAAAGAAAGGATGTATAAATTGATGTATAATTTCATGATATAGTACAAATTCTGTTAAGTTTTGATCAAATGCCACTTTTGTACTGGTAGGCTGATCACCCCACTTAAATCTTTGACTAGAGTATAATATTTTTTTCAAGAATATAATGCAGTTTTCTCAAGCATTGTATGAGATTAAAGGCTCTGCATAGAATCACGTGAGCATTCAAACTCAGTTCCATTGAAGTCCTTCGGAGCCTGGTGCAAGTCTTTGCTGATGCATGCAAGAACCTTGCCCAGCTGTGAATTTGACTCCTGTTGTATAAAGCACTCTCAGTCCCATTATAAACCAATGTTGTTTTAGTTTCAAAGAATGTGACAGATTCACACTTACAAAAGAATGCTTCTGCATTTTCCCTTTATCAAGGGATTTCATTGTAACTGAAAATAATTTCTTTTTTTGTTTTCCAGATATTTGCACTCTTATTTATATTTAAATGCTTTCTTCAGTGGAAAAAGAGTGATATTACAACATAAAGGCTAGCAGTATGGGTGCATTTCTCTGCTTCAAAGAAGTCAGAGGGAAAACACTTTATAGTCAAAACTGCATATTGGAAGGCAGTGAATCCAAATCTTGATGTATGGGAAACCACACAGATTTTCCTTGAACAAGAAAGCTTTAGGGGAAAAAAAAAACATACCACAGACAAACATTGAAGAATTAACTTGTAGAAACTCATGTAAACACAAATCAATAGGACAGATTTTCTTCAAATGTAAACACTTAAGTATCATATTAAAGGAAAAAGATAGTGGGTTTGGTTCCTCTAAATGTGTTTATAGCCATCAAAAGGAACAAACATGACAGGTTGCCCTTTTCCAGCTGCTCCCAAATGCACGTAGCAGGTCAACTTTGCTTATTTTCTCCTCTTACTGTTGCCTAGTCATTAGAAATTTGCCTTTGATGAAACTAGTAGAAAATGCCTCTTTTTTTTTTTCTTGGAAGTTTCTTTTTTCTGCTTCTCCTCTTGCTGAAGAATCTCAATGACAGGTGTTTTTTGGAGGGTTTTTTTTCTGGTTTTTTTTTTGTTTGTTTGTTTGGTGGATGTCTGGGAGTCTTTTGGGGTTTCTTTCAAGGAGACACCCATCTTTTCTAAGTTGAATTCAGTGCTAACAATATATAATATATGAGCAAATCCTGTGAATGTGTTAAAGGTGTGAAACTGCCTCTTTTCCTTCCTTTTTAGTAAAATAAACAAGGGGATAATCTGTTGCTGAACTGAGTTGCATGGGGAGTAGAGAACATTAAGTGTTGTCACAATTTGAGAACACTCTTGTGTTTATCGTTTGGTTTATGGATTTATTACTGAGGTTTCTGGATTTCTACCTCCAGCAAAACTAACAAGAAGACAATTTTTTTTTCTGTCATTGTAATATATGGCTCATCCTGAAGGACACTTTTGGAAGACTGTGGTCTACCATGGTATCATATTCACGCTCAGACTTGAGCAGGAGTTTCCATTTTTGACTGTTCTACATCAGTCCCTTTGAAAAATGATAGGCAGGTCCAAAGTCCTGCAAAACTTCAAAATCAGAACAGATACTCTGGAAACTGCATTTCTACAACACAGTATTCTTACAGTGATATCAGGGTACAGGAAAGGGGGGGATAAATTTAGATCCTCAAGAATGAGCCTTTGTTTCACTCAGCTATCAAAACAGAATGTGTGTCTGTTTCTCTGTTGCAAAAGAATAAAATATTAGCATGTTGTCTCTTTCAGTAGTGTAAAATATTACATCTGAAAAGGAATTTTTATTTAATTTTGCTATGGGAAAGGAAAACAGAACATACTAAGGAGAAATGGCTCTCGATGTTGCATTTTCTTCTGTAATCTGTTAGAGTAACCGCCTGTGCATCATGGACCAAGCAGATAAGGTATCTTTGTCAAGGCAAGCAAAAATCCTTGGATTGAAGCTCCAAAAATGGATAATTTTTGACCTGACACTTCTAGGATTTGTGTTCAGTGGATGATTTTTAGAGGGGATATGGAAACACAGATGGGTGAGACTGCCTGAATGCTCTGCAAGGGACCTCACTCGAGACACAGAGCTCCAGGCAGTCAAAACTTTCAAGTTTCAACATCTTACAAGGCATCTGTCATTAAGATGCTACCAGAGTGAAACCCTCAGTGAACCCTTAGTGAAACGATGCAATGGTTTTGGCTGAGCAGAGTGGCTTTCTCTACCAGATTAGGGACCACCTAAGGGTTTGAGATCGAGCCACCAGAGGGAGACAGAAGGCTGCACATATTTGAGCTGTGCCATCTGCTGTCTACTGATAATGTGCTCATAACCATCTGTGCTGCCATGTCAAAGCTCAGGCTAAGTCAAACTAATTGTTGTGACAAACAACAGTGCCATTAGGCCACCAGCACTTGCCAAAGATTAATATTACCAGTTTAACTTTGCCTCTGGCAAAGCCAATGCGTGTAATCCCAATGCATGTAATGCCTGGGACAAAAAACAACAAAAACCCCAAAACCAGCCCAACCCAAACCAAACAAACTGAACCATCACCCAACAAAACAGCCTCAAAAAAAATCCTTGTTGTTGTTTTTGCAGATCTATGCCTGTTGGAGAAGTTTACAAATGTGGCTCTGTGCTGTGCATTCATAATTTGTTTTATACCTGTTACTGCTCCACTTATTTCAAACTGAGATCCAAGAAACAATTAAGTTTCTGCAAATACTTTGGCATGGGCCTTTGGAATAACTCTAATGAAGCTCAGCCTGCTGTGTATTTTTCTTAGAGTGTGTTGCAGGGAATTCATGTTTTGAAAAAATTCCTTGGAACATTTCAAAGTCAATTCTACATTCAAAATAATCATTCAAAAGCAAGAATACAGATTATAACAAAAACACTTAGTGAACTGCTCATAAGAAGCTGATACAGACAAAGTCTTGGTTAGATTTTTTTTCTCTAGGGATGTTCTTTTTCATGTTATTCTTTATATTTGTCTTTTCCTTTTAAATGTCCTTCCTAGACCATTCCTAGTCATAGTGTAAAATAAGGAGGCTAAATACAGTAATAAAGTAATAAATAATAAAGTAAAATAGGTTACAGGAATAGAGTAATAAATAAATAATAAATATAGTAACAATAAAGTTATAAGCAATACAGTAAAGTAAATTCAGCTGCTTAAAAAACTGAAGCTACAGTTGTCAGTAAAAGCTTTTAGATTTCTGCTCTGGACCAGAATGACAAAAAACCCCAAAACTATGACAAAGTTTATGTGAAAAAATGTTGAACTATTTTGACAGTTTTCATTTCAGCAATTCCAAATGTAAATCTTTTCAGGCTGCATCAGCAACAAATTGTATTCCTGATGCTTTTTCCGTTGTTGCTTTCCTTCTAATCCTGCTGTCTGACTATGGGAACTCCTTCCATAATACCTCAAATTGTGCCTGATTTTGAATTATCCTGTCTGTGTTAGAGACTATGAAAGAAGAAGACACAAAACCATGGAAGGGTAAGAAGTCTGGAGTTAGAACCTGTGATTGGCTAGTCAATCACCCTGTCATATGGGATACTAAGGGGAAAAGGAAACCTTTGAACAAGATAGGCAGAAACACAAAAATGACAGAGAAATGTAACTGTGATAAAGATGAGAAACAAACCTGGCAAATCTCAGTGATTGATGGGATAGCAATAAATTCAGAGGCACAGTGGGGCAACTGATAAGGATGCAGACTCAGAGGATGCAAGATGCTGGAGAGGCTGTTGAGACTTGGCAGTTGCTGAAGATTCGTGGAAAGGAGAGGGTCAGACAGAAAGCGGTGTAGGAGGAACTAGGTGCCTGTAAGATGAGACTGGTCACCACGTTGGTGACTGGTCATGTTTTGGAAGACTGTGGTCTACCATGGTATGATGTTGACTGTTCTGGCACCTAATTACTACAATCTGTTCTATCTTCTTTTTACATTCTTTCTTATCTAACTGCATAGTCACGGTGTTTATCTCATGTGCATGACTGCTGCAAGGACTGTTGGGTGAACTGATGTGATGAATTTGGTGCCAGCAACTTGATTTGGACCAAGGGTTTTGGTGCCCCAGACCTGTAGTGACAAGTACCAAAGTGAGTGAGGTGTCAGTGCCAGTCATTAGGGCAGAAAGGGGTCTTAGCCACCAGTCACTGGGGTTGAAACAGTACACATCCGAAAAGCCATCGGACCAATAATGGATCAATGTGAGGAAAGCTGGTAGAGCAGTTGTTAGAAAGGAGGAATGTTTCCTGATAGAAGAGAAGGTCTAAAATAGCTTGTGGGTTTTTCTGCCCCGCTAAGGATGAACTTAGAGACAACACTGAATTGCTCATAAGCACTGTGGAGCAGGAAGAGAGGAGAACAGTGCTATTTCAAATGCAGAATGGTATGAGCCAGATTTTATTAGTGGTTTTTGTGCCAAGTATGTATTTAGGCTGGAAGTTAGAAGAATCCCTTACTGGTAGAGGAATAAGATTGTGGGATACCTTATCAAAGGAAACATTTTGGCCCCAGTGCTTCAGTTAAAATAGATCTCAGAATGATTATTTTAAAATCATTATCTTATTATTTAAAAAGCTTATCTTGATATGGCTACCCAAGTTCACAAGTTACTTGCTTTTATCAGTTCTGTGTTTCTGCAGAACAGTTGGCTGAGAATCTCCTATTAGCAAATATGCTGGAAAAGATAAAAGCAATTCTAAGACCCTCTGTGCAAGGCTGGTCTTCAGCCTTCCCCCAGACATTTTTTCTGGAGTATGGCCATCTTGGCTACTGTCATTCCATTGCAGGAGAAGAGTTGAAAAAGCAGAATTCATGTGTTTCTTGATTCATCACTGTAGCAGTAGGTCTTGGAGGGCTTGATATTGTGTGAATACTCAGATTTCTCTAGGGAAAACTGGATGCTTCTCCTTTTTTCTCTTGGCTATTATGCACACTTGGGTGCACACATACATGGGCTCACACACACACACATACACACAAAAATATGCTTTTACATAATACATACATAATACATTTTGTGTTCCCACCTAAAATAGTGAAAGCATGGCACATGTTTGCTGCACAGGGACACTGGACACTGTCTCCTATAACCTCAGGAAGCCTCTATTTTTGTGCTGCTTTGAAGTTTTGCTGTAATTGATAACTGATGTGGCTGCTTCACTGTCATGAAAGCACCTGAAAAAAAACCCTATAGTTTTGTGCCTCAGATATTTTGCATCCCAATACTGCCTGATGTTACCCACATATAGTTGAAATTAATTTTTTTTTTTGATAGGTGTGAAGATGGTCTGATGGTCCCACTTTTTGTAAGTGTGATGAAGGTAGTGATGAGTACACAGTGGTTAATGAAAGAGACAAATAATTGAGATCTTAGGAACTTAAGTGCTCTCTAGGGCTGCTGATGGGAGAATGGAAAATTTCAGCCTGAAGGATGATGAATAGGGTGATAGTTCAGTTCTTCCAAATATTGAACATCTCTAAGAATCAGCATATTTTCCTCTTTCACTGAAAGCAGCTGTCCATAAGGACTAGGCAGTTTTTTCTGAGTCAGGATACAGCATGGTGAGAATTCCCACCACTGCTGCTGCAGCATCCTAAGCTACTGTCACCAGGTGCAGGCTTACAGAGAGACACAAGACAGCACCTGCTCAACTTCTGCTCTTTCTGTTTTTCCCCTACACGAGTTGTCTATAGATCCTACAAAAGGGCAGAAGGAATAGAAGTCCTGCAATCTACCAGTGCTGACACAGCTTGTTCTGAGGGTGACTGGACAATCTTTGGTGATGGCTGGCATGTATTACAAAGAGCTGCCAGTAAAATACAGATACTCCTCTGTGTAGCAGGCCTGATACTTAGAAATGGAAGTAAAACAGTAGCTTGATGCATGTCGTTGTCTGGAGTTTGTCTGATCTATGCTGTCAGCACACACCTACATGAGTTACACAGCATTTTGAAGTTTCAAAGTTGTTCTAAGCATAAATCTGTTTAATGATGCAGAAGCCTTGTCAGCTCTTCATAAAACCCTTAAGATGCAAGAAGCTTTGTCAGGATCTGCCTCTTGTTATCTGCTTACCATTGCTGATCAAGCAAATAGCTTACTGAGTTGTACCACTAGAGCTGGCAGAAAAGCTGTGGCTTCCTTGTCAACAAGCAGTGCCACAGAAAGGGACCTGGGGGATCGTGGTCGATGGCAAATCAGACATGAGTCAGCAGTGCCCTGGCAGCCAGGAGGGCCAGCTCTGTCCTGGGGTGCATCAGGCACAGCATCATAGCTGGGCAAGGGAGGGGATCATCCTGTTCTGTTCTGTGCTGGGGAGGCCTCACCTCAAGTGCTGGGGACAGTTTTGGGTGTCACAATATAAGGAAGATATTCAACTCTTAGAGATCATCCAAAGGAGAGCAAAAAAGATGGTGAAGCACCTTGTGGTGAAGCTGTATGAGGAGCAGCTGAAGTCACTTGGTCTGTGAGGCCTTGAGGAGACTGAGGGGAGACCCCATTGCAGTTACAATTTCCTTTTGAGGGGAAGAAGAGGGGCAGGCACTGATCTCTTCTCTCCTGCTCCCAGTGACAGGACCTGAGGGAATGGTCTAAAGTTGTGTCAGGGGAGGTTTATGTTGGATATTAGAAAAAGGTTCTATTCAAACAGGCTCCCCAGGTCGGTGGTCACAGCACCAAGCCTGACAGAGTTCAAGAAGCATTTAGACAATTCTCTCAGGCACATGGTGTAACTCTTGGGGATGATTCTGTGCATAGCCAGGAGTTGGACTTGATGATCCTCATGTGTCCCTTCCAACTCAAGCTTATTCTGTGATTTTATGAACCAGAGATGAAATATACATGTACTGAAGCCTTGGAAGTTGTACTGAGTATTTGCTTCAATTTTGCTGTCTGCATGACATTTTATGAAATCCCCACATCCCTATGTGGGGATTTCAAAAAGCCACAGGACGATCCACGTACATGATCCATGCTTCTTGCTACACAGATGTGATGGCGGACATTGAATTCACTGCAAGTATCTTTGTAATCATGCTACAAATGTGAATTTTTTTTCCCAGTCTTTCTGGTTGCTCTTGTTAACTATGCCTGCAAAATCAGATGTAGCTTTGGGTTTTATTTTTGTTTTTGTTTTTTTTTTTCCCTCCATAATAAAACCCTGAGTGAGGAAGATGCTTAGCACATGCTTAAGCACAGACTTCAGTGCTTTGTTGAAAATTTGTAGGTATAAGAACATGTTTAACTATAAACACATACCAAAAAGCTTTCCTAAATGGAGACTTTTCCCCAGAATAGTAATTACTTAGATAGCAACTGTTAACACAAGCTTAGTGATGAATTGAATTGAATTGAATTAGTTAACCCACACTGGAATTAAGGAGAGAAATTATTTTTCATTTTATGTTTAAAATGCAGATATTTGTGAAAAGAAAGAAAAGCAGCATTTTCTTATACAAAGGGGTCACTTCCTGCTGTTGTTAAATATTTTGAAGTGTAAACATTAGTTCTGTTATTAAAATGACAGGGTGAGACATAGGAATTCCCAGAAAAGTGGATATTAAATCAAGGAGTCTGATCACAGAATAAAGGTGCATTTAGGTCATTGGCCAATGGTCAGTTAGGATAGCCTGCTTGCTAGGGAGAGATTAAATGATACAAAGGGAAGTTTTCAATGCATCTCTTTTCAGAAAGCCAAAAATTATCAGCAAGCTGTACTGTCTAGAAATATCTGAGTTCCAATCACAGATTTCAGTGCAAATCAGACCTCTTTGTTAGGCACTGCTCAAATTAGGGATGCATTGAAGTAATCAGTATTCTCTTCAAAAATTTTTTTTAAAATTGTTCTTTGTTTTTTCCCTTCATTTTCATTGCTAAGGACTTATTCAGGAGCCTGATACTGAAGTGCATGTACTGGGGAAGAGGCAGGAGATTTCTTGAACTGTGAATTCAGATACCCATATACCTGATTGCAATGTGCCACTGGTCAAAGCTGTCCACCCACACTGTGGATTTTAGATTAGACTTCATATAGAGTAAAAACTGGCAAGTGAGCATGGGAAAGATATGCACTGGGTAATTGGCCTAAAACATGCTTGGAAAATTGGCAAGAGCTTGGGGTCCAAGTATTTTGAAAAGCAATACAAAGTTGCTGGTTCTTTGACTAGTACTCCATGGTACTGGTTACTAGTCACGTCCCTCTGAAATACTGACACTGGCCAAAAGTGTGCAATGCCTTTACTAATGACCTGTATGATGGGACAGAGTATGTTCTCAGCAAGTTTGCAGATGCTCCCAGACTGAGGGAAATGTCAGATACACTGGAGAAGAGGGATGGTCTTTAGAGGGACCTTGACAAGACAGAGAAATAGGCTGATGAGAACCTCTTGGAGGTGAGCATCAGCAAATGTCAGGTTTAGTTTGAGTTCCCCAGTGCATCTCAAGATGGACACTGAGCCTATGCAGCAAGTTTGGTGGAGGCCAGAGATGCAGAGGAGGCTGGAGGATGGCACAGGGCAGGAGGGGCAGCAAGAAGTGGTTTTTTTTCAGCTTGGGAGTGAAAGGGAGTTTATCTGGCTGTCATCAGGTCCTTTGTGGTAGAGCACTGAAATAATAGACTCCTCTCAGGGATGTACCAAAGGCAAAAGACAGTCATTGCAATATAGAGCTCTCACAGAAGATTAGAAGATACCCATCTTTCCTGGGAGGGTTTTCAGTGCATAGGCAGGGACACCCTGTGAGGCTGAAGGTTCTCCACTCTTGGGCATCTTCCGGACTTCATAGCCCAAAGAAAACAGATGAAGTGTCAGGTTGGCTCAGCTGTGAAGAAGGGAGGAATCTATGAGCCAGTAGATTGGGGTTTAATTTAAAAGTGAGAAATTTGGATTCTTGAGTGAGCTCTTCCAAGATAGAATCTTGCTGCTTATGTTTTTACTGTTACTTGCCTTCTGTGCCCCCTTACCCTAGAAGCTATGCAGAGACAGGAGCTCTTGCCCTGTGTGCGTGCTTTATGGTGAAGTAATTGGGAGTGTGAGACCCTTGCTCAAATCTGGGCCCCGATCAGGCACAACTCTGGCGTTTTGCTCCGTGAGGAACTTGCTGGGAAACGCGCGATCTACCCCGGGTTATCGCAACACCAGGCACTTCGCTTTACGAAAGTACCATGCGACGTGCATGGCAGACAACAGACGCGACAGAAACCGGGGGTGTGGGGGAAAGACGCAGAATGGCTAACGCAGGGACGAGCCCCCCGTTTCTGGGGGCCATGCCGGCGGCCCCGGACGGCGCGCCGAGCCCCGGCCGCGGGGGGCGGGCAGTGCGCAGGGGGCGGGCGGCGGGCGGGGCGGCGGGCAGCACCATGTGGCCGCGGCTCCCCGCCCTCCCGCTCTGGAGCTGCGCGGCGGCGGCGGCTTCCGCGGGGCGGCCGGGCCAGGCGAGCCGCCGCCGCTGCCCTCCGCATGGAGCCGCGGCCGCCCGGCGCCACCGCCGCCGCGCTGACAGGGGCGTCCGCGGCGCCGGGGGCGGCGGGCGGCGGCGGCGGCGGCGTCGGGGCGCCCTGCGGAGGATGTGGTGAGTGACGGAGGCGCCGCGGTGCGTATGAGTGTGAGGCAGAGCGTGTGTGTGTGTGTGTGTGAGGTGTGCGCGCTCCCGGCGGGCCGGGCCGCTCCCCGGCCCCGGGGCAGTGTGTCCCGGCAGCGGCGCCGCTCCCCGCGGGGCGCTGTCCGCGGTGCTGAGCGCGGCCGGGCGGGCGCGGCCCCTCGCCGCCGCCTCCAGGCGCGGGGAGAGAGAGAGAGGCGAGGAGGGATTCCTGCCCTGGCTGCCTGCCTTGCGGGATGCTGCCCATGCTGTCTCGGCGGACAGGCATGGTCGCTGCGCTGGGTATGGAAATACCTGGCCGGACCTTGCGTGGTGCTCCCGCAGGGTTTGTGATCCCGTCATGGCAGAAAGCAGCCGGCAGATGAGACCGATCGTCAGTAATCGGCAAGACCACAGGGTGACACAAACACAGCGCGGGAGAGCAGTCCAGAGCTGCTGGTGGTGTTTTCAGTTCGCAGATCTGGACACTGTCTGCTCAACATCTGTTTGCAGCAGACAAGATAAAGTAGCTCCTTGGCACCCTCCAGTTTTGCAAATGGAAACATACACTCAGTTTTTGCTATGCATTAGCTTAAATTAATTTGAGGTCAGCCAAAACTTGGATGCATTTTTCTTATATTTTCTTAGTCTTGAGTCACATCATGACTGGCACTGATTGTTGGGGAGCAATATGTCCTTACTGCTAAGAGGAAATACATTTCTAAGAGTGCAAACTTCTCTCAATGTAAAAGAAGTAGTTACGATACACTTCTTTTCAAGCCTTTCCTTCTTGTAGTCAATATTCAGCCTCTCTTTCCTGCAGCAGCTAAAAATTCTTCTCCTTTGTTACCCTGCAGGATTTCTTGCAACAAATATTCTTCATTTGCATAAATAATAAATGTACTGTTGCATTTTTGGTATTGTGTTAATCTTTGATTCTTTAAAAACATAATTTCTCAGAGCTATTATAAGTGTGTGTGTAGATGTGAGGAAGCCATGCTTTGTTATCCACAGATCTTAGCTCCTAGATATTCCTCGGGCTTAGTGGGAACCGAACTTTTCAAGCACTTTCCTGTAAATGTATAGCACTTGGAAGATTGTTGGGTTTTTTTTCTGAAGCTGAAAGGAGTTTGCCTATTTAAAAGGTAATCAGTACTGTTTACTACAGGTGTTACCAACCAAAGGCTTGAGAGGAGTTAAATTGTGTGGTCATGAGGCTGTTGTATAATCAGGCAGGTTAGCCATTGGCAAGGACCATTCTTCAGCTGCACAGAAGATAGCCACGTGTATTTCTAAAGGTGAGGTCTGTCCACAGACTGAAAGCTGCCACAGGCATTCAGGCCTTTGTAAATGGGAGTCTGTGAAAATCTTGAGTCTGGGAGAGTCACGACCTGTAAAATCTGGACTGCCTTCAGCACCTACCCTTTGTCATTCAGTGGAATCTGTATTTCACTTGCTGATGTGTCCCAGCTTGTAAGTCCTATCTCACACTTGCTGACTTTGGCCTCTGCTTTTCTGATCTATGATACTAGATGAATTTCTATATTTGTTACTGAGATTAGAATAGTAATTTTGTTTGAATTTTCTTTGAAGAAAATGTTACTCTTCTCCCCACTGAGATGTTGATTGCTTGTCGTTAGACTGTGGGAAAGAAAAAAGGGAAATGTAAGAAAGTCATGATCTGCCTCACATTCATAACTTTTCCTTCCATTCTGCCTTGTATAAGCACTTCTGCTGGCTTTAAGAAGAATTCACCATGGGCATAAATTTTCTCCAGTGTTTTGAAGGCAGAGGCATAATTCCTGAAGGCTTAGGTTTGTAGGTGTTTTGCTGACATGATTAATCATGCAAATAATTCTAGGGGCTTCCATGCTGGACTGCTTGTCTGACTAGTGACAAGAAATATATGATATCTAAGTAGAAACCCATAAAAGCAGATTAACTGGGGGACAAAACCTCAGCAGAGGGATTCAGCTGGCTTTCCTCATCTCCATGCAGAGGACAGAGTGAGGCACTCAGCCTAACACTACTTGTTGCTTATGTTGTACCCATGTGTCCTCCCATAAATTCTGCAAGGCTGTCAAATGCTTCCCATGCCACAGCTGCAGCAGGGGCAGGAGAGCACTGGCCCACAGCTGGCAGAAGTGGGCTGTGATGTAAAGGAATAGTGTATATAGTATATAGTGTATATACATGAGCTGTATACTTGTTCAGGTACACAAGTATACAGCTCATGCTTGCTGTGCAGCCCGGATGCTCACATTAAAAATACCCTGCCACCTCTTGCCATGAGTATCACTGTCTTCAAGTGCAGATATAATGGGCAAAAGTTAAGTATCCCATGAATTTGAAGCCAGCTTTCCAGTCATGGCAGAAAGAGACGGCTCTTTCCTTACACAATTGAAGATGTGACTGATTGGCAAGCCAGGGTCGGGGGTGTGTGTATGTGTGTTGAAGTGTGTTGACCACAGGCAGGCACTTCAACTCTTTTGTCATTTCTAGAGACTGTCACAAAGCAATATAACAAGATTAGTAATATGTTATTTGTATTTATGCAGGCACAAATTTGTTCTGAAAAAATATATTTCTACCAGAAAATTTGTTTAAATGCACTGAGCAGGGTGTCTAAAATCCATTTAATCTAATGAGCAAATGAATTTTATAAGTATGTGAAATGCAGAAGATTTGAAAGTATTTTTCATACATATTCATCAAGTCAAACTGCTTAAGGTTTGCTTTTAAATGTAAGCAACTTAAAAATGCATTTGAAGACCTGAGTTAAAAATAGCTGACTTGCTGTTTGCCTGCACCAAAGAGCCTATTTTTGTCTTTATTCAGTAGATTGCACACAGGAATTTCTGGGGGATATTTCAGGCCTCCTTTGTAGCAATCCAGCCCCTGGGTTTGTGTGTTAAATCATTTTGTTTTGGTTAGCAGTCACATTTCTTCCTGGCATACAGATGTTTCTAATCATATAGATAGGGAAGGAATACAAAAGTTTATTCTAACCTCTAAATATGTTTTCAGCTCACTCTTTTGAATAGTGTCTTGATTTCACTGTCATTTTCAAAACTGCACTGAAATTCAGGGGAATATCCATACTTGAAATATCCTTTTAATACTTGACTCTCCTTTGTACTTACGGTTGATAGATTTTAACAGCACTACTGAAAATAAACCCCATCTATAGTTAATTTTTAATGTTTTTATCTATAAACATCAGTTTGAGGGTAGCTAAAATTGATTAATGTATCTCTTAAAAATAAAAGATGTGACACTATCTGGAAATACTGTTTTTAGAGTTCATGTGCATGTTTTGTTGAATTAATTCTCATATATATAGATATTTAAAACTGTATAAGTTCTGTGTTTAGAACATGATATAAGCAGAAATAGATTCTATGTATTTGTATGTATTCAGTATAAATATTTATATGAAAACCATCCATGTAAAACAGGTATGTGGAGTATGGAGAGAGGACTGATATCTCCTCAAATTAGTATGTTATTTTGTAGTTAGCAAGAGAGTTCTGTTTTTGTAATCTGGAAACAATCAGCCTCAGTTCAGAATCTCTGAAATGATTTCTTTGTGTTTCTTGGAGAGTACTTCTTTTTGGGATAAGTACACTGCTGTAGGTCTGGACAATTAATCCTAATGAAGCAGCCCAGCTGAATGATCCTTTTGGGATTTCATCTGTATTGCTACTGTGACAGCTGCTTGAATTGTGGGGGTTTTCTCCTTTTTTCCCCTCTTGCTTGCAGGGATTTTAGCTGCCTTGCCACTAGCTCTGCCAAGTTAGAGGGTGGTATTTCTACCTGGCTTCCGCAGGCTGAAATTGGCTGCCTTTCCAGTCTGCCTGTCAATCATCCTAACAGCCAAATTCTTGAGATGCTAGAGGGCTTCTTTAATGTGAGCACTTACCTTTCCTACTTGTCTGGGCCCCAATCCTGCACCCTTGAAGCAGGATTTTCGATACTGCCTCTGGTACTTGTAAAATCTCTGTTGTGACAGGGACCTTGCATTGCCAGGAGGGTGCAGCTTTCTCCCACATCCCACACACACTAATGTTTCTATTTGTGTGCTAAAAATAACAAGGCTTCAAGACCTTCCCTTCTTGGTGCACACACACACTTCTGAGGTCAGTGTTTGGGCAGGAATGACTTGTGTGAAGAAGGTGAGCAGAACTTGCCTCTGTTTCTCCTTTGTGCCAGTCAGGCTGCACGGGTGCTTCCATGAGCATTGCCAGCAGCAGCAGCAATTGCAAGTATGGATAGTTTTTGTCCAAAATATTGGATGAAATATATCAGAATATCTCCTTTGCAAGATGCAATTCAAAATACATCTAAATATGAAATGGGATGATTTAAATCTTTGCAAGGAAATGAAAATCAAGAACCGTGGAATAAGTAATTATTTTCAGGCAACCTGATAACCATTTTCCTTTCTTATAATTTGCTAAGGATTTCACTTTTGTGGTTATTAGTAATGTGTTTTGATTGCATTCTTGTAGGAGGGAGGATTATTAATTTGATTGTGAACATTTCTTCTGTCCACAAATAGGACAAAAGATTGTGTAATGCTCTGGAATAACATAGGTTTATTGCTGGTCTCATGCCAAGATCATTTTCAGCAACGAGATACATATCTAAATAGAATGCATTATGGTCATTACCTTAATAAAATGTGAGTCATGCACACCAGCACTTTCATTCCTAAAATACTTCATTAAACTGGTATATCCGTTTGCCAATGGATAGAGCATGCTGTGGAAGACAAATCTGTTGCTGTGTGGACAAATAGTCTCCAGCATTTTCCCTGAAGCTCTGTGCTTAATTTAGCAATTTATGCGTGAGCTCACTAATGAACATTTTAAGTGTGCTTGCATGATGTACATTATCATCAAGTTTTAACTAAAACTACAAATGTAAAGCTATTGTAAAGTCTATTCTGACTTAACAAAGTCCTGAATTTAAATGAGACTGTTGGCTAAGTACATCAGTATGACAGACAGAAAAACAGACTGCTTTAAAGCTAACTCTGTATGTGAAGGTCCTGTAGCTATTGAGAAAAGGTAGCAGCTGAAAGCACAAATTGCTCCAAAACCAGCATTCAAGTTAAGGTTTCTGAGTAGCAATTTATGACTCAGAAAAACTTTCACGTTCTATCTTGAAAAATATATGCATGCTCTGGGAAAATAAAAGGGAAAGTTGAAACTATACAAGCTGTCAGACCATGTCATGTGTGTCCATGCAGGAGATCAGCAGGTGAGTCAGAAAGAATTTGGGAAGTATTGCATTTGGGGGATGCTGTGGTACTTCTGTATTTCAAATGGATTTTCTCGCTTGCAGGGAAGAAGCAGTCACTTTGGGGACATGTAAGGAACATTCAGAAATGTCAACCTCTGACAATGACATAAATTCATGATGAAATAAAAACTTGTAACATTCAGTGCAATTAGTGCATTTATTTTTATAGATTTTGAAAATAGTTTTCCAATACTGATTTTTAAAAACATTTCAAAAAAGAACATTTAAAAAGCCCCGATCTCTTCATAGTACTGCATCTTCTCTTCATCCTGCTACCAAGTCTATTACAGTAACAGTCAAACTTAATTTATATTCCACCTGCTTTCTGACAAGAACAGTTGTCAGTTTTTTAGCTGATATCTCTATGTACTTGTTTGTACTGTCTTTGTTTGAAAGAACATTTGGGAGCTGAGCAGAGGAAGGGAATCTGATTCATAACAGGTGAATAGAAACTCAATTAGGTTTTGGTACAGCTGTCCAAAACATTCAGTCTTTCTTGTGAGGGCAGCATATATACATGGTGACTGCATTCTTCTTTCTTCTCAGCTTTCATGTTTGCTAGTTCACTGTGCATACAAGGCTAGCAGAGAATGGTTGATTCTGCTGTATTTCTTCTATACTGAAATTTGTATAACCATGGAAAATATGTCAACCTAAGACAGGAAATATATTTTGATTTCTTCCATCAATGAACATCATGTACCATCAAGTACATTTCACAGAATGAGCTGGCAGCTAAAATTCTTCTTAAAATGCTTTTTAAAAACAGCATTTGTGTTTATAGTGATCTTTTAAAAAAATATTTTGAAGTACAGAGTTTTATGACCACCTGCTCTCAAGTATTCATGCGTAAGAATCCAGTACTGCATATTCTGTGAACAAACAACTGGTACAAAATAAAGCTTGTTGTTCCTGCAGAGTATCTTACTGGCATGTGTTGCTTCCTTTGTCCTAGAGGTGGGTGGCTTCTTCCATTTTGTGTGTGATAGTGAAGCATCTGCAGATCCTGCTTGCTTTTTTGAGCCTCTTTCTGCATTACTATCAGCTTTTGACTGTTTTTGAGACTGGGGAGAGCAAGCTGAGTAGAGGAGGGTTGTGCTGTTGAACAGGCATTGTTTCACAATGTGCTGAAGAGTTTTATTTCTGCTGCTGGTGGCAGAATAATAGTGGTGTCATATTATAGCTAGTTTTCAACACATGGTTTCCTGCAGATGGTGGAGATTAACAGTGCAGTGCCTGTTGTTTGAGCTGCAGTGCTGAAAACAAAAGGTTTGCCACAGCTGTTTCAGCCGCAGTGAGGCAAGGGCCCCCGGGGACTTTTGGCAGGATCTGGTCTCTGTGCATCACTGGCCAAGAACAGAAGTTTATGAACACTGTTCATTTGTTTATTTATGACAGCTGGCTGTCAGTGGTCCCTTGCAGATCACACATGTTTAAAGTTAATAAGAGAGATCTCCTGCCCTTTCCTTTGTTTTTTAACTAAATGTTTTGCTGAATCCTACACGCGGTAGGGAAGGTTTTAACTAATGTTTTCTATTAGATGCATTGATTGTGTGGTCAGAAACCTCAAGCACTACATGCAAGTGGATCCTAAACATTTTGGGTTAAATTGGTTCTCTGATACATTTTTGGAAGTATCCAAAAGTCGAATTTACGTGAGTGTGTTTCTGTACTGAACTAGCAGCAAAACTTGCGTTCACTGACTTTCACTGATACAAGAACTTTCACTGACACAGAACAGCCCCTGAAGCTATTGTTTTAGTTCAGCCTAAATTGCAGTGGAAAGTGGTTTGGGATATTTCAGTGAATATTCTGAAATAATATTTCTCCCTTGACATCTGGTAAATTGCATAGCTGGAAGTTTCAGTATGTATGTGTACTCACCTTTAGACCAGATGTTTTGGTCTACTTCATGCACATTTCAAAATGCATCCTTATAAAGTGTAGTAATGCTTCAAGAGTAATCAAGATAAGATGGAATATTAACAAAATTTTTACTAGAGATATGAAACTTTTCCATTAACAGTTAACTGATGATTACAGTGGAAATGACTGTAGTATATGTTCCAGCCTTTTTGGGATTAATTTTCTTATTTAGTTTGAATTAAAAACAAAATAAAACACAGTGGCGTTTACTTAGGGAGTGTTTTCTAGATTTTTCATAAGGTTGAAGTTGTAAACTCTTAGATGATTAATATTTTTTTCAAAACCACAGTTAGATAAGAAAAGTAATACAAGAAGTGATTGGATCTTTTGCTGAAGAACAGGAATCAAGCTGGGAAATAGGTATTTCAAAAGATCCTGGGAGTGAATATAAGCAGGTATAAATCTGAGCAAAAATATCAACATTTGAGAACAAAGATACATCCTTAACACACAACATAGAAGCAAATAGTAGCTTTTCCAATTATCTTTTCCAAACATTTTTGCTGGAAGCTTCAAGACTGCTTAATGGGTATGGACATCTGGGCATTTGAGCCTTTTGTTAAGAAGTTGTAGGAGGAAGAGGGTGAGTGATTCATAGATGTCTTTGAAAATCTTTTTTTGCTAAGAGAATGAAAATCAGGAGTGGTCTTCAGGTCCACTGGATGGGCACCATAAAATTATTATGAATATCTTGACTTTCAGGTAATTTATTGCTGCAACACATATGATTCACTTAGATTTCTGGCATGTAGCTGGTACTGGACTTGCGACATTCTGTCTTCTTCAGCAAGACCTGCTATGTCAAGAGAAACTCGTAGGAGACACAAATTTCTCCCCACCCTTCAGTGACTGTATACCTTCAATAATACCAGAAACTACTTAAAGCTAAAAAGAGTATCCAAACACTTCTTTCTTCCCAATGCATAGAAACAGCATGCAGTGGCTTGATAGGTGCTGTGCTTGAGTATCTCTGTTCAGCTGGAGTGAGTTTTTTGTCCAATTGTGGTAAATAAGGGTTTTGTCTCTGGCTTGGAGCCACATTTTCAATCCTTTAATTTACTTGGGATTTTCTTTTGGCAGGACGGGATGTTCTTCTCTGTCTGTGAAAATGTCTTACTTTATTGACAAGGTATGAAGGTCAGGAGAAACACTTGGGTTTGTATTCAGAGACATCATCAGAAGATGAAGAGGAAGGGACCCAAGGAAATAGAAGTAGTCCATTTACAAATGCTAATCAAATTTAAACCTTCTTCAAGTTTTTAACTATAACTGATTGTGCTTTTAATTTTCAATTCCCATCTCTTTTCATATATAATTTCTGTTCTAGGAGGCTAATTTTCTACTTGTTTCTGAAAATGTTATCCAGATATGGAACAATGTATAATCTCTTTACAGAAAGAATTTCAGTCAGAATTGATACTTTTGTCCTGATAGTGATTTCCTGTAGTGATTTTGATCATTAATGCTTCTGATTATATCTACTGACTTTGAGATTTAAATTCTAATGCAAAGTTATATTTGTGGTCTAATGCTATCTTAACTGCACATTCTTTTCTAACTCTGGTTCTCAGGAGGCCTCTCAGGTAAAAAAAATCTGTTGTCATCTTTTACTTCCACTGGCAGAAGAAGTTTATTCTGTACCTCAGAGTTGCCAGTGTTTCCTAAATTGACATTATAAGATAGTTACTTGTAGCAGACATTTATAAAAGAAAAAAGATAGTGGTAAAAACCCTGTATTTTTCTTTAAAACGTCCTCTGTTTGGAGATATTTGCTATTTCTGCATCTCTCAAGAAATTCAATGTTTGCTTTAATAATACAGAATAAATATTGACTGCTGCATTGTGGTATTGATTTAATAAATCTCTTTGATATTAACGTATCTAACTTTTAAGCATTACTTTATACATTAAGAAGGCTCTCCTGACCATGGTCCAGTTGTAACCACCTTTTTTCACTCTTATTTAAAGTTTACTCTCTTTACAGTTTCTCTTAACAAATTAATCTGCTGTGATGGCTTAAGTAGCAGCCATAGCTTTAACATGATGGTGCATCTCCACTACCTTACAGTTTATTTTTTTTCATGGCTTTAACTGAAAAGATCATGTTTCCATGTTTCATGTTTCATGTTTTCCATGTTTAAAATATTTCATTTTTTTAATTTTTTTTTTTTTTACTAGCAAAATGTTGAAGCTTAAACCAACTTTTTATATTTAATAGATATTGCAAAATGGCAATTTATTATACAGAATACTACAAAATGTTTAGTAACCTGGCTAGCAGATAATGTTAACAATTTATGTAACCATGGAGAGAACTATGCAGATGATGGCATGGAAAATGCTTTAGCTTCCATGTAATATTTAGCACAGGCAAAACAAAGGCAAATTATAAAAAAAAATATTAAATACAATGCATTTACTGAAACACTGACATACAGGTGTAGAAGAAGGAGAAATAGATGTAAAGCTTTTATTTATGCAGAAGAAAAATAGGTATTGATGACTAGAATCTCTACTATGCAGGAGATATTTGATAACCTTAGTTTCTCCTTGCATATAGCAGAGGTTAGAGGTTATCTGTAACTCAAGACCAGTATTGCAAATTTTGTGTTAGCTTCTTTTTTTTTAAGGTTGCAGTTTCAAGGTGATTTTAAATCTATTTTCCTGGCATATATTCTAGTTTCCTTTCATATATTTTGTGACAGTCTGTTGTTCTCTTACAAATCTGGTATTTTTCTCAAGGAGAGTAAAATAGCCTTGTTCTTTTTGCGTTGAGAATAGTGTCTGCCTTAGTGTAATATATTGCATTTCTTTCCTCAAGCATAGGTCAGCTAGGCCTTTTGTTTTAGTAAGCTAAAGTCTTCATTTTCCCAGAAAGTCAAGAGTTTGTCTTCATTCACCCAAGCAAAGACTTTTTCTAAAGTTTCTTTGGTGATGCACATGTGTTTGTGTGTTTATTTGTCATTGGAATTTCATTCACCATTACCTGTAAGAACATGTTGGTGGGTGAATTTGGGGTGGGGGAGCATTTACACAATACTGTCAGTCATTGTTATAATGAAATTTGAATCATGGGCCTTTGCATTGTCAGTGTCATCTTAAGCCACAGTTGCACACAGGGCTACATTACTCTGAGAACTTCTAAAAGTCTCTTGCAGTTCATTTCAAATTCAAAGAAAAATGACCAAAGTGTATCCAGGCAATTTGCACAGAGAGATCACACTAGAAATTATGAGAGTCTGGCTTGGTTTAAAGGTGAACTGTATGAGTTTTAGTTTTGTACCCATGGAATCTTTATTCTCTACATGCTGTAACCAGAATCAAATATTTTAGAAATAATAATGAAATAGGGTTCTGGGCTTTGTCGGTTCAGACAGTAGCTGTTTATTGGTTTGATATTCTGAAATAGGCATCTGGAAGAAACCATAAAAGTGTTGGAGACTGTTAAGGACTAGAAGAAATTATTAGTACAGCATGGCCTTGAAATACTTTTAAGGTGGATGGTACTAAACAATGCACATTTTATATAGTCAGATTCAAATCACAGCTTTTCAAACAAGGAGTATACCTTATGACAGAAGACCAGGATTTGGAGTAATGTGAAAACAGCATTTGTGGAAAGAAGTCCCAGTTTATGAATACCTGCAAAGACTAGAGTCTTCTTAGGTGCAGGAACTAAAAGGACAGTCTTCTGAAAATCTTTTGGTTTTGGGGCTTCTTATCCATAAATATCAGAGTTTCATCTTGCACATGTCTATTTGTGTGTGTGAATTAAAGAGAATTAGACAATAGGAGAGATTTCAGAGAAGAGGTACAATGGAGCAACTGGAAACAAGAGTTGTGAGAGGTTCAGACTGCTGTTTCAACAGTGGGCTAAAGATGATATAATAACTTTCTATTAGAAGAAGATATCACTTGAAGTTTTAAAATTGGACTTTTTACACTCTCAGGTTTTCCCACAAGAATTTTGCATTCTGAGATCTCTAGGACACGGCCTAGGGGCTATGTGATCTATTCAGATCTTCACCATTATCGGGAGAAAATTCATAGGGACAAAACTGTATTAGACTTCAATCTGGACAGCACTGTAAATGACAAACAAAAGGGCTTTTTTAAACATTTTAACAACAAAAGAAAGATCAGAGATAACACTGATCTGTTGCTTGATGATGTCAGTCTCCTCACAAATAGGGATATACAAACAGCAGAGATTTTTAATACCTTCTTTGCCTCTGTCTTCAATACTGATTATGGGCTCTGGGGTTCCCAGAGCCCTGTGCTGGAAGACTGCGACTGGGAGAATGACAGTCTTCCAACTGACCCTGAGTATGTTCAAGACATGCTACTCCAGCTGGCTGTGAATAAATCTATGGGACCTGATGGGATTCATCCCAGGGTGCCAAAAGAGCTGACCAATGTGATTGTAGGACCTCTCTCCATTATTTTTCAAGTGACTTGGGAGTCTGGAGAGGTCCCAGTTGACTGGAAGCTGGCAAACCTCCCAGTTTCAAGAAGGAAAAGAAGGAAGACCCTTGTAATTACCAGCCTGTCAGTCTCAATTCATTCCCTGGTAAAATTATGGAGAAGGTTATTCTGGGATTAGTTGGAAAACCCTTAAGAAACAACACAGTCATAGGTCATAGCCAGCAGGATTTTACACCAGGGAAGCAACTGGTTGACCTCAGAAAGCCAGTAGATCTGGGGCTTGTGGATTTTAGCAAAGCTTTCGATGCTAACTCCCACAATATCCTTCTGGACATAATGCTTAATACACAGCTAGACAAGTCCATAATATGTTGAGTGAGCAATTTACTGATCGGACTGGCTCAGAGTTCCATGAAGTTAAATCAGGCTTGTGATCAGTCACCAGTGCTATTGCCCAGGAGTCAGTTTTAGGAGCAGTGCTCTTTAATGTTTTTATATCAGAACAGAGAAATCAAATGTACATTTATTTGTTGATGATACTAAACTAAGAGCAGCTGTGTTGTCCATTGGGGGTAGAGAGGCTGTACACAGAGCTCTGGATAGACTAGAGGGCTGGGCAATCACCAACCATATGAAATTTAATAAGAGCAAGTGTTGTATTCTCTACCTGGTATTAAGTAATCTTGGTTGTATGTACAGAATGGAGGATAAGAGGTTGCAAAGCAGCTCTGCAGAATGATCTCTGTGTATTGATGACAAGTTGAGTCAGCAGTGCCCTGGCAGCCAGGAGGACCAGCCATGTCCAGAGGTACATCAGGCACAGCATCACAGCAAGGGAGGGGATTGTCCTGCTCTGCTCTGCACTGGAGCAGCCTAACCTCGAGTGCTGGGGGCAGTTCTGGGTGCCACAATATAAGAAGGGCACCAAACTACTGGAATGTGTCCAGAGGAGAGCAACTAAGATGGTGAAAGGTTTCAAGGGCAAAATATATGAGGAAAAGTTGAAATCATTTGCTTTCCGCAGCTTGAAGAAGAGAAGGCTGAGGAGTAACCCCATCGCAGCTACTTCATGGGGAGCAATGGAAGGCAAAATTTCTGTTCTCTTCTTTCTGGTGACCAGTGGTAGGAAACAAGGAATGAAGCTGTGTCAGGCAGGTTCAGATTGAACATTTGGAAAAGTTTTTTCATTGGAAGGGTGATTGATTGATGGAATAGGCTCCCAAGGTAAAAGTGGTTGCAACACCAAGCCTGGCAGAATTCAAGGACTGTCTGAATGATGATTTTAATCATATATTTTAGCTTTAGGTAGTCCTGCAAGAAGCAGGACTTTGATTTTGAAGATTCTTACGGACCCCTCTAAGCTTGAGATGTTCTGCAATTCATCCAGCTATGATCTCAAGAAAAAAGAGTGACATTATGAAATGGTCAAAGCATATGTTTCTTGAGAACACTTGATTTTGTTTCAGCATTTTGAATTTTTCAGGGTGTTTACTTTTTGTTCAGATGTCTTGCCATGACACTTGAGGGACATAAAGGATCTCTGTAGACCCTTCATGAATGTCTCTATAAAGACAGATTGTCCACTTCTGCCTTCTGTACAGCTGTAAAGATTATTGATATTTGTCTCCTGCCATTGGTCTGTTATTGCTGTCATATTTTTTTGCCATTATTTCTGAAACCCAATGAATTATGGAGGACTTGGGGGGATGATATTGGTGAGGGTACCAGAGTAAAATTAAGAAAAGAGGAGCTGTTACTATGCTTTGAAGCTACAGCTTTTGCAAGAAAATTTCACCAGGTGCAAGCTGCCCCTTCAAGTTCCTTTGGTCTTTTCTCTTGAACTTTCAAGGTCTTTGGTGGTTTATGGACCTCCTGAAGTTATACATAGTCAAGGAGAGTGGTACTTTGGCTTAAGTCATAAGGAAAAACTAGAGACTTTTTTTCTATCTGCATATCAGGAAGCTCAGCTAAACAATCTGGAGAACTTGAGCAAATAAGTTATGACAAAAACTGCCCATCAAATACTTGAAATAGAATGTTAGTGTCTAGGAAAAGACCCACTGAGCAGCAGCATGGCCTAGCTCAGAGAGCCAGCTAAGCTGGGGACTCGACATGTGCCATTGCAGTTCTCTGCACTACAGGTTCCCCTGGTTCTCCAGGACAGGTCAGTTACTTAGAAGAGGAAAACAAAGAGTATTACTTTCATTTTTATTTCTGAAATGCTTGGCTATAATGACAAGGAACATAAATAGTAACATAAATCTTTTTGTCAGGAAAAAATGTCTGAACTAGCCTCTGGCTGCACTACTTGTGAACTTGCTCTCAGCTTCAAGGGCGACTTCCAACTACATGCTGAAGAACATATCATGATGCTGCCAGGATAGCCAGAATTGCAAGAAGAATTATCCATGTGTAATTGTGAGAATCGGGGAGCCTAGGAGTTAATGTGTTGTTGTGGTACTGAAATGGCTTCTCAATTTATAGGGTTGTTGGCTAGTTCTTCTCAGAAGAACTCTCTTCTCTCCCCTTCCCAGAGCAGGTCTCTTGGTTTGATACACCTCAGCCAGTTCCTCTTCACCTTTTGTGCTGGGGAGCACCTGGGGAATTGTGTGGCTTGTATTTGAGAATAAACTGAACTGCTAATACTGACAGTTCTTTTTGCTGAGTGACTTTTTTTTTTAGTGAAACTTGCTGTGGTATTCAAAGATGAGCACCTTTGGCAGTCTCAAATGGGTGATAGTTCCATATAACTTAGTGTAGAGAAAAGAGTCTTATTACTTTTGACAGAGGCTTTTAAATCAAAATGGCAGGTGAAAATACAGGTGTAACGATCTGGCATAAAGAAAAAAAACAAGAAACACTCCTGATACTTAGATGAGAAAACCTGGCCTATAGGAATCCCACATTTAAAAGAACAAAAAGGCCTGTATATATTTTTGGGAAGAAGTCTCATGCTTTAATTGTTTTGATGATTAGTTTTACTCAAGGGAATGAGTCAAAAGCATCCTACTGAATGAAAGAATAATGAAGGAAACAGAGATACAAAAAAGAAACTTCCTGCAAATTCCATCCCTTTGCTTTGGTTTAATAGTCAACACCATTGTTACAGTCTTTAGAATCAATAATAAATATAGAGAAGTCTTTTGAGGTTTTATTCTCCTGAAAATGTTGCTTTTTCTCTGATATTGTTTCAGCTCTCTAAATCTGAATTCTTTAATCTTGGCGGTCCAAGAAACATATTGCACCTTATAGGCCTTAATAGCATTTAGTAACAGAAGTACGATTTTTAAATA
This sequence comes from Molothrus ater, assembly GCF_012460135.2. Classification (NCBI taxonomy): domain Eukaryota; kingdom Metazoa; phylum Chordata; class Aves; order Passeriformes; family Icteridae; genus Molothrus; species Molothrus ater. The sequence continues at coordinate 43,943,551 of NC_050511.2, forward strand.
ACAGAGCTACTAGGTCGGGCCTGCCTCAACCATGCCATGTATGTCCTTTGACCTCCAATAACTCTAACAGAGATACACCCACACTGTAAGACTCTCACTTCCCTTGTTTTTGAATATCATCAGCATCTTCTGTAGCACTTTTTCCACTGCAAATGCCTATGGATGACTAACACATTGCTAGTTTATGTAATTTCCAGGCTGTAACTGTCTTAATATTGTCTATTAATATGACCTAGTATTCCATCTTGTTTAATTCCTTGTATTTCCTCTAATTTGAAATTGGGTTACAATGCAGCAGAATACCATGAACAGCAATAACTAAATCTTAAAGCATTTGCTATATCCCTGCAGGCATTTTTGTTAACATTTTTTGTTTGGTTTAGAGCCACTTATGTTCAGGTTATAAGTCATAGCTTGGTGTTGAAGGTACTGCTCAGAGACACATCAGTTAACGAAAGACATCCTTTGGCAAGCAAATCTCTCTGTGTTTTCCACAAAAGCCTTTGGAGGATACAACCCATCACATGTTTTAAGACTGTCCTAAAAATGAGAAATGTCTTCATAGAGAAGACAAGTGATTACAGTTTTAGTCAAAAGTGCTTCTGATAGCGTGATACCGGTGATTGTTATAGGACCAAAGAAGATTTATTGTGAACTTGAGAGTAATAAACTGCTCTTTCAACATTGCAAACAGCAAGCTGTGAATAACACAAATCTGCAGAGTATGGAGTCATTTTCTATTGCATCAGAGTTTTAGTACTGTAAAATACTTGACAAAACTTGGGACAACTGTGTTGTATAGCTAAGATGTAGTACAGGGGAGGAATTTCACAGGAACCTAAACAAACAGCTCAGCTTCACTAGTCTTAAACAGTAACATTCTGGAACAAATAAATTTTTACTAATCCTTGCAGAAAAGAAGAGGAATGCATAGTGATGGCAAAACTTTAAATCACTACATCCACATCTGAGCATCTGCCCAAGCCCTGAGCACACATGAGAAGCAGGAAGATATCAGGAGGGCCCAGTTTAGCTCTTTTCAGGATTACCTACATGAACAGGTCAGGGCTTTTGCCACCTTTCTTGCTGACATGTTTCATGTTGTCCCTGACACAGGAATGATGGTCAGTAAGCCTACCATACTGACAGACCTAGTGCTGCATTTCATATTATAGACACTATTAATAAACTTCCTTGGGCAAATGCCATTTTTCTATTTCAGATGTTCAAAGATTTTGAGCTAGTTCTCAGGGAAAAAAAAAACAGTTTTCTGACTCAATATAAAAATATTTAATTTTTATTACTCTTCTACTTTTGACCTTTTATAGACTGTTCTAAAGACATTTTCATTACAAGAAAAGCTGGGCTTCCATAAACATAAGACCTGATTTATTAAAGCAGACTAAACTTTGTGGCACTTACAGTAAGACAGAGAGATGTCCAATCTGATTCCTTGTTTAAGAGACAACAAAAAGAGAATCGGAAGGGAAAGGTGAGGTTCCTGCTAAGTCTAGGGCATTATTTCTTCTGGAAAAGGCTGTAGGCAGTTAACAGCTGAAAGAAATAAACACTTGCAGAATGCAATCCTATTTTCACTCTAGATATTTGTTGTGGTTTGACACTGGCCAAATGCCAGGCGCCCAGGAAAGCCACTGGCTCACCCTCCCCTGCCACGGCTGGGCAGAGGAGAGTAAAAACTTTACCCTCTTATTTGAGGTAAGAACTGAGAGAAAGTACTTCAATGGCAAAACAGGCTCAGCTTAGAGGTACAAAGTGAATTTATTATTAGCAAAATCAGAGGAAGATAATAAGAAGTAAAATAAGCTATTAAAAACACCTTTTCTTCCCCCAACCCCTCCCTCCTCTCCACTGACAGCAGGGAGAGAGGGCATGGGGGCTGCTTCTCCTGCAAGAGGAATCCTTCCCCTGTCAGACCATGGGGTCCCTTCCCACAGGAGACAGTTCTCCGTGAACTTCTCCAGCATGGCTCCAAATCTCTGAGCAGCAGTCCTCCAAAACTGCTGCAACCTGAGTCCCTCCCAGAACTGCTGTGGCGTGGGTCACCCTTCCACGGGGTGCAGTTCTCTAAGGACAGGCTGCTCCAGCCTGGGTTCAGGGCCCGATCTCTCCACAGGGTCACAGCCTCCTCCAGGCACCCACCCACTCTAGCACTGGCACCTCCCCCGTGGGCTGTGGGTGGATCTGTGCATCCCCCCTGGATCCTCATGGGCTGCAGGGGCACAGCTGCTTCTCCGTGGGCTCCCCACGGCCTGCAGGGGAATCTCGGCTCCAGTGCCTGGAGCAGCTCCTGCCCCTTCTTCTCCACTGACCTTGGTGCCTCACATGTTCTCACCTCATCCTCTTTTCTGGTGAGGGAAAAACTCTGTGTGTCCCTTTGTTTTGATTTTTTTCTTCTTAAATATGTTATCACAGAGGCATTACCAACATCTATGATTGGCCCAGTTCTGGCCAGCAGCACGTCCATCTTCAGAGCCATCAGCCATTGGCTCTGCTGGACATGGTGGAAGCTTCCAGCAGCTGCTCACAGAAACCACCTCAGTGGCCGCCCTGCTACCAAAAACCAGGACGTGCCAAACCAAGGCAATATTCTAGTCAATCACTGTAGGACTAAAGGATTTAAAGAAAATATTAAGCATGATGAGTTAAGGTAGTTTGGTAAGTTGACTGAAGCTTTCCTTACGTAAACAATGCAATTGAAACAGAGCCCAGGGTGGAGTCTATCTATCCCTTTGTTGCTAAGCAGTGAACTTTCATGTGTTAATTGTCAAGAAGCTGGTTTAGCTTTTTGGTATTTTGTATTCAAAGTAAGCAGTTAAACTGGGGTTCTTATTAAACTGATTCAGCAGTGCCGTTCTTCATCCCTCAGTGATCTGTAGTTATAAGAAACACTTTATTGTTTAGAATCATAATGACATTTATAGCAACAACATCTACCTTAATTCTTTTGATACTAACTGGATTATATCAACTATAATCTGTAAGACTAGAATGTGAGATTAATTTTTGGAAAGAGAAGGCTGAATAGCATGCTTAAATTTAATTTTATTTTTCAACCTTACCATATATATTATCAATACCTTATGTTTCTGGCTCATCCTCCAAAGTGTCTGTTGGAATGATTCCTGGTTTCTGCTTAATAAAAGCCAAGCTAAACTCCATTATGTTTGCTTGTCCTAAGGCACTTCAAAGTTTTGCTCCAGTTGTTTCAAAGTTGTCACAAATATGTTGCTCTGCCAGGTAAAATATATGGCCTATCAGAGCTCATTTTACAGGGCAGTGGTCTCTTCACTGTGGTTCAATTAAACACCTAAATACCTGCTCCATGTTGGCAACTTGGATGCACAAATGTAGCACACATTTAAATGCTCTGTTGAATCAGACCACAGTGCTCTGCAGGATCAGGCTCTAATACACAAGTACGTTTTGCAGATCACATTAGTATCACACAGAGGGTACATATGCACAGACAGCTGTGTGAAGATATCAGCCTTGGCTTTGGAAAGACATGAATAAAAATTGACAAGTTTGCCTACAATACCTGAACACCAGTTGTTTATTAGACAGCTGTGATCACTGCTGAACTGGAAGGGAAACAATGTCTCTGAAGCTGATGGCAAAATTTGCTTAACTCAGCATTTCACCTGAAGTGTCTTAAGCAGTCTATACTGGCTCTGCTTTTTACCCTCTCACTGCAAGCTCCATCTTCATCGAGGAATTAGTAAGCAGCTTTTGTGGAATGCCTTTGAAATTTCTCCTTGTGCAGCAAAAACTGTGGCTTGTTTTTGAGCCAAATAAATAATTCACAGGGAGTAAGTCATTAAGTGAGTTCATCCTCTTATTTTTTGTTTATATTCCTTACACTTGCAGAAATGACTCTAGCTGCTAATTGAATGAAAGTGAGCCCATCTGAGTTTCAAGTACTGCAAGGTAACACTTTGACACTAAAGCTGACGATGTCTTGTGCAAGACAAACACAAAACACTTAGGCTGCTTTGCCTTCACCTAGTTTCTACTATTGCCCATAGTTGACATTTTTTTTTTCATTAGCCTGGTTCACAAGCATAGCTTCTGTCCCAACAATGGCAATATATGTTAGCATTTCCAATGTGAAAATTTGGGTCAGATGTGTCACATTTACACTGTAGTGAAGGCCTTACCTTCAAGCCCCTGAAAATCACTTTTGATTAATCTGCAATTAAACTCAAATATATCTATGCAAATTTATTTGTATTCTTTTTCCAGGAAATATTTACAAGACTTTGAAATTCACTGTCTGTAAGTATTAGCACAGGAAACCAATCATTCCAGTATTCAGGGAAAGCCACTCCAAAAAAAGGGAAGCAAGAAGTTTTAGAAGTAATTCCAGTTCATTTGGGTGAAAGACTCAAGACAAAAATGGATCTGTTTTATCTGCACCTTCTCAGTCTGTCAGTCTAGCTGGATGTTTCCTACACAGAGTTTGAGAGTTTGTGACCAAACTAGGAAACACACCAGAAAAATTCACAGGTTCCTCACCTGCTAGGGCTGTTTTTTCTGCACCTCCTGTAGTCTCAGCATTTTTCTGCCACAGAAGTCTTCAGTAGACAAGAGAAATTAAACTGACAGTAAACAAAGAGTAATTGCTGCCTGCTGCTTCTGAAGTGCAAAGTGGAAAAGGAGTTATCATACAAGCAGCCATGTGATAGCAAAGACTTGTTTCCCATGTTTAGTAGGACCCGAAGGGGAAAGGAGCCTTGCTTTACTCCAAATAATCACATAAGAGGTAGGTGACTCTGATTTGAAATATATTTTCCCTCCAAGACCTCTTTAGATAGTAACATAAGTGCTAGACACCTACCCACTGTTCCTGCCATAAGGTCAAAGTTGGATTAATTAGCTTTTCTTCAGTTGATGAAGTGTCACTATCCAGATGTTTTCCTGGAAGCTACAAAGCTCAGTCCTGACTGATTGCTACTCTAACCTGTTTCCCATCTTTAAACATAGCCTGCTGCTTTCTCAAAGCTCTAGATAACTGAGTGGAGATGACACTGATGGAGTGGTCTTTGTGCTGAGCAGGAAGGCTGTCTTAGTGAAGTCTCAAGTAAAGGAAACCAAAGCCTTTGTTGCTATTTGGCAGTTTCTGCTAGAAAGAGCAGTGGAACTGAGTGATACATGCAAAGGGTATTTAAAATAAGTGCACAGCTTGCCTCTGCACCTTCAGCTAAGGAAAGAGGTGACTGAATGAAGAGCTCAGTGGGGATGCCTAGGAAGAGTTTGGCTTTCCCCATTGCACCCTCATAGAGAACCAAGAAATGCCTCTAGTTTTTACCAGGGACACAAGTCGTACATACACCTAGATGGTGAGTCACAGGACTTTGGGACACAAGGAACTGGGATTGGTACTGGAGAGAGTTCTTCATGATAGCTCCAACCACTGTCTCCAAAGGTGGACTCCAAAGTGGAGAACCACTGTTCCCCAAAGAACAGTTAGTCTCTCCTGCCCTTGGTTATGCACAAGGAACTTTCTCCAAGGAGAGTGGGTCTCACCAACTTTCAATTTTTATTTAGTCTTTGTGTCCACCACGGCCAAGTTCTTTAGAAAGGGGAAATAAGCAAAGTATCTTGTCTTCCAATAAGATGAGTGGTACGAAACTACCACATGTATAGGAAGCTCCTGATGTTGCACAGCCTAGCATTGCAGCTTTAGCATTCACTGGCAAGAACACTTATTCCCTGCAGTCATCCCTCACTTGTTCTTTTCTTGACAGCAGATGGGAAGCAGGATAAGAAGACACCCTGAAAAAGAGTAATTACATCCTTATCTTTGCTTAATCTTGATTTTCCTGCACCTTCTTTCATAAGAGTTGATTAGTTGTGCTGTGTCAAGCAGATGCTTTAAAGAAATCTATTTATGAGGACATTCTGTTTGCAGCTGGAAGTGTTTTACAATGGCAAAAAAAAGGACTTTCTCCACTGAGATGTGCAGACAGACACAAGGTCACGTTAGTCAAACAGAAGACATTCTGTTAGTGAACAAGATCAATGTGCTAGCACAGCCAGGCCGTCAGAATCACAGCATGGCTGAGGTTGGAAGGGACATCTGAAGGTCATAGGATCCAATCCCCCGTTTCAAGCAAGACCACCTAGAGCTGATTGCCCAGGAGCATGTCCAGACAGCTTTTTTGCACCTTAAAGGATTGAGACTCTACAACCTCCCTGGGCAACCTGTGCCAGTGCTCAGTCCCCCTCACAGTAAAATGTGTTTCATGAAGGTCAGGAGGAATCTCCTGTGCACCAGTTTGTATTTGAATGCCCAGATAAGGTTGTTCCTTGGACTAATCCTGCTGGCCACAGCTAACCTGGAGCTAAGTGTAAGCACAAGTATTTTGATTTACCAGCATGAGCAAAATAATTTGATCTCTTCATTTTGGTGAAAGAAAAGCTGAAAGAACTATCTGCCATGATAGGAGGAGGGAATGCCAGATAGGTTTGGCTGAGAAGCATTGTCTTCTCCGTATGGTTCAGTCTAAAACATCTGCAGGCTGACCAAGATTGCTTTGATTTCTATAAACTACAGACTAGTGAGTGCTTCTGTTGGCAGAGAACTTGCATCTTAAAGTATATTTTCTTTGTCATCTCCCAGAGATGCATATTTAGTTTGCATGTAATTTTGGTGTGGTGATCTCAGAGTAATATGAAGAATATGTGTCATACTTTAGAAGGTAAGGGCTCTCAGGCTTTATGATTACAGTATGCAAACCTCCCTTCCAAATTAGGCAAAATCTAGGGAAATTATAGAAATGCATGAGAGAAATGCATCCAGTTTATTTGCAGAAATACCAGCAAGTCTCCTTCCTAGCAGAACTAATACCGCCTGGTGCAAGACAATAGCAAAAAGAAGTCCTGCACAAGGCAAATTTGCAAAACCCTAAAGTACAGCATCAGCTTTGAACAAAATCCTGTGGCATGCTGCACTGCTTTTCAATATTCGGGGTTATGGTGTCAGGGGTGGCATACAACAGACAAGGGCATACGTATGCATCCTGTACAGACTGGCACGGACCTGCTCTTTGTAGAGGGCACCAAAAGCAATTTCCTCATGACTTCTAATTTAAAGATACGGTCCCTGTGTTAGTGAATAATGAGAATGAAATTACTTGTCACTAGCTGAAACATTAGTGTGTCCATTCTGTTTCTGCTTCCCACCTGGCCACATTTTAACACAAAAAAATGGTGAAATTTCTCATGCATACAATGGCCAGATGTGCTTGACCTGTGAGGGTATTTGAAATTGAACTGATTTTTATGATAGTGTGGAAGTTAATATAAGGTTTACATGAGGACTCAAAACACCACTGAATTGGAACATTTTTATGACATACAGGCTGACTTTAATTTTTGTTAAATACTGATAACAGAAGCACCAAATAATTTTTTTTCAAATAGTGAGCCCAGGTCCATAATTCACATCTAGATTTTACATAATTTAGAAACTGAAGAGGCTCAGATCTATATTTTGATTGAATGCTACCTCTAACTGTGGTAGTTCCCTTCAGAAGGCACCAGAAAAAAAAATTAATAGTGATAAACAGGTCTCCTAGTGAATAGCAGCAAGAGGATGCCACTTTTTTTCAGATCTGTTTGGAAAAATAGCATACAGTGTAACACCATAAGTAAATACCCTAAATTCTTCAATTTTAATCACCCAGAGACTTATTGTTTCGTGGAAAAAAACCCCAAAACCCAACCTTGCTTTGCTAAGGAATGTCCTTTATACCACAAGATATTAGAATAAGTTCAAAGTTCAGTGGGGCCAGCTGCTTGTTAGAAAATGAACTGCAAGCTGAGACATTTTTTACTCTATCATGGGAATGCAAAGATGCCTGCAAGAGCATCTTTTAATATTCCTGCAAACACAACAGTCTCTTCTCTATCTGTGAAGCAGAATTCTGGAAAGGGATGACTTCCATGTGTCAGTAAAGACATCTATTTTCCCCTGTTATTCTGCTGTTGAAGAACATAGGGGAAATCAAGAAGGGTGCATGCTATAATGTCAAAGTTGCCATGCAGGCTTCTCTTTTCATTACTGGTAGCAGCAGCTGTACTAGCAGTTATTACCTTTTCTGAAAGACAAGATTTGTTATAGCAGCAGCCTATTACACCAGAAAACCTGTCGTCCTAAATTGGTTTGCTTAGCTAGACAAAAGCAAAAATTGGTTAAAAGAAAAGGGAGTGAGAGAGATACGGCTTCTCATTTTTTGGTGCCACACGTTTTGTATAAAGACACAGATAATGAGGCTGGCTGACATTTATGCCACTGGCAGCAAGTGCTTGGATGAGTGGGGCAGTTAGCACCCTGCAAGGACAAGCCCCGCTCTTATACATCATACCTGGGCACCGACCAAATCCATCTGAGTACACACTGCTCCCTCACAAACACTGTATTATTTCCCAGTCATACCATTTGGCAGCTTTGCTGGGGTGTCTTCTGTGTGCACTGAGGCTAAAATGGGAGGAAGCAGCTCTCAGGGATTAGTAGGAGTCAAGCTTGTGTAGCCTCAGAACTGTCCTCCCCATCACCTACAGGGAGACAGTGATGCCTCTGACACCCTCATGCAGCTGTGTCTGGCACACTGGCAAATCCTTGCAGAAATGTAAAGAAGGTGTTGTGCTGCTGTGGAGAAGGCTGACATTGAAGTGATAACTGATGTTTCATGCTCAGAGGCTGTTTCCTGTGTAAGGGGACTTGAACGCACATTGAAGAAAAGGAAAGACTTCAGAAGACTCTGGCAATGCAATGTCCTTTCTTGTGAGCTGTGCAGAATACTAGAATTTTTTCATTTCCACAGTCTCCATAGCTCCCAGTCATAACTCTCTGATGTTACCACAAAGTAAGAAAAAGAAAAGATAGGTATAATTTCTTTTTTTCATTCACTTCCTCTTTTCACTTCTAAAATTGAGCTGTTTTCTATAATCTCTTTCTTAGTGTGATGGCCTTTTGAAACACAATTAAAAAACAAGGCAGGCTTTTTGTGTGTTTGCTTGCTCCAAATAATGCAAGTTCATACTGGGACTGCTGCTGTTTCACATCTTTGTCAACAACATGGACAGTGGGATCAAGGGCACCCTTAGCAAGTTTTCCTCCGACACCAAGCTGTGTGGTCTAGCCAGCAAATGTGCACTTGCAGTCTGCAAGGCCAGTTGTATCCTGGGCTGCATCCAAAGCAGCGTAGGCAGCAGGCCCTGGGAGGGGATTCTGCCCCTCTGCTCTGCTCTGGTGAGAGCCCACCTGGAACCCTGCATCCAACATGTGGATGCAGTCAACATAAGAAAGATGTGGACCTGTTGGAGTCAGTCCAGAAGCCACAAAGAAGATCAGGAGGATGGAGGACATCTCCAATGAGAGAAGACTGACAGAGTTGCAGCTGGTCTGGTGTAGCAATGGGGAACAAAGACACATGGACCTCCTTGGTGTCCTGAAGGAGACAATAATCTGATGGAGATTATTGTAATGAGCTGAGCCTTTTTACACTCGAAACTTCACCAAAACTTAACCAAACAAGCACTCATTGGCTGCCTGCCTCTGAGGTGTCACTGTTCGCATGTCCCTTTACCCAATCAGCTCTCTGATCATGAGGTGTCCATGCATCTCCTCAGCCAAGCACTGCCTCATGCAGGAGGCGACTATCAGCCTGCTCTCCGGCCATCCAACCTGCAGCTGAACCCTTCCCAGAGTCCTTTTTTGTTAACAAAAGTGAGCACAAGTGAACAGGATTTAACAGGATTTAAAGGTGAAAAAGGTCCTTGTCGTGTAAGGCTTTTCTTTTTTCCCACAGTCTGCCTAGAGAAGGTCAAGGGAGACTTCATAGAAGCCTTTCAGTATGCAAAGAGGGCAACATGAGAGCTAGAGAGCAACTCTTTACAAGGTCATGTCCCAATAGATCAAGGGAGAACAGCCTTAGGCTGAAGGAAGGTAGATTTAAATTAGCTATTAGGAGGAAATTCTTTACTATGAGGGTAATGATGCACTGGCACGGGTTGCCTAAAGAAGCTGTATATGCCCCATCCCTGGAAACGTTTACAGCCAGTTCAAAGGCCTTTGTGCCACCCGCTCTAGTGCAAAGTTTGCCAGCCCGTGGTAGAACGATTGGAACCAGATGACCTTCAGGGTCCCTTACAACTCAAACCATTCTATGAATCTATTATTTGGATGCCTCAGTTATGTATGTTTTCTGCTACACGGTGATGAAATGGTTCCTAAGCAGAATCTAGAAGTTCAAGTGTAGGTGACATAGAACATCCCACTGATGGCACTATTTTTATTCACAGTTTTCATCTGTGTTTACCATACTGCCTCTGCATCTCCCAAACAAGATTTCTTTCTCATTGGGTTAGGTCTTTTACGATATACAGTATCTGCCAGTACAGAATTTGTGGTCTAAGTAGTGAGGAAAAGCTGCTGGAAATGAGGGAAAACTCGTTTAACTATCCATAAAGAGAATTGGGAGCACAAGATTCTATCTTGTCTTCTGAATTTTATGCAAGGTCCTTAATTTCTCTGTACACATTTAAAGAGTTACATATTAATTATCATATCCTCCCATGTTTTGAAGCTCAGAATGTCACTTACATAAATTCTGCCTGGGAGGTACATATTGCTTAATAGCTGAATTAATTTTTACTCTGCCTTTGAAGAATATTAATGCTTTATTTTCTCTACTTCTCAAAAGCAGCATTCCAACAAAATGTCTCAAAGAAGAAAGCAAGGGGAGTACTTACCTTTGAAAACAACATCTTATCATCATTTATTGGAACTGTCAAACTTTTCCACAAGGCTCATACTTCTTTCCATGACTACTTTATTGATGCTGGTGTCACTCAGCATTTATAGGAAGACTAATTTCTCAGCATTCAGTAGCTGCCTGAACCTTTTCAACCTGATGTTACACCATGATATTCTTTGCATTGCTCAATATGAATCACAGCCTTTCCAGAACCTGTGAAAATATTTGAGTATCTATTTAAGGATTAAGGGAAAATAGTTCTATCAAAAGTAGAAAATGAAGAATGAAATCTGCTTTTCCCATAATGTTATAGAGACTGAAAAGTCTTCTGGTTTCCTTTTGAAATTGTCTAAAGTTTTTGCTATCTATCTTGAAAGTATAGCCACTTCACTAGGATTAAGAATACTTCACACATGTGAGTGGGCTGAATTAAAGCTAACAGGCATATTTTATTCTTTTGTTACTTTGTCTCTAAGTGCTTTACTTTGCAGGCTTAATGTTCTTTAAATGTAGGAGGATGATGGGTGAAGCTTAGTGGCATACTTGCATACATATGCAAAATGAGCAATCTATGATCCTTAAATTAGGGTCCTGTTCCCTTGATCCGAAAGTGTTGTATATAATTCAGTTGATGTTTTTTCTTCAGTATTTATAAAAAAAGTAGTATTCAATTTCCAGCGCTTCTATATTTGCCTTGGTGAAACAGCAAAAGGAGGATGCTTTGACCCAAACCAGGCATGTTTAAAAAGAAAAATTAGTTGATGCTATGCTTTAGTGTGAAATAGTCACAAATCAAATCAAGCCTGGAGAAGTTATTTATACTTCAGGTAGAAAGTGCTGACCTGAATCCTGAAGCTGGCACGAATGTCCACAAAAGTGTAGTTGTTATGAGACCAAAATGAGAATAATTCTAGCACATTGTTGAAAGACCTCGTGTGTGTGCCTCAGACATGCTGGCAGTTGTGCACTTTGAGAAGAATGGGAAGAAACAGTGCTCCTTATGAGTTTTAATTGGGTAACCTCACACATGGCAGGAATGGTTTTGTGTTTTTATAAACTTATAACTTTGTGTTTCTTATAACTGACCTGCATGCTGCTAAGGTCATGGCTTCCAGAGTTACACAGCTGCTGGTTAGACAGCTGGAAAAAGAGCCTCATGAAATCAAGATTAGGAGTAGTCTTCTTACAAATTAGAACCTGGTTAATGTTTCAGCTAGTGAAAAGAGGCCAGTTGCCTCTCATTCTGGAAACAGCAGATTCTGGAAATCATGTTGTTTGTCACATTTAATGAGTTAGTGAAGGAAAGAGATAGCCTCTGTGTGAACTCAGCTGAGGACTTTCACCTCAGTGATTTGTGATCATTAATAATTCAAAGGGATCTGAGGAAATCTGGGTTGCCATAAAGACATGGCTGGCCTTAGAATGTATAATACATGTTGTGAGTTGCCTCATTCCCTAAATATATGGATGTGGCTGGCCTTGAACAGCCTTCTGGAGACAGTGGCATGGGCATCTGGTTGAAGATACTTTCTCATCATGCTGTTGAAACTTGAATGAAAACTTAAATGCCTCACAGTTTCAAGATGGACATGAGAGAAAATGTTACCTAATCATATACAGGATATAGGTCCACCCCTTTCTGAAGTGCCCTGCCATTTACATCGTGACACAAAAAATGAAGGTGATACATAGAGTTATTTATCCTCAAAGTAAGAGCAAAGATAAAGAACCACAGAGCACCTAAAAGAGAAGGTACTTAAAGGTGTGATTATTTAATTCTGATCATGAAGCAGTATCTGACTTCAGTCACATATTGACTGCAAGGTGACAACTAGTGTAATGGAAATGTAGATTTCTAAACTCCCTTATATAGCATCCTTGCTGCAGGCATCCTTTTATACTACTCAGTTAATATGACCCTTGTTCCTTCATCTGTAAACAGCACCAATAACATAGCTGTTTTAGCAAGGAGCTTAGTATTTTCATTTTGCAAAGTTATTATTATTTATGATCATAGAATCATAGAATGATTTGAGTTGAAAGGTCATTTCAAATGACCAAAGTCTAAAGGTCATTTAGTCCAAGCCCCCTACATTGATCAGGAACATCTTTAACTAGATCAGGATTCTCAGAGCCCAGACCAGCCTGACCTTCAACATTATAATGGAGCATCTATGACCTCTCTGGGTAACCACCTTGTCAACTAGAACAGAGCACTAAGTGCTACGTCCAGTTGTTTCTTGAACACCTCCAGGGATGCTAACTTCACCACCTTCCTGGGAAGTCCATTCCAATGCTTGCCACACCTTTCCATAAAGAAATTCTTCCTGATGTCCAGCCTGAACCTCCCCTGCTGCAGCTTGAGGCTGTGTCCTCTCATTCTGTCACAATTGTCTGGCAGAAGAGGTTGAACCCCACCTTGCTGCTAAACCTTTCTCCAGCCTTGTTGCCCATCTCTGGACATGCTCCAGCCCCTCAATGTCCATCTTGTAGGGAGAGGGAACTCACCTGCAGAACTAGACACAGAACTTGAGGAATGGCCTTAACAGTGCCAAGCACAGAGAGATGATCACTGCCTTTGTCCTGCTGGCCACACTGTTGCTGATAGAGGCTAGGGTGCCATTGGCCTTCTTGGCTACCTAGGCACAGCTGGCTCGCATTCAGCCACTGCTGATCACCACCCCCAGGTCCTTTTCTCCTGGGCAGCTTTCCAGTCTCTCTTACTGTAAGAATTCCATCCTTATATTTGGTTGGAATCTATCTGCTCTTTGGATTAGAACAATTACCTATTTTTCCTACCTCTGCAGGCCTTACAAAAACGTCTGCTCCATCTTATCCACCTTGGGTACCACAAGACTACAATAATGTCTCCCTGTACCCTTCCCTTCTCCAATCTGAAAAACTCCAACTCTCTCAGTCTTTCTTTGTATGAGAGGTGCTTCTCCTTGCTGATCATTTGTGTGGCCCTCTTCTGGACCTGCTCCAGCAGCTCCATGACTTTCTAGTACTGAGGACCTGGCAGCTGGATACTGTGCTCCTGCTGGTGTCTCACTAGAGCAGAGCAGCAGAAGCTGCCCACGCTGCTTTGGATGCAGCCCAGGACACGTTTGGCTCTCTGGGCTGGGAGTGCCCATGGCTGGGTCATGTCCAGCCTCTCAGCCCCCAGCACCCCCAAGTCCTTCTCCCCAGGGATGCTCTCCCTCTGTTCATCCCCCAGCCTGTGCTGATACCAGGGGTTGGCATAGGCTAGGTGCAGCACCGTGCACCTGGCCTTGTTGAACATTATGAGGTTCTCATTGGCCCACCTCTGGAACGGTCCAGGTCCTCCCTCTGTTTACCATACATTCCCTCAGGCATGTCAAATGCAACACTCGGCTTTGGTGTTAGCAAATTTGCTGAAGCTGCAGTAGATAATGTCTATTTCTATAGTGACTGGCTAAGAAACATTATTTTTTATGTCAGCAGTTGTGGAACAGGATTCTTTCACTTCCTGTTCTTTGCCCAGCTCTTTTTGCTATATAGAGTGAGGGTGCCCTCTACTGAACCCTATCCATGGGATGATAGAAATTTAGAGAATGGGTCTGAATAACAGAGTGAGACTGCATGCTGGAACTGCTGTTGCATTCTGATTGTATACTGATCTCATCCCATAGCAGAGGTATGCCTTGCAGGTGCAAAAATAGTTTTCAGTCTGGCCAACAGAACCCAAACAGTCCTCTCTGAGCTATGTGTTAGAGCACACATTAGATGCATGACAGTTTCTAGCAGCCTCGCTGCAATAGCTTTGCAGCAGAGCAATATTTTTCCTGCCCACAAGCAGAATCTGGGTGATGATAAGGCCAAGCATATTATTCTTCATACCATCATTTATTCAGAAAAGGCTACATTGGTTCCAGCCAAAGGTCTGTTAAGAACAACAGAGATATGTTCAGGGTGCCCCGATCTATGCATGCTGTTATCAGCAGACAAAAGCATAGAAAGGAATGCTCTGACCTGCATATCCTAAATTTTATCTGGACTGCCTGGCCTGAGCAGTGGGATATCCATTTGAAGAGCATTGATTTGGAACATATTGCAGAATGTCTCTTTTCTTTTGCATGTCTTCCTAAGCATGTGTGGACTTGAAATTGGGTCAGGCAGTCTTACACAGGTCATCCAGAGTGGAACATAGCATCTACTTCTATTGAGGATGTACTATATTTGATATGGTTCATAGCTAGATTGTTTGTTCTGTGTATAGTGGAGGGCTGAATCGTGCTAGCATTTATTGGGGGAGAGCACTGAAGGGCTACTGCTGAGCCACTACTGGGCTCTTCTGCCTGTCAGGAGAGTTTTGTTGTAATATACTATTTGACATTTGCAACTCACCTATCTCATTGCAAACTTACCTGAAAATAAGAAAAACTGCCAGACTTTTCTGGCTGGTGTTGTGCAAATGTTAGTGACTGGAGGTTCTTTTTGAGTATTTGCTCTCTTTAAAAAGCAAATTTAAAGACACATTTCCTTTCTCCATCTCTCAGCTGATTGGGTGATCTTCTCTTCAACTTTTACTTGTAACAGTTCCAAGATGCATCTTTCTCTTTTCATAAGATCTCATTCTCAAATAATTGTACATTGGTTTCCTTAGGACTTCAACAGACCTACTTGCCTATTGAAATTATTACTTTTACTGACTTTTAGGGTATGTTTACAATTTTAACCTAGTAGATAATAAAGTAATAGAATTTTAAAATTACTTGGGATGAAATGGACCTTAAAGATCATCTAGTTCCAATGCACCTGCCATGGTAGGGACACCTTCCACTAGATCAGGCTGTTCAGAGCTTTGTCTAACAATTCCAGGGATGGAGCATCCACAACTTCTCCAGGAAACCTGTGCTTGTGTGTCACCACCATCACAGTAAAGACTTTCTTCCTCATACCTAATCGAAATCTACCCTTCTTCAGCTTAAGGTCATTTTTCCTCGTCCTATCTGTGTTTGCCCTTGTGAAAAGTCCCTCTCCATCTCTCTTGTAGCCCCCTTTGGTACTGAAAAGCTTTTGCAAGGTCTCCCCAGAGCCTTCTTTTCTCCAGGCTAAACAGCTCCAACTCTCTTAGCCTGTCTTCATAGCAGAGGTGCTACAGCCATCAGCTTCATGTCTCTCTGAACTCATTCCAGCAGGTCTTTTCTGTGTTGATGACCCTAGAGCTGGAAGCAGCACTCCAGATGGGATCTCACAAGAGCTGAGAAGATGGCAAGGATCACCTCCCCCAACTCCTGGTAATGCTCCCTTTGATGAAGCCTGGTACATGATTGTACCTCCAGCCTCCAGCCTCTCACCACAAGCACCCCTAAGTCCTTTTCTTCATGATCCATTCTCCACCCAGTTTGTACTTGGGATTTCCCCAATCCAGGTGTTGGATTTTATATTTGGCCTTATTGAACTTCAGGAGATTTACACAGGCCCACCTCTCCAGCCTGTCCAGCTGCCTCTGAATGGTAACCTTTCCCTCCAGTGTGTTGACAGCACCACACAGCTTGGTGTCAATGGCAAACTCTCTGAGGGTGCCCTTGATCCCACTGTCTGTGTCACTGACAGAGATTTTAAACAGTGATGGTCCCAATACTGGGCCCTGAGGAACAGCAGTTGCCAGTGGTCTCCACTTGAGCTGTTGACTGCATCTTTTGGTGTGAGACCATCTAACCAATTTCTTATCCAACAACTTGGATAAGAAATTATCCAACAACTTATCCAGCAACTGTTCTATCTGAAAATCCATGTGTCTTCAGTTTAGAGACAAGGATGTTATGCAGGATATTGTGAAATGCTTTGCTTACGTTCAGGTAGATGGCGTCTGTTGCTCTTCCCTCATCCACCACTGCAGTAATCTCATCATAGAAGGCTGTAGCCATGATATTTTCTGAAAAATCCTTCCCTTAGGATTTTTCCTCCTGAGAAGCTGAGAGGCCTCAGGAACAAAATGTAAACAATGATTATTTGCTGCTGTGGAATGCAACAGGTGGATCTGTGATTGGTCTCATGCAGTTGTTTCTAATTAATAGCCAATCACAGTCAGCTGGCTGAGACTCTGTCTGAGCCACAAGCCCCTTTGTTATTCATTCTTTCTTTTGCTATTCTTAGTTAGCCTTCTGATGAAATCCTTTCTTCTATTCTTTTAGTATAGTTTAAATATAATATATATAATAAAATAATAAATCAAGGCTTCTGATACACAGAGTCAGATCCTCGTCTTTTCCCTCATCCTCAGACCCCTGTGAACACTGTCACAGAAGGCTATCAAATTTGTTAGACACAATTTGCCTTCAGTGAAGCCATGTTGGCTGTCACCAATCACCTTATTATTTAGATGATTTGCTGCTAAAAGGAGTAAAATGTTGAAATGCACTACCTAAACTAAAAAGCAAAGAGCACAACCAGCCTTGTGGATGGATAACTTTTAAAAATGGAAATTAGAGCATTTATGGAATTATTATCTATGCTCTTGGTCACTGGTCCTTTTCTGACCATCACTTCACACTGACTATATCCATCACACTGATTTCTGCTTAATGCATTTACATATTTGCATGCATTAAGTAGCCGTAAGTAAGCAGGAACTTTGACAAACTGTGCAGTCTGACCTCTTATCGCTGAATACTGGCTTATGGAGAAACCTGAAAAGAAATGTAAAATGAAGACAATGCCTCTGCCCTTCTTGTCTCTTGTAATCTTAAGCAGTAATCTTAAACAACCTTGATACTTTGAGACCTTTCTTGAATCTGAGCATTTAAGTACCCTTGGATTTTCCTTTCACCTTTTAAAAAAGCTTCATACCCGTTGTTAGAAAAACTTCAAAAAGCCAGCTTAAATATATTCAAAACCAATTTGAGCCACTTCTTGTGCCAACAATCTGTTTTTTCCTAAATAATTTTATTCTTCCCCTGATGTTTAGCTCCTGTCAATTTACAGATAGTGAACATACCCTCCCCAGTCTTTCCTTTGCCAAGCTAAACAACTCCAATCCTTCAGTCCTTTCAGCTCAGGCAGTCCTCACTCTGTTCTGTCACCGTATTTGTTTCCAATATAATTTCAGTCTACTTCAAGATTGTTGCCCAGAACCAAACACAAGAGTTCATCAGCATCCTTGTGCAGTGCTATTTTCTTGCTGTTACTCATAGACTTTCAATCTCAGTTGATTTACATAGAGGACAGCTAAGATATTTTTGTGTCTGGAGAATCATACAAAATCTAGCCCTGACAATACCAGCCTTCTGTGTTAACAAAGAGAATAGCAATAACTCCTCCAAATCATCTTATTATGCTGTGGGACATTTCTGCAGATGAACAAGCACAGCAAGTGTTGGGATCAGTAACATGCTCTTACATTCATTATAAGTGCTTCTCCTTCATGGATGCTTCAGAGCATCTGCACTATGCTGCTCATATATGAATTTTATTGGCCCTCTCCTGTTTTGGGAGTCCAGACATAGCCAATGTCTCAAGTTATAGCTGTTGCGTGTAGTCTTTTGATCTGGAAAGGTCTAGAGTTGTGCTGCCTCTATGGCAGTTTGTGTTTTGTACATGACCTGTGGCTCAGGATCCTCCTGATAGCAGCACTGCAGCCTGCTGCCAAGCCATCTGGTTCAGTCTTCCTGGACCATCTCTCAATGGGATCCTCCTGGTGAGCTATACTACAGAAGGAACTCAGGATAAGGACAGTGCCTTGCGCAGTGACTGTGCTTCCCCTTCCTGGCCTCAACTGCTGCTTCCATGAATGTGCGTGCCTTCCTGCTCTTCCTTGCTTTGCGCTCCTCCATGTCCCCACTGCAGGTGCATGGCAACGCACTCACAGCACTCCTTGAAAATGACTTATTAGGTGACATAAAAGACATCTTAAAGGTCCCAAGATGTTTGTAAGCAACATTGACCACTCAATCAGAGTATGTGTCAGACATTTGCATTCTGACAACTGGATATCTCTCTCTGAGCATCAGTAGCAGGAATAGAAAGATGATAACAAAAGAAGTCTCCAGGGAGACCTTGTGTCAGTCTTCAAATATGTAAAAGGGGTTTAGAAGAAAGATGGGGTCAGACTTGTTAGTAGGGACTGTGGCAATAGTGAAAAGGTTAATGTTTAAGTTTAATGCTTAAGTTAAGTTTAAACTAAAAGACTGTAGATTCAGACTAGAAAAAAGGATGATATTTTTTATATTGAGGATAGTGAAACACCTGAACAGACTTCCCAGAGAGGTGATGCCCCATTACTGGAAACATTCAAGGTCAGATTGGAAAGCACTCTGGGAAACCTGATCTAGTATAAGATGTCCCTGCAATAAGCAGGGTTGAACTAGATGAACTTTAAAGGTCCTTTCCAAATCAGAATAATCTATGATGCTGCAATTTTATGATTTTATGATCATAGAATAGAAAGTGCATTTCCTTCAAGTGAGTGTTGACACGTCTCTACATTGTTCTGGTGGATTACTAAATACACTCTTTTTGGAAAGGTGGAAATACTGTGTTACAGGTAATTCAGTATCTAGTTCTAAAGCTAAAACCTGTATTTATTACCTTCAATTTCATGTATAGCCATCTGTCACCAATTTTTTAAAACTTGTTTTTCCACAATGAGACATTCCCACCCTGCAAATCTTTCTGCTATTTTGTTACACTGAATTGGAACAAGTGATAGGTTGGCTGTTTCTGTGTAATTTGGCCCGTGGGTGTTCAGTGTACATATATACAAGAGCAATTCAGTTAATGACTCATGCTTACTGCCCTTGTCTTTGAATATGCTGTTGTCTCAAGCAGATGGAGATCATCATGAATACTGTTTTGGAAAAAGATCCACCACCAGACCTGCAGTAGTGGGAAAGGTTTATTCAAGTATTGATGCCCCAAATCCCAGAGTTCTATTTGCCATGTCTTATTGGCACATAAGCTACTGCTATTGTTAAGCTTCTCTCTTAAGACAGATGGAGAGAAAGCTACTCCAAAATATTTTCTCTAAAATAGTGATTATCATACTACTTACTCTCTCCTATTTTTTGAAGGAAACAGCATGCAGTTCCTAAGTTCCATGTGACAAATAAAATGCAAGCATGTTTTGAAAAGAGAAATGTTGTCCCAACTTAACTTTCCATTCTCTTACACTGTTTTGAGAATGAAGTAACATGCTGCAGACCATGGGAACAAATAAAAAGCATGGTAGCTGGAGTACTAGCAGTATTTGAAGATGTTTAGCACTTCTTCTCAAGGTATAATGCCTTTGTCTCATAAACTAAAACTACAGAGGGAATAGCTGCACAGAAGGAAAATAAAATATACCCATGGAAAATTGAAATATGCAATGTAACTTGGCAGGGCTTATTTGTTTTTCTTTTATTGGTGGGTAATCTCTCAATTACTAGAACATACTTTCTATCTCCAGCTGTGCCTAACCTTGTTTTGGCATGACCATAATTAACATTGTTAATTACACAGTTCTGAGTTGAAGTTAAATACTTAGGTCATGTTCAGCCAGTGTCTTCACTTTCACCTCATAAGCATTTTATTAGGGGAATAAAATTTCATTCACTATAAATACAACTTTTATCTCCATGCTTTCTCTTAATAAAATTAATTTGGTATTTGTATAATTTTCTCATTTGAAGCTGTATTTATAGTAAATTGGTCTTTCATGTCAGTTTCTGATTATTCTCTTGTTATCAAGTACTGCTGTTTTGTTGGCATGTGAATTAAAAGTCACAATCTTCAGTTTCTTCACTAGGGACATTGTTTAGCAGGAAAGATGTGGAGGAACAGAGTGGAGGAAAAGAGGATGTTTTGGTATGCAGTGGTGAAATCAGTTAAGTGTGAAGAATGGACTACTGCCTTAGTCCACTCATGAAAGGTGCAGGCAAGAATTAGCTTCTGAGGTAAGTTCCTGTAAAGCTGACATCTTGGTATCTAACATTCATTCAAGGCCAGATAGACTGACCTGATGATGAAATTAGGTCAACTAGTTTAATTTGTAATGCATCAGGGGTGGCCTGGGTGTTGTCCCATGCTCCAAGGGTGGTTTGTCACCTGGTTTCAAAGCGATTTCAAGCCCTGCTTTGGGCTGATGGAATAGTGTGTCTTCCTGACGTCCTGACAACCCTTTTCAGGTTGTCACTTTTCCCATACCCTGTTTTCTCTGAGTCCTGGTCCACAGACACCACGTCTTGGCAACATTTTTAACATTTATTACCAAGATGTTGCCTCAAAGCTCGTCACAATCTGGTGCAATTAAAGGGTTGGATCCTCCTGTCATTCAGCTCTGTGGGAAGTGTGATATTTCCCCATTTCGCACTAAGCTTAGTCATTCCTCAGACAGACAGGGAAAAGGGACATATGTTCAGCTCTGTGTACCTGAGATAGCAGCCAGGGCTCCTCAGAGTCAGAGGAACAGATGGGCTCAGCCTCTGATGCTCTGTTCTGTCCTCTGAGTGAGCTGAGTGTCTGCAGTATATACTTTGGGATGGAGACCAGGACATGAGTTAGCCCTGAGTCCAGCCTACTGTGGCCATTACTGTGTTCTTGCTTGTGCATGGAGACAAAGAGCCTAAGCTCTTGAGAGTTACAACATTAGATTAGTTCCTCCAAATCCAACCATTAATTTTTTATTTATTTCTCTGTCTCCGCTCAGAAGCCTGGCCAAAAATAAGAGTGGCAGTGTACTGCATTTTCTCTCTGTACTAATGTATCTGTCATATAAAGGAAAAGCAGTTTGTGGTGAATTGTTTCCAGGTTAGGTCTTCCAGCATTTTCCTTTGTATTTGCTAAGGGCTGCTGTAGTGGGTCTTCCTTGGAAATACTCCCGAGGTGTGGAATGTCTCCACTGGGTTCTGTGCACACAAGGCAGAGTTCTTGCTGCCTGAACTACCGCATCCTTAGATTTTCTCTGTTGGCAGCATTGGTCCCTGTTGTTGGGACCAGGCTCCACATGAGTGCAGATCTTTGAACCTACCTCTTTCTTAATGTCTTGTCAAAACAGCTATAGTGAAATGTAGCTTTAATAAGTGATGTGGCAACCGTTGGGTTTTTAAGCCAGCTTTTAGTAGAGATTTGTGTCAGTTTCAAAGGGTGGGTACAGATACCATGCTTAATGACTGTGGTGTACAAATGGTAATATAAAGCTGTGGCTGAATGCAGAGAGCTCTCCCTAGAGAAATGAACCAAAAACTCTTGAAGCTGCCTGAGAATCCCAACATTTAGTGTAGCTGACACGCAGCTGCCTCTCAGGAGACAGAACTCAAAGCCTTGTTCAGAAACATTGACCAAGTGATTAGAGAACATATCTTTGGATGTGACTACCCTATGTACATTCAAAACATTTATGACTGCTGCTATATGTGTAAAGGTTAAAACGCATTTGTCGATGGTGCTATAAGACTTTTAAGCTATAGGTAGTACTTCCATTCAGGATGGAGGGATTTTTGTGAAATTCTCACACCTGTCTTAGAGATTTGATTATAAGTGCCATGTCACAACTCACAAAATTACTCTGCTCTAAATCTCATCAGAGATTTGTAAAAGATGACTTCTAAAACAGTTGCTGTTATGTTGTTGTAACTCATTAGCCTGAGAAGTGCAGAGCATATGACTCTGCCAGGTTTGTCATGGACTTCAGGTATTAATGAGGGTCAGATTTCCAATATCTGCATTTATATTTTTTAACTTACTCTTTTTTCTTCTTTCCTCAAACTTTTGAAGTCAATGGGACTCTCGTTTTGAGTTTTTGAAATACCTAATAGAGGTATACACTACAAAAAATATTAAGCTGTGATTCAATGCTGTGGGCAGATATTATAACTTATCCAAAAATAAAAAAGTGAAAAAATTATGGGAATGCCCATTGTTTTAGGATGGCCAGTGAGCATATTAGGAAGCAGTTCCTCAAGAGAGGAAAGGTGGAGGAGATTGACTCAGTTTAGTTCTAACAGAGTCTCCCTTATCCAAGATAGAAATGATTGACAGCAACAATTCCATCTTGTTCTCATGATCACACAGCCAGAAAGAAATGTTCTGGCTCTGTTGTTTCCATTGCACTGTGTGGACTCTTGGGGCTTTTCAGAAGTTGCCTGCAGAGGCAGACCTTGGGAAGTGTGGCAGAATTCACTCAGAAAATGATGACTGCAGAAAGAACAAGCACATCTCCTTCATCTTGGGCCTGGTCCCTCACAACTCATGATCTATTTGATGCATGGTTCTTGCCGTGGAGGAGTGGCTGGAGTTCTCCCAAGTACATTTCTGAGCTTAGGGAGAGGATGACTTAAAGTCAGAATATCTAAATCAGTGCTGGGTATTCATTGCTACATGATGTGGTTTATACCAGTGGGACTTCACATGCAAAAGCAGTTTGATGTGTCATTAGATGTTTCTGCTGCAAAAAATATTTGCAATTAAGGGACCAGATTTTCAAGTCCTTTTTCCCAGCAACTCTGCAAGGTCTTAATTCAGAATAATTTTGGATCTTCAAACTTTCCCTTACAGATACCCATTATGTTTGGTTGCTTAAGGAGTAAAGGAGGATTTTATCAGAAATTTTTCCCTTTTTATGTTATCAGAAGTACCTCTATAAAAATGTGTGCTAACATTTTCTGGTTTGTTAGCACACATCTTTTATAGAGGTACTTTTGAGAGGTTTGTTTTTGAAAATGTTTATGTTGTTGTGTGTGATACTAAGAAAGTCAACCTTTATCTTGTTTAATTATGAAAAACCCTGCTAGGATGCAAATATGCAGACTATGTGTATCTTGTTACCACAGATGGTGGCCTATACCTGGGATTCCCATTCATGGAAAACCAGCTATCTCAAAGCTGGCAGCTAAGTAGGCAGCTGGTCTTCAGAAAACACAGAGCTGGTGCAGCTCATGTGGTAATGGCCTCCAAACTCAAACAGAAGGGACCACTCCTGTGCACTGCTTGCAGACTGGAATGATCTAATATTCACAGTCTATAAGCATCAGCTGAAAAATCTAGCTAGTGGATAAGCCTTCTGCAAGTTATAATCACTTGTCTGCCTCAAATTCAGTGGGAAAGAAAAAAAAGAAAAAGACAGCAAATGTGCCCGCACCTTCTAAGGGAGTAGAGGTGTCTGAAAATTTGACTGAATCACTAGCATGGTAGGACCAGCCAACAGAGCTACCAAGAAACTGAGTTGGCTCATGTGTTCATTTGGAGACTTTGCAGCCTGGGAGGGAGGCTTTGGTGCTGGCCTGCGCAGCTGGGTGGCTTCAAAAAGCAATCAGGGACTGAGAGCAGCCCTCTGGGAACAGGGCTGTCCCTGGCACTGCCAAACCCAGTCTTTTTGCAAACTGGACTCTGGGTAAGGGTGCTTACCAAGAGAAACCTTGTGCCACTGGCTCCTCTTGAAACTGCTCTTTTCCCACAGGGGTGTAACTTGATTCTATTGCTGTGTCTCAGCCACATTGGCTGTTTCCCTGCAGTAGTTGTCTGAGATGAAGTGAATGTAATTCAGTGATTACTGCAGCTATTTAGGACACTTTAGAGAGTAGAGAAGGAAAGTTAAGAGGTAAAGATACTTCTTTTCAGGAGATTTATAATTGTGGGGGTTTTTTCCTCTATTTTTCTTCTGTATGAAGAAATGAAGAAGCAGAAGAGAGTCTAGCTCAGCCTGTGATAAAGAGGTATTTGTTTCCTCACCCAGCAATGTTGATTAAGCTGGAGACAGGGAAGTGTGTTTATTTCCACACTGCTGTTCCATATCAGTGCTACCTGCCAGAGGAATGGACTCTGATAGATTCCTGTAACACCATAAGACACAAATGTTATATTAGTACTGCACCCTTTTCTGTTGAAAAATCATCACCACAGTGAATGTTTTTCATTGGCAGAGGAAATAGGCTGATATTCTCCCATGTTGTGAGGCCAGATAGGCTGAAGTAGAAATTGCCAGACTTAGTGTAAAGAGGATGCAGTTACTTGGACCAAAAGCTATGGAGCTGTAGCTATGTAGTGCAGGCTGTTGGGTGCTACTTGCTGGACAGTGATGTGTGGCCCTTGACTGGGCACTGTGAGCACCTTCTAAACTTCAAACTGTGTGTGGAATTGCTGCCATCCAAAGTCTTTTCTGAGCTCTATTAGATTTGGAGTTTAATTTACTGCAGTTAAGGGATAGTAGGATTAGATCTTTCAAAACCCATTGTACTTAAATCCTGAACATTGTTACCAAAATTTTTTTTCTTGTTCTCCCATCCACAAACAGTTGAGTTCGATGCTTTTTTGCTTCATTGCTTCACTCTTGAGCTGGTAAAGTCAAATTGCTATTTAGCCTATGTCTTTCCCCAGAGATAGATGATTTTGAAGACCTGTCTTTTGAAAGCACTGACCTGACATAACTCTGTAGCTGTGTTGACAATTCTCAGTAAAAATCATACTAGTCATGGAACTAGGTGATTTTTTTTCTTTATTAATGCATTTATTTGAAAGTGATTTTCATGTGGGACTGGACAAATAAAATTTTATGAGCCAAACACTTTTTTAGAAAGAGCAAATCTTTTCAAAAAGGTTTTGCAGGTGACCTATACTAAACCAAAAAGATTTAATTAGGGTTAACCATTCAGACAATAAACAATTTTCAACAAAATTACATTTCTTTTGCATTGTCTTTAACTATTGCATTTCCTTTACCTTTCTCCACTACCTAGAAAGCTGAACAGAAACTAAAGGCCCTGTAGAAAAATACAAAGCATGGTAGAGAATCATCTCAAAACTGTCTCCACTGTAATGTTTAAAAAGCAAAGGAAATATTGCTGCAAGCTACAGAACAAATACAGAATTTATGGAGAGGTTTTAAAAAGCAGGAAGCTGCTGGAGATTAAGTTTCTCTGTAACCAAGTTCCTGGTAAGACCCATTAAGAAACTTATTGAGAGAGCTGAATGTGGCTGGGAAATGACTGCTTTTTGTCTCCCTGTGTTGCCTCCAGGTCAGAGCACATTTCCTGAACTTGCAAGGTCTGTGCCCTGTACCCTGATCCACAGGACTGCCCAGTCTCCATTTCCTATTCTGTTGTCTGACCAGATTCAAAAGGACCCATGAAGGAAACATAGCAACACATGGGACTCCAGGGAATCCAGTTGCTATTGTCTGGTTTCTCTCTTTTGCTGTCATCCTAGAAAATGTTCAGACTGAAATGATAGCTCTTAAGCTCTTGGGGCTCTTTGGAAATACAAGTGCTGGTTTTCTTGTTGCATTTTTTACTCTAACACCTTCAGATCACACAGAATTTCCAAGAGTTTACTTTTGTTCAAGTCAAAAGTAGAATTTGAGCTTCAAATTTCCTCCAAGCCAGAGATACCTGATTGCAGACAAATCTGCTTAACATCTTGTACATTGGAATGGAAAGTGAGACTATTTTCCTTGAAAACAGCTTTGCATATTATTCTGTGCTCCAAAGCTATTTTAGCCAGTGGAAAATGGTCAAACAAACATAGTAGCATTTCCTCTCCTTCACAGAATGGAATTAGCAAGAAAAGTTAAGAGCACGGAAGAGTCTCTAAATTGAGCCCCATTTTGCTTCCTTTGTTCTACCTCTCTTTAGGTTGGAATTGTTCCAATATCTTGTGTCTTTAGTCTATCTTGGTTTTTTTTTTTAACCAAGAATATGCTTGTATTTATCCTTAAGTGTACTTTCATGCAGTTGAATGCTCTGATTTTTCAGTCCATGCTACAAAGCTGTTGCAAGGAGCCAAGTTTCCATTCCATGGTGAAATAGTCTCCTTCAGCTTTTGCTAAACATTGCTCATATCCTGAACACATTTATTCCACCACATACTATTCTTAGTATCATTGTTCTGTGATAGCATCCCCTTACTTTAAGCCATTTTTCTCACTGGGGAAAACAGAACAGAGTGATCTGAATGCCTGTGATGGGTTTCCTCATAGATATAGATGTCCCCAGGTGCATCCTTTCTGCACAGGAAAATGTTGCAGGGAGCATACTGCTCCAGTCAATTCTGCAGCCACAAAATGTGGGTGGATATAACTGGTGACAGTAGGCAGGTCTTCTCTTCCTTGAGATGAAGGAATAGGTGCTTTTCCCAGGACTCAGTTCCTGTATCTGATAGCTGGCATTATGGGAAGGGATAACCACCATGCTGCGAGGTGAAATAGGGATGACTTTTTGTGTTTGCGTTGGCGCACTTCCACCAGATTGATAAATAGCCATCACACAGCCCACCTGTATAAGACATGCTTGTATGTTTTATCTAATGCATTTTTTATCTTATTTTCACTCCTACACAGAAACTAGTATCCTCAGAGTCTTTGTGTATGTAACATGACCTGGGAGAGGAAGGATGGAATGCATGGAAGGTGGTTGTCTCAGAGCAGTGGGTTATACATAAAGAAAATACCAGAACACAATTGCCCACCAGCTGGAAAGCAGTAGGTTAACTGCTGAGAGAGGGCTGCAGACAGAAGTTTAGAGAGAGAATGTGGATGGAATCGCACTTGTCATCTCTAAAGACATGGCAGCCCTGTTAGCAAAAGCTGTAAGGAGGCCGACAATAGAAAAAGGAATGAAGATTATGCTGCTGATGAAAAGCTAATGGATACAACTGTGCATCAGAGAATATGGATAATAAAAGAAACTGTTTTCTGTGTAATGTGGTAGAGAACTGATGGGACTCCAGCCCTACTACTTTTTCCCAACTTTGTCACATTTCAAAGCTTCAGACATGGTTCAAATTGCCAGAATGTTTTGAAGCTGGTTTTAAGCCAGTGAGATATCAAGGAAGGGGAAAAAGTTTAGAAATGCCAAGATTTTAATAGTATTTTAATGTCTGTAGGGTGTAGTATAGTTTCCTTTTCCAATTACTTCATGATAACCATAAGGACTAGAATTGTTTTCTTTCCTAATGGAAGCATGGAATGGGTCAGGTTGGAAGGAAGTACAGTGGGTCATCTGGTCCAACCTCCCTGCTCAAGCCAGGTCATACAAGAGCACATGGCACAGGATTGTGTCTGGTTGTTTCTTAAATATGTCCAGTGAGGGAGACTCCACATCTCTGATCAACCTGTTCCAGTGCTCAGCCGCACAGTAAAGTTTTTCCTCAAATTCAAGTGAAGCTTCCTGTGCATCAGTTTCTGCCTGCAATCCCTTGTCCTGTTGCTGGGCACCATTGAGAAGAGCCTGGCTCCATACTCTGACACCTTTCCTTTAGATACTGACAGATATTTCTGAGGTCCCCTCTTGGTTTTCTCTTCTTGAAGATGAACAGGCCCAGCTCCCTCAACGTTTCCTAATAGAAGAGATGCTTCAGCTCCCTCATCATCTTTGTTGCCCTCCATTGGACCTGCTGCAGAAACTCCATGTCTCTCTTGTCCTGGGGAGCCCAGAACTGGAGACAGCACTCCAGTGCCTCTGGAGGCTGAGCAGAGGGACAGGATCACCTCCCTTGACCTGCTGGCAATGCTCTCCCTAATGCACCCCAGGGTCCCATTGGCCTTCTTGGCCCCCAGGACACACTGCTGGCTCATGGACAGCTTGTTGCCCACCAGGACCCCCAGGTCCTTCTCCACAGAGCTGCTTCCCAGCAGGTCACCCCCAGCCTGTGCTGGTGCCTGGGGTTGCTCCTCCCCAGGTGCAGGACCCTGAACTTGCCTCTGGTGAATTTCAGATGTTTCTTCTCTTCCCATCCCTCCATCTTGTCAAGGTCATTCTGAAGGGCTGCACATCCCTCTGGTGTATTGACCATTCCTCTGAACTTTGTTTCATCAGTGAACTTGCTGAGGAGGCATCTACCCATTCATCCAAGTCATTGGTGAGTAAGTTAAACAACACTGGGCCCAGTATGGGACCTGCTATTCATCAAGGTTTCCATTCCTCTCACTTTCCACTTGTCCGATCCAAATGTCCTGAGTTTCCCTACAAGGATGTTGGGTGAGACCATGTCTAATGCCTTGCTTAAGTCAAGATGCATCCTTCTTCAGTGTGGAGAAAATAACCCTTGAATGTCAGCCATCTCTCTTGGACCTCTCTTCCTTGCATGGCCTCTTCCTGTGGAATACTTCCAAGAAGATCCCTAGAGAGGCTAACATTAGCTCTCCTGAAGTCCGCAATGGCTTGTCCTGCTTCCTCTTTGCCCAACACTGAACTCCGCAGTCTCATTGTCACTACAGCTAAGGCCGCCCCCAACCTTCACACTTCCAAAAAAGCCTCCCCTGATTGTTGTTATGAAGTTGAGCAGCAAATCATTCCCTGAGGAGTACACCATTCCTTGTGGGATCCTCTGCTGCCTGTGTCAGAACATTGTCATCAATGTTTTTCAGGAACCTCCTGGACTGTTTGTGCTTTGTTGTGTTGCTGCTCCAGCAGATGTCAGGGGAGTTAAAGTCCCCCACAAGAACCTGTGACCTAGAGGATGCTTCAAGCTGCCTGTAGAAGTTCTCATCCACTTTTTCCTGATCAGGTGGCCTGTAGCAAACACCTACAGCAATGTCACTCTAGTCTGCCCTTTTATCCTGACCCTTAACCTCTTGATTCTCTCATCATCCACCCCAGATAGAGCTCAAAACGTTCCAAGTGTTTCCTCACAAAGAGGGAAGCTCCACCAATGCATCTTCTTGGTCTGTCTTTCCTAAGCAATGTGTGGCCCTTCATTACAGCATTCCAGTCATGTGAGGTATCCCACCATGTCTCCATAACTGCAGTAGCATCAAAGCACACAGATATCAACTTCCTCCTGTTTTTTCCCCACACTGCATTCACTGGTGTGCAGGCACTTTATAGAAGTATTTGACTGTGTCAATGTCCCAGTGAGAGTACAAAGGGACCACCCATAGTCCTGTCCAGCAGTTACTATTTGGCTGCTTGTGCTTGCTTGAGATATTCCCTCTTAAGCCTCCTTTTGCTACTTGACTGGTTGCTGTAGTTCTCACCTTCTGACACCTTATTTCTGTCAAGCCTGGCTATGTCCACATCCACCTTCAAATCTAGTTTAAAGCTCTCTCAGTGAGCCCTGGTAAATCCTGAACTCAGATTTCTCCTTTGAAAGAGGTGGACCCCATTTATTGTCAGCAGACTTGGTGTCATGTGAACTGACCTGTGATAAAATCCTCAGAATTCTGCTGGTAACACCAGCTTCAAAGTCAAGTGTTCATCTGTCTGTTTTCCTGTTTCTTGTCCCATCAAGTCCTGAAACTGGCCGGGTAGAAGAGAATACAGTTTCAGACCCATTGACCAGCTGTCCCCATGGCCCTGAGGTCCCTTTTGATCATCTGCACCCTTAGCCTTTAAAGCTTTTGAGCCAATATCAGTAGGTCCTTACAAGTCAGACTCCTTTTCATTTCCTATCTTGTGGACACACTCTTGGTCACACATGAAAACCTGTGGGCTCCTGTGGCTGCCCTGCCTGTCCAAACACAAATGTGTGTTACTTTTCTCAGGACAACTAAGTAATTAGAATGTATTTTCATTTTACGTATGGGTAGCATTTTTAGGAGCTCCATGTGGATGTGAAAGCCCAAGTTACAGACTCAAAAACAGAGGTGGAAAATTCTGAGTCATG
Organism: Molothrus ater; assembly: GCF_012460135.2. Lineage (NCBI taxonomy): Eukaryota > Metazoa > Chordata > Aves > Passeriformes > Icteridae > Molothrus > Molothrus ater. The sequence continues at coordinate 43,973,874 of NC_050511.2, forward strand.
TTCTTTGTTAAAAGTATTTTGCATTCTTACATTGGAATTAAGATTCTTTTAAAATTCAGAAGGAATTTTTATCTGCTTGTCAATTTATTGGAGCCCTAATTTTTGTGTTACTAGAAAGCAAAAGCTTTGAACTTCCTTCAGTACAAAGAAAAACACTGTTAAAGCCTCAGTGGGGAAAAAAAAGTGAAAAAGACTACCTCATCACCACAGTATTTCTATAAAATTTTGAATATTTCATGCACAGAAGTGAAAGTCACTTGATATCATGCTTTTGAAAAGAAAATTGCTCTGGAATATTTTGCAACCATCAACACTGACAACAGCATCTTCTCAGAGAATGGGCTTTTATCAGCTGTGAGGTGGTAAGAGAGCACAACTGGATTAAAATAAAGAAGACATAGTGTGAGCCCTTACAACACTTTTACTGATGTAGGAATCATTTTTTAAAGTCCATTCCTTCTGTTTGCATCACAGAATCACAGAATCACAGAATCACAGAATCACAGAATCAAAGAATCAAAGAATCAAAGAATCAAAGCACTGTGTTCCTTTACCTTTAAAGTAATAAATAAGCTTTTCATTTCTGCTGGCTAATTCTTATTCAGTGGTCAGTCATGCTTCCTTCCAGAAATTCTACAGAAATAGAAATTTCTGTAGAATTAGGATCTGGTTCTTACTGCTCGTCATGTAAGATTTTGTGTAGGCCCAGTTACCTATGTGTGAAGTATAAGTAAGAGAACACCTAAGAATGTGACATTAAGTGCAAGACACTGGCACTCCCAGATAAATGCAAAGTACCAGTCTGAATATTTTTGCCCTGTCACAATCAGAACTTGGGGGTTTGCTGCTTTTGGGAGAGGATTTATTCCAAGAAGGAAGTCTTAGTATGGCCTGTCAGCAGTACATTAAGATCACAGAATCACAGAACATTAAGATCACAGAATCACAGAATTAAGCAAGTTGTAAAAGACCTTTGAGATCATCCAGTCCATACTATGACCTAGCACCACTGTGTCAACCAGATCATGGCACTGAGTGCTGCATCCAGTCTTTTCTTAAACACCTCCAGGGACAGTGATTCCGCCACCTCCCTGAGCAGCCCATTCCAATCTCCAGTCACTCTTCCTGTGAAGAAATTCTTAAAGTCCAGCCTAAACTTCTCCTGGCGCAGAAGGCTAGTGGGAAGGCTGTGGCTGCTTGTCCTGTCACTGATTATGTGGAAGAAGAGATTGACCTCACCCAGCTACGCCCTCTTCTCAGGCAGTTGAGGAGAGTGATAAAGGTCACCCCTGAGCCTCCTCTTCTCCAGGTTAAATACCCCCAGCTCCCTCAGACACTCCTCATAGGACTTGTGTTCTAAGCCCTTCACCAGCCTTGTCCTTCTCTGGACGTGCTCCAGCATCTCAACATCATTCCTGAATTGGGGGGCCCAGAACTGGACACAGAGCTCTAGGTGTGTTCTCACCAGTGCCGAGTACATGGGGCTTGTCCAGCTTCCTCTGCAGAGGCTTCCTACCCTCCAGCAGATAATACACTCAACTTGGTGTCATCTGCAAATTTGCTAATGGTAGACTCATCCCTGGGGAGCTCCACTGGTGACTGTCCACCAAGTGGATGTGACAATTCAGCTCCACTCTCTGGGCCCCGCCATCCAGCCAGTTCCTAACTCAGCAAAGAGTGCTCCTGTCCAAGCCATGGGCTGCCACCTTTTTCCAGGAGTGGAAGTCCTGTGGAGAGATGGTGTCAAAGGCGTTGCTGAAGGTCAGGTAGAGAACATCCACAGCCTTCCCCTCATCCACCAGGTGGGTCACCTGGTTATAAAAGGAGATCAGGTTGGTCAGGCAGGACCTGCCCCTCCAAAATCCATGCTGACTGATCCCCTGGGCATCCTGTAGGTGCTGTGTGATGGCACTCAAGATGATCTGTGCCATAACTTTGCTGGGCACCAAGGTCAGCCTGACAGGTCTGTAGTTTCCTGGACCTTCCTGCCCTTCTTGTGGATGGGTGTCACATTGGCCAGCTTCCAGTCATCTGGGACCTCCCCAGTGAGCCAGGACTAATGGTAAATGATGCAGAGAGGCTTGGTGAGACCCTCTGTCAGTTCCCTCATCACCCTGGGATGGCCCATCTGGTCTCACAGGCTTGTGAGCATCTAAGTGGCTCAGCAGATCACTAACTGCTTTCTCTTGGGTAACAGCGGGGGCTAGTCTTCTCCCTGTCCCCATCTACTAGCTCAGGAGTCTAGTTGTTCTGATTTCCTCTAGTATTTTCTCTGTTCTGTGTCTGTCAGGTTTGGTAAAATTTGATGTGGAGTCCAGTACTTTAGGCTTGTTTCTGAAACCTGGTGACCACTTCAGCCCTGCATCTTTTCCTAGTACTGGCAGCTTGTGCACTGTGCTGTGCATCTTTCCCATCCCCTACCCTCCTGAAGATGGGGAAGCAAAAATGCTTTCTCACTGCTACTTGCTGTAGAAGGAAGGCTGGTGGGAAAGGTCTATTCTTCAGTTCAAATTGGGGAACAGCTGGTGCTCATGGTGACAGCCAGCTGCTGTGTCGAAAGGAATATATGAGCAAACTTTTATCCATGTGAAATCCTAGCAGAAATCACTCTAAATGTCCAGATTATCTTTTTTGGTTGTGTTAATTTTCTGTTTTGTAAACAGCCACAGGGCATGTCACGGTTTTCTTACCCTATGCTGTGTGCAAGACAAAAGTAGGAAAAAGGAGGTTGACACAGGTAAGAAAGACACTGATTCAATACCACTAAGAGGTAGGAAATAAGTCCTGGAGTGAGCTGTTAGTCAGAACTGAATTAGCAGACAGAGGGCAAATGGGTTATAACTTCATAAATATTTCAAAATGTTTGATAAAATACTTTTTTATTTAGCTCTACACTCATATGTAGTTTTGGAGAGAGGCTCTCCTTAAAACAATAGTGGTCTATAACAAACATCCTGAGTCTACTGATGCATTTTGTTGAGGAGGTTAAAAGGCTGGTATCTCTGAGCAAGACTGCTGTGACCCCAAACTACAGAAATGCTGAACTGAATGTGCGTAAATGATTATGTACAAGAAACTATCTTCATATCTCACTTTTTTATTCACTTTACACTCAGTAGCTAGCTCCATTTCAAGTGTGTTGTCTTTTGTTACTTTTTGTCTGGATAAGTTTAGCTATAAAGTAAGTATTTCTTCTTTAAGATTCTTGAAAATCAAGTGAAAGTTCTCCTTTCTTCCATCTAATATTAAAAGTAACAGGGAAAATAAAGAAAAGTAGGAAAATACGTAGCTTATTCAGCACATGAATGTGTCACAGCATGCATTAGTCCAAAGTAACTAACTGATATTTTGGAACTATTTTCATAATTTTTCATGAAAAAAATAACTCTTCAGAAAAGCTGTTGCCTCCTCCCTTTACACTCCGTCTTTGTAGCAAATTTGAGTATGAACTTGATCGCAGATTGTGTAACAAATAAGATTGTGATGTATTCATGGTGTTGTCAAATCCCCAGAATTTTCCTAAAGTAGACAATGCAGAGATTCATGTCTGTTTTCCTTGCTTATTAAATGATAGAAGAAGAGCAGTTGTCTTATACTAGATTTTCTGATTTGCTGTGAATTACTAGGAAACTTGCCAGAGTTTACAGTTCAAGATACACATAAGAAAAATTTTCTTTATCGAAGTCATCGTATCACTAGATGTGTATAATAAAACCATCCCTGATTAGGTGAGATTTTCTGGATAATTGTGTGCAAGAGGCTTGCCTAAATCATAGAAAAATTAAATTGTTTAGATTGGAAAAGACCTTTAAGATCACTGAATCCAACTGTAGGTCTGGTGCTGCCAAGTCCACTGCTAAGCCATGTCCCCAAGTGCCACATCCACACTTCTGAATACCTGCATGCCTGCTGACTTGGCCACTTCCCTAGGCAGTTTGTTCCAGCTTTACAGCCCTTTCTGTGAGTCTGACTTGGCTTTAAAACCCACACATTTAATGTGTATAAATTGACCATCTAAAACCCCCCATATTTAATCTGTTGGTGATGATGCATTGTAAAGAGGGATTTTAAATGATCAGTTTTAGGAAAGACAAGGGAGTCATATCCAGGACTTTTTTTACCATTTGCATCTACTTTTCATTTCCATTTGTTTGTGGAATCTGTTGCTGAAAGATTTCATATCACTAGCGATAGCTGCTACAGTGAAAACAAAGTATTGGATGGTAGCTCTTGGATGAACCCACCCAGAGACAGAGAGAAGTGCTTCTTGACTGGTCAGTGTGGGACCAGCAACCTCCAAAAGGAGATGGCATTTAATACCAATTATGTGACTAGATAAATGGTTGTGATTTACCTCAAGAGTTGTCAGCTCATCCAAGCTGTGGATTTTGTAGATGAGAATATTTATCTTAATTTTCCTATACTAACTTTCCCCTTCATTGGGACCTCTAAATGCAACCTAGATAGAGCAAAATGCCTAAGGGATGGTTTATTCAGTCGTTCAGACTCCTATTGCTAGTTCTCCTTGTATATGGAAAGTCCTCAGTTGTCCTTGAAACCTCAGCTGGCCTTTAGGCATCTCCTTCAGCAAAATCATGATGGATTTTAAGGTTATCCTTGGAATTAAGGGGTATGTTACTTGGATAGATAAGAACAAGCCTTAGAAATGGTGCTGCCTGAGTCCTGGATGCTCAGTGCAAATTATTTTCCTGAATAATTAGTGAACACTTGGCCTGAATCCCCTTTGTGTGCTCCATAACACAATTCTCCTCAGCTGCTGGTACTCTGAAAATAAAGGTCACATTAGAAAGACTGTGGCACATATGTATAAACAAACAGAATAATTGTAAATTTGAAGCTTTTAGTTTTATTTAAGTGTTCTCCAGAAGCCCCATCCTAACCATGTTCTGTTCAGTGATTATACTTATCCACAGCACAACCTTTTGTTGACAGTTTCATTGCCTAAAATATCAAAAGAGAAATACAAAATTTCTTGGCAATGAGCAATTTAAAAATTCAAAAGATGTCTGGATCTGGGTGATGTGGTTTAGTGGCTTCGAGGCTACAGTGGTAGTGCTGGGTTGACAGTTGGACGGGATGATCCTGAAGGTCTCTTCCAACCTTACTGATTCTATGATTTTATTTATATATAGAATATCTTCTTTCCTTTGGTAAAGAACAAGATAAACTAACATCCTACTGTGTTAAATTTCTCACAGCCTTAAAACACTGTTTCTTGATCAAATTTATTTATATTTCAATGAAGTAAGCAATAAAAAAGTTGTTTGTTTTTTTGTTTTTTTTTTTTTTCTGTCGATGATGTTTTAACACTGGGTCCAGTAATGAAAGAATTGGTTGGAATAAGAAATGTTGATATTGCCAGCTAATTAGAATGTCAAGATTCTGGTGTGAGTTGGAATTTTTTTTGTTAGTCCAAATAAAGCTAAATACCATACAGTATTTAAGGAGACCATAATTGATGACATTTTTCATTCAGTTCTATTTACAAAATAAATAGCATTTAAGTAAGGAAGGATGACAAATTGGTGTTTAAAAAGGGAATTTTAAACAAAATACTTCTTTAAGAGTTTTACTGATTCATGTTGCCTTCTGAGAATTGTTTTATAGTTTTTTTCCTACTGAAACAGTATATAGTAGCTCTTACTGTGAATGAAGAATAAAGACTGTGGGCACAATAAAGAAAGAATGGGTTTGGTCATCAGTGGGACAAAAGAGTCCCAAGTCTGACCTGCAAAGGTGCTAAATGCTTCTTGTATTGCTTTGAGCAAAGCACTCAAGATCATATTTGTCAAGAATTAAAGCATATAAAAGAATTTTATTTGTTAACACTTGAGTTATTCCATTAAATGTAATTTCTCTTTCTAGAAAATATGTTTAGGGAAGACTAGTACAAATTTTGGCCAAAATATTTTTCATAGTTTAGGGGATAATTTCTCAAACAAAAAAAAAAAAGAGATTGTGAAAGCTATGTTTCCAGTTGCTGCTAATGAAAAAATTTTCACTTTTTTCTCCTCTTGGTAGTTCCAGTCACAAGCTGCCATCCATTGTTATGTTTTCACTGTGGCAGTTGTCACTACTGACATGAAATCTTTCAGCAAAAAATTTCACAAGCAAATGGAAATGAAAATCAGATGTAAGTGGTATAAAATCCAGGATTTTCATTGTCAAAATTGGTCAATATTTTTTATATTATTTGTTAAACTAAAGTATACATTTTTTTCTTCTTCCAACATAGATCTCTTATTTCTTTACGTAAACTGTTTTTTAAATGAAATTATCACTAGGTCAAAAAAGGGGGATTCAACAAAAATGCTTTCACTAAAAAGCTTAGATGAAGACATAATTTTAAAGAATGAAAAATATAGGAAAAATTTCCTCTGAAATGTCTGAGTTTCAAAGAACTATTTAGATAAGAAGCTGACAACAAGCTCTGCTGCAATCTGTGCACAGAAGCTGCAGCTGCAGGAGAACCTGCTGGCAGTTTCTCAGTTCTCTGTGGGAAGTTCTCTGTGACATGATTTGGGCAGGGGAGTAATGTTAGCTCTAAATTTATCTCTGCATTTGATTAGGTTTAATTCCTGTTGTGGGAAAAGAACAAACTAAACATCTTCATAAAAAGCAAAATAGTGAAAAAGGTTGTTTGCTTTTTTTTATTTTCCACCTTACCTGTAAAATCTGCAAATTTATGGTTAATTTAATTTTACTTTACTTCCTTTTCTTCACATAGATATTGCACCTCTTTGCAAACCATCTTCCACTGAATGTCATGTTGTGTTTATATATTTGAGTCAACTCAGTTTGTGGTTCTAAAACCTCTTGATCATCTGTAACATTTACTGAAAGTGTACCATCTGCAGAAGATAAGTTTATTTAACTCCCACGTTGGATGACAAATTGAAAATATTTTCAGAACTAGGTGGCATGGCTTATTAATTTGAAAGGAGCTTTTTTTTTTTTTGATGAGTTATTTCAGTTTCATTGTGATAGACATCAAGTAAAATCAGAATGGGTTAGACTATCTTGTGGTTTTGTAAATTTTACTATGGATTTATAGACAGCACTACTTTTTAGTGGGAACAGCACTGTTTCTCAAAGTTATAATGATTCCTTTCCATGGCAGGAGGTTTGGAAACAAAAATGACTTTAAGGCTCCCTTCCAGTCCAAAGCATTATGTTATTCTGTGACTTTGCATCATGAGAAACAGCAAGGGAAAAATGTAAACAGTGTTGTTCTGAAGTTTGCTCAAACAAACTGTGCAGAAATAAACAGTTTTGATCTCCATGTAACTCATGAAAGTATTTATTTCAAAGTTGGTGCCTCTTGTGTAGAATTGCATTTGGGTTTTCTGTCTCATGAAATTCAGGTGATATTCACACCACTGAAAAGTTGTAAGATTTAAGCAACAAATAGATGTAGTGGGGACCCTTCTTAGTCTTTTCCCTCTAGGAATTTGCTTTTCTTCCCCCACTTTGGAGACATGTGGACATTTATCCTAATGTTTCTATCCCAATGCTGGAGTCTTTTCCGATGACTCAAACAGAGGAAATTGTGCTAGGCGCTGTGTGTCTCAGTCCTCTTTGTCTAGGTGTTTCTGAAGTTTTCTTGTGCCAGCAACAGGGGGGATTGTGCCAGTTATCAATACAGAAAAGAGACTCCCTGTTCCAGTAAGACATTGTTTAAGATTTAAGAAACAAACAAGAGAAGGAAGAAAAAGAGTTTTAAAATCTGAAAAGTTACCTAAGCAAAACAGTTCCCCAAAATAGTAATTGAAACAAATGGAGACTTCACTCATAGAAGGTAGAAATAAAAATACACTTGGATCTGTCCTGAAATGTATCTTTCCCTTTGACATTGTCATCTGGGCAAAGATAAGGTTCAGGCATTTTGAAAGAGCCACCTGTATTTCCTATGTAAACAGAAACTGTCCCATGCTTTAATAGTCCTTGATAACTTTCCTCTCTAGGGCTCCTGCCTTGTACTATCAATCTGTGCTTTGCTGTCTGTCACAAAAATATTTCATAGTCTTGGTCTGTTTTTCCCTAGATTATCCTAATGATAGCACCTCAAGTATTAACAGCTATAAAGTCAGGCTTCGTATACACTGACTGTCTGTAAGGCATTGGGGAAAAAAACTGTGAAATTGTAAATCTGAATAAAAGATATGGCAAAGAGGGATATATCTTTCTGTGTGTGCATGTGAGTGAACAAAGGCTTAAGGTGGGTGAAATCAAGAAGTCTTGATATAGGTTATAATCTGCTTTCTAGTGAGTTGTAGATTAAATTTATTGTAGCAATACAATATAATTTATTCCCTCTGTCTCTAACCCCAGGCAAAAGGAAAGGTATTTGTTTTCAGTAATAAAAAGCTGAAAAACGATGAAATATTCAATGGAGAAATGTTGATGTTTCCTGTTTGTGATCCTGGAACACAAACTTGCAACCTTCACATGCACAAGTAGTGTATGTTGATACGTCTCTAGTCAGCTAGTAATTGGTGGTTTGTAGACATAATCTCATCACAATAATTGTGGATGTTTGGACTGTAAATACACACCACCAGAAAAAGACACTAGAAAGCAATCAGAAAGGCTGTGGTAGTAAATGAACATCTGCTGTACTGCTAGACTGTAAAGCTCTTGAAAACACTGAGAACTGAGAATAGTAGGAAAGATAGGCTTGCATTCAGCCTCAGTCATCTGTTTGAAATCAGCTAAGAGGAGCTGACTAACCTTGAGGTAATAGCATTTATTACCAATGGACAAACTGAAAGTGCATCTGAGAATCCATGAGATTAGTAATGATTCTTTGCAGTTAGTTTATTAATTTTTGCCTGTGTAGAGTTAGTTTGGAGACAGAGAGCTAATAAGAAGAGACTGAATACTTAAAGTGTTGCATTCCATAGTCATCTTGCAAGGGAATTGGCTCAGAGTGTTATTGGACCTCCTAAAATTTCATATCTTCTGCAACTACACAAAATATGAAAAATATTAAGGGAATTCAAAGCAGCCATTCAGACTTTTAATTAATTGGTTGTGTTTGGTAACATAGTCTCTTTTTCATTGTTCCACCTTCAGTAGTGAAAGAGCAAGGCACGGAATAAAAAAAAGTTAGGCAGAAAGATCTGTTCTTCCATATCTGAGGTAAGGGTTTGTGTAGACAGTGTAATGTCTTCTTCTCCTGAAGGCTAGGTGATATCTAAGGGCATCAGTAGGACGGGTGAGGAGAGCTGCAAGCACCTGAGACTCATTCCAGAAAATGCTGATAAATTCCATGAGCAAGATTTTCCAGCATGTCACAGAATGAGGCACTCTTTCAGATGGCAGGGGAACATGGGCAATCTTGTGCCCAGTGAACAACTATCTCCTTGGCTTGAGTTCCTTCTTGGCCTGTTCTTTGAGGGACTAGCCAGGCATTCTCTTTTCCATGCTGTAGAAGCAGACAAAAGTTTATTTGAGCATCTCATAATTTAGAAGCCTGCAGTAGCTTTGTGCTCCCACTAACACAGCTCTGGTTTCTCTTGGTAGAGCTCAGATTGCTGCAATAAAGTGGGTTGTAGGATCCAGAGCTGATGGTTACTGGTGCTGACTCTGGAGTTATTTATGGAGAACTGTTGCTGGAACCTTTCAGTAACCTGCTGAAGTGGTCAGGAGTGGAACAAACTGCCAGCTGCAATGGTAAATAGGAGGATGTTGCTCATTTCTATGAACGTGCTTTTCTTTAATTCAGTGGAGTGGAGAAAGAGAGTAGTCTTTGGTAATTTGATTCAGTGTAACTGTGTACACTAATAGTGTACCCTATTACCCTTTAGTGGGTGATGGGGGAGTGCTTTCACTGTAGATACAGAAAGTGAGTTAGGGTTTTCGGTGGACGAGCCTTAGGGGAGCCCTTATTGCAGTCTACAGCTTCCTCTAGAGGAGAACAGGAGGGGCAGGCACTGGTTTCTTTTTTGTGGTGACCAGTGATAGGACTTGATGGAATGGCATGAAGTTGTGTCAGGGGAGATTTAGGTTAGATATCAGGAAAAGGTTCCTCACCTTTTGGGCAGGGAAACAGGCTCCCCAGAGAAGTGGTCATAGCATCAAGCTTGACAGAGTTCAAAGAGTTGGAACAACAGGCTCATGGTGTGAATCTTGGGGTGGTCCTGTACAGGGCCAGGAGTTGGGCTCAATATTTATGGGTCCTTCCAATTCAGCATATTCTATTACCCTTTAGTGGGTGATGGGGGAGTGCTTTCACTGTAGATACAGAAAGTGAGTTAGGGTTTTGGGTGGACGAGCCTTAGGGGAGCCCTTATTGCAGTCTACAGCTTCCTCTAGAGGAGAACAGGAGGGGCAGGCACTGGTTTCTTTTTTGTGGTGACCAGTGATAGGACCTGATGGAATGGCATGAAATTGTGTCAGGGGAGATTTAGGTTAGATATCAGGAAAAGGTGAGAGCATATTCTAGGATTCTGTGATTCATTTTTCTGAAACTATGGCATAACTATCACAAGGCTTTTGTATTCTTGCACGCCAGAGTGCTAAGCAAACAATAAGCTCCTGTGACAAATGACTCTTTGCTGTCAGGTGAGGACTAAAGAGTGAATCTTAAGTTTTCCTTAGTGAGTGATTCTTGTTTAGTCTCTTTGGAAGTTAGAATATCCCAGGTTTGCAAAGAAAAATATCTGAATTCAGGTTTACTGAAACCATTGATAATTGTGTGCTCATGGGGCAGAAAGAGAACAAGTAAGGTCTATAAAACAATCTTATATTTTTTTAATGTGATGGGCTGCACACTGTCAGCCCTGAGTGATGCTGATATACTAGTTTGAAAGCAAACTAGTGAGAGATTAAATCTGCAATTTAATTAGAAAACTAAAATAAAGACAATGATAGAGAAACACTGGTTTAACCTGGCAGAGTCAGAATACAACCTGATACCCCATGGGTCAGGGTATTGGTAGCAGTCTGATTGAATGGTGGCTGCAGTCCTCCTGCAGTGACAGGTGTGATTCTCTTGGAGCAGGGATCCTGTAGAAGGGCATGATCTTCCTCTGAAGGTCCAGTGGATGGTGATGTGGCTCTTGTCCTGTGGGAATCCAGTAGGTAGGGTAGTTCTGGTATTCCGACCTCAGATTATATCCAGGTAGGAATGTTTGGTTCATCTCCCTGGGTGGAGCATCTTGGAATGGGGTGATGTGATTTTATTAGTCATGCAGTTACCTGATGGCCCATTAGCAGAAGATAGCCCTGGGAGAGAGTTATCAGAGATGAGTCATGGAGGAGATAAGGAACACTGCCCCACCTGTTTTGACAGCTTATGAAGATGGTAATAGAATACATACTTTGGTTACTTCTTACATTGTAACCTAAGACAGCTGAATGAAGCAATGCTCAGAAGTTTGAGAAAGCCAGTAAATGTTCTCTTTTTTGCAAACTGTTGTTCTTGTGCAATTTGTTGCAGGCTGCTTTCAGTGAGGCTTAAGAAAAGGTGCCCAAAGCAGTAATCTCAGATAAAAACAGAAAAAAAAAAAAGGAAACGTTTATTTAGAGGATGATTGCTGAATATAATTGACACTGAGTCAAAAAGGAAACCTCATTTAAAAACGTGACTCTACTGAAGGAAAATGCTAGAGGATAAATCTTCTCTTTTGGAGCCCTTGCTACCATCAGTGAGAGAAAAAGCTAGAACAGAAGCCTAGTCATGGAGAACCATTGTTGTATGAAATACCCAGACATATCTAGGAGTAAAATGCAGGTAGTTTTGGTCCTTCCTGAGCAGGCTTATGATCCAACAGTTGGCCAACACAGATTCATTTTCTACTGATCAGATACAGCAATTTCACAACTGAGCTGAACAGCAACAAACAGGTGTGTGTGTATGTGTGTGATAATGTATTTTGTGACTCTATTTACATTCCTAGTGTTACTACAATGACAGGACTGACAATTCAGTGCTGCCACTAGCATCAGAATGATTATGACAGAATTTCTGAGCCATTTTACATAGCAGGGAAGAAAAATGGTGGTGTAAAGATTCGATTTCCCACTGCCTGAATGACCCATCAGGCTGCAACCCATCTGCTTTCCTGAACTGCATGTGTTCCCAGAGGCTGCCAAGTGCTGGAATGAGAAAAAGGTGATCCTCAGGGGAGAGAAGAGAGCTTCAGCAGGGCCTAGAGGAATGCTCCTGTTGTATAGGAGAAACAAAAAAATTCCAAAACAAAACAAAACACAAAAACCCCTAACCAAATAAAAAAACAACCCCTCCCTAAAAAACCCCAAAAAACCAAACCAAACAAACAAGCAAAAAACCCACCACCATCACCATCACCACCAACAACAAAAAAACCCAAAAACCAAAACAAAAAAAACAACCAAAAACCAAAAAAAAAAACAAACCAAAAAAACAAAACAAAACAAAACAAAACAAAACAAAAAAAAAACCAAAAAAAAAAAAGAAGAAGGAAATATATATTTATGTAGAACTGCCATTCTGCCAACCAAACTGCTGGTTTCCTGTAGAAAGATCTCTGAGAGTGCCAGATCCTAGCACTGAACAGCCAGAGGACTCTGCAGCAGAAGACACTGTATTGGATAAATGTAACATTTAAGAACAGAATAGAAGTAGCTTCTGATCCTCCTCGGCCATATTTTTACCAGTTCTGTGCAACTGAGCAACTTGAGAGCAAAAATAGTGAAGCAAATGGGAGCCGGATACCTGGGTAATACTGTGGTGATTGTGAGATGGGTAGTCTAGGGCTGCAATGACCCATAAATTATATAAGTCTGTGTAACACAGACATAAAGGTCTGGATGGTGAGCAGTGTTCCACTGTGGGAGCCTTAGTTTTCTGAGGGCTCTTTGCCTGCAGAGTTTGAAATAACTGCTGAACAGCAGCAAAACCTGTTTTAATTCATCTGGCACAAGCAGGCACTAGATGTGGTCACATTGCTCCTTAAGAATGAAGGGCAAAATGATGAAGATTTGGTTGACCTCCTGAATACCACAGACTGGGTCATGTCACCTGAGATTGCTGCAGTTTCCTATAAAGGCTCCCAAACTGCAGCAGTTCTTTTTCAGAGACATCTGTTCCTCCTCTACTTAATTGATTGCCATAGAATAAAATAGAGAAAATAGAAAATAGTCTGCTTCTCCTGTTGTACTTTTCCAGCAGTTAATTATTTTCCACATTTTTCTGTCTTCTGTGAGTCCTGGTTTGAACACCAGTTTGTGCAACTGTTCAAGTTCACGGCCTCTGGACCTCATTAGGTCCTTCACCTGACGAAAAGATAAATCCTTTGTTGTAGCACAGGGCTTCTTCTTCACATGAGCTGGCACTTACTTCTCAGCTTTGTGTTCAGAAATCATAAGTGATGATAAAGAAGGAAATGATGATAAATCATCCTTCTCTCCTCTCTCTAAAAAGTGTGCTCTCTCTCTAATGAAACCTTTATGTGGCCCTTTGCAGCTTTGGGATCCTTTTTCAGGTTGCACAGCAGATCAAGGTTCTGTTGGTATTTCCCTGACCTGGTACTTGTAGAGGCTCTTGCTCTTCCCCTTTCAGGCCCAGCTCAGTACCCAGGCCTGTCAGATGTGAGCTGTGCTGCCCTGCACAACTCCACCCCATGGACAGAGTGGCCATGGACAGACACAGACTACCAAGGGCTGCTTCCACAGAGCCTGGGCCTCCTCCAGCACAGCTAACAACAGCCTCTCAGCTCTGCTTTGCCATGGATCTTCACAGCAAGCAGGCACTCTTGCAATCTTTGCACTCAGACCAGCATCTCCTTCCCCTTGACCTCCCAGGAATGTGAAATCCCTGGTCCTGCAACTCTCTAGAGCTGTCGGTGGGAGGGAAGAGGCCCCAAGAGCTGGGTGCTGTACCTACAAAAAGAGCTCTGGCATTTCCTTTGCATTGAAAGCTGGTGGATATTTGCTTGATGTGACTGAATCATCATGTACAGCACCAGTCTACAGACACAAAGGAATTTCTAAGCCAGACCATTCAGCAGCAGCATGTGGCTGTGCCATGAGACAGAGGGGAACCTCAACTTCAATACCTCTGAGGCTGGTTTGCAAAGCAGTGAACACACTGCCAGCAGTCATCAGGGGAAAACCACTCAAGCCACCTCAAACACTTGGCTAAACAAACCCAATAGAAGTTTAAAAGCTTTAGCAAGCTGTCTGAAGTGCTTTTCAGGTTTTAGAGCTCAGATGCCATAGGATTGCTGAGTACAGCCCTGAAAGATAAAGGCTCTCAGTTGTTCAGTTCACTGTCTCATGGGAAACAGTGATGGTAAACTCCCAGGAGGTACCCAAGTCATGCTGTAGTGGCCTGGACCAAGCAACAAAAACTTAATGCAGCAACAATTAATAAACTATGATAAATACATTTGTAGTTTAATAGGAAAATAAAACAGAAAGGAGAAATATTCTCTAACAAGTGCTAAATAGCTTGCTGTCTTGAGTCACTGGGTTTTTATTATCACAAAAATTCTTGCATCATAATTGCAATACCTGGAATCAATAATATGAAATTGGGTTATAAAGAAACATTGCTGTGATGTTAAATACATTATTGGCATACTGAAATAATTTACAATCCAATAATCATACCTCTAACACTGGTTATTGCAAACTGTAATTTGAGAAAGTTAAATTGTGAATTGTAATTCAATATGGTGCTTGACAATTATTCTATTACGCATAAAGATAATAGGCATCACAATTGGCTTGTTTACCTGTGGCAGAAAGCTTTTTAATTTTGGATACTCATTTTAATTTTGGATATTCCAATTGGCTGTCTTTTATAAAACAGTTAGAAGATAACTCTGCTCTTGCTTACCCTTGAAAAGATAAGGGTGATTCCACGAAAGACATTTTGTATTTTTGTGCCATAGATCACAATATTGTCTCTTGAATTTACCTCTTCATATTGTCTCTTGAACTTACCCCTCCTTCTATATGTTAAGAAGAATCTTTCATCTTAATGATAGATTATTTTGGCTGTATGGTGTGGAGCACTTGTGTAAAAAAATAGAAGTTTGTTCAGCTCCTGGCATGACCTCATCCCTTTAAAACTAAAGTAGAGTTATCAAAATGACTCAATTTTAATCAATTACATTTCTGCAGATTGCCTGATATTATAAGCTGGCAGAGATCTAGAAATTCAAAAATCAAAAGCAATACTTTTTAATGCCTCAGATGTTGAAATAAGCTAGAGATTGGTGTGTGACTTCCAGAATAACATATATCAGGAGTAGGATTGTTGTGCTCTTTTTTCTATCTAATTTATCTTTTTGCTTTGTTTTGGAAGATGAGGAAATATGAGACTTACCATAGCTAGAATTTTAGCTACCTTTATCTGATTAAATGGGTTTTTTTGTCATTTTTCGTGTATCCCAGCATATCTCTGACATAAGATTCTTAGGAAAGTGAAAGAAGGCAGAAGAAAAATTAGGATATATTATTTTTCTCTTGATAAATAAACCTCACACAAAAGAACCCTGCAAGAAAACTGTGATTCTATTCTTTTTAATTTGTTCTCTAAAGCATTGTGTAATCCAATTGTTTTCCACAGCAATCATCAGAAATTCATTCTGTAACAATAAAGAGGGAACATTTTTTGTTTTGTATTCAAAACAACCTTCTGCTTAGAGCTTCTAAAATGAAGTTAATACTGCACATGTACAGTGTTCTTATTTTGATGATTCTTCAGATAAGGTGAATAAAAAATATAAGTTTTGTTTAATAAATATATTTTTTGTTACTACTATATAGAACCAGTTACAGAATAGGGGGTCGGCTTTTACCTCTATTAAAGAATTTATGATTTTTTTTTTCTCTTATTAAACAGGAAATTTCAGAAAAAATATTTTGAGTTTTTTTGCCAAAGGACAAAAAAAAATTGTATTGCCTTTACTGATTAAAGTGATTGAAGCTTAAATATAATTTCTGCAGATAAACGTGATGACCTTGAGAAGTGATGTGCTTCAATTTTTGAAATAGGTTGTTTAAGCCAGGCTAATGGCATAGAAGTTTTCTAACCATCTCAAAAAAATCCCAAAACCTAAAAAAAAACCCACAATTTTTTTTTTTGTGCTGTCTGGAGGTGCTTTCCATGAGCATGGCATCCAGGCTTGGGGGACCAGGAAACAATGCAAGTCTGGTTAGGTATGCAACTGTTAATGTGCCCTTGCAACAGAGAGTGATATTCCAGCAGTGTGCTAGTCTCTTTTTTTAGAAATGCTTATTTATATTTACAAAAATTTTACAAAAGGTTAAAAGAAATGTTGGTGAGATGTTAGATCACTGAATCCATTTACAAGAAAGGGAATCAGGGTTGTCTCTGGTTGTCAAACTCCAGCTGACTGAAAGGTAATGACCTTTTAAGCCAGCAATGGCAATTGCCTTAGAGACTGCCTAGTGAAACAGCAGAATGTTTTTACATGTTAGCTGGCCTTGCAGTCCCCCTAGCCAGTTTATCAGGAGATAGGCCTGATTTGCTTTTCTAACACCTGAGTGACTTACCTGGAGCCTATAACTAGAAGATTCTCAAATTCTTTTGGTTATAGGAGCAGTCCATTGTCTATTAAGTCCTTATCCTTGATGCATTTGGGGGCAGGCCAGGGCTGTCCGCTCCTCCATGTGCACAGAGAAGACTTGGAATTATTATCCAAAATCATACAGGACCTTATAAGTAAACTAGGTTTTGTCTCTGGCACCAGAGACAACTGACACTCCTTTTCGAGTGTGTTTTCTCACCACCTCAACCTGTTTGTGTCCACTGAATATCCTCAGGGCTATGTTAGATTGTAGCTTCCACTAGCTGTGGTTGTTCCTTCTTCCTTCCACAAATAGCAGCATTTTGAAATGATTTAGTTTTGGTACTTCAATAGGAAGAGTAATATAGTGAATAATGCACTAGCCATTGAGGACATCTCTTAATTTGACAAATTAATGTGATACTTTTCTATTAAAATAATTGCATCCAAGCAATTTTCTTCTAAGAAGGCAAGTAATGTGCAAAGCATAAAGGCAGTGTAAAGAAATGGCAGCTATTTTACCTCTCTGCAATGATTTTGGGAGAGATTGCAACTTGATGCAAAGCAAAATAGCTCAGCCCAGTTTTACTATGAGTGAATACTGCACAACTCGTGCATAACAGCTCTCTTATATAAAATTTGCAAAACAAAAGCAACTTCTGGAATTGTGATATGGGAAGGACTAGGAATTTCAGAGCAGAACCTGACATTGTGTCCAAGACCAGAGGAAGTGAATATATTTTTTCATTTACGCTTGGATATGTTTAATTTAACTTCACAGCTAATTTACAGAACCAACAATAAAAAGACCTGATAGAAAATCCTATGGCACCTGTTAAACAAGGAAAAATGTGAACATGACTGGAGGGAGTAATGATCTACTGAGGGAACGTAGACCTGTGTGGAACGCAAGGTTTTAATGAAACCACAGGCTATAACAAAATCCATTCAGTCCAGGTATTGCCACAAGAAAGCAATTTTTTTTTTTGTCACAGGCTTGTGACACCTGGCATTATGTAAAGAGTTTTGATAAAAAGGATTATGTTCAAACACAAAAGCTTATCCTTCAATAAACTGTGGCTGAATATCTGATGTTGTTGTCAAGACTGACCTCAAAAGGCCTTGTCTATCTCCTGAGTCGCCAGCTAATATTGCTTAAATTAGTGTTCTTGTTCAGGGCAAATTTGGGAGAAAACCCCCAGAGGGGCTCCTCTAGAAAAGCAGATTCAATCAGCCCCTCCCCCAAGCAGTCTGGGAGGAAATACCTCCTTGGAGAAAAGAGGAAAAAAACGTTTATTAAACAATAAAACCTAAACAATATTAAGCAATAAAACCCCTTGCCGCTCCAAAAGAGATGACAAACTTACAAAGTCTCTTCCCCGGGTTGCAGCTGCACTCACTCAGTCTCTGATCAGTCCCTCAGGCGCTGGAAATGCCGCGGCCCAGGCCTGGCCCGGTGGGCCACAGGTGCAGCTGCCAGTGCTCCTCTGGGTGTTCAGTCCAGAGCAGGTTTAAACGGCTCCAAGAAAGAGGGAAAAAAACCCCACAGTCCAGGGAACTTCTCTGCCTCAGCTAGCTAAAAAATAACTAAAAAGCAAAGGAGAGCTTTGTCCCACTGTCTGTCCCTCTGCAGACAACAGTCAGGAGCAGGAATGTGGAGGGGTGAGTGCAGTGTCTGAAAACAAAAACAGCTGCTTCTTCCCTCCCTCCCATCACTCACTGGAACATGTCTTAAAGGTGCAAAACTTACTGTTCAGCATAAAAAGAGCAGACGACTGGGGATAAAAGCATCATATAGTCAACCCAGGACAATTAGCGAGTGTACTTTTTATTGCTATGCTACAGGCGAGGAAGGACAGACAAAGAGGTTGAAGTTCAAGGAATCACAGACAAACTTTTAACATTGACTCAAAAAAATCCAACTGAGGTATTAGCTAGATGGCCAGGAAAGGGAAAAGTTCCCAAAATGCACCTCAGCTTCTAGAAAATTATCTGATAGCTCATAAAAGTTCTTCATCCCTCAGAAGGCTTGAAACATGAAGGGGCACCATTCTCAGGGGCACAGTCCCTGAGAAATAATAAATAGGAGGGGGGAAATCAAGCAGGCCTGTAAGAACAGAGATAGTGTGGGGTCATATAACAGAATCATAGAACCATAGAATGGTTGGGGTTGGAAGCGACCTTAAATGTGACCTAGTTCCAGCTCCCCTGCCTCGGTCCAGGACACCTTCCTCCAGAGCAAGTTGCTCAGAGCCCCAGAAGACCTGGCCTTGAAAAGATGCAGGGATAGTCATCAACAACTTCATGGGGCAACCCATGCCACTGCCTTGCCACCCTCACAGTAAAGAATTTCTTCCTAATATCTAGTGTAAATCTGTCCTATGTCAGTTTTAAGCCACTATCTTGCCCTTATGGAAAGTCCTTCTCCAGCTCTCTTGTAGCCCCTGTAAGTACTAGCAGGCTTCTAGTACTAGCAGACCTACTAGCAGGAGGACTACTTAGATCTTTCCTAAGCCTTCTTTTTAATAACTTCATTCTGTCTTCATAGGACAGGAGCTGGAGCCCTCCTATCACCTTTGTGACATTGTTCTCAACTCCCTCCAACAGGTCCATGTCACTCTTATGCTGGGTGCTCATCTTCAGGGCAGGACACTGCCTGTATGCATGTTTATCTCACACTGACTTTGCACCTCAGACATTGCTGAGAATGGCAGAGCCCAGGCATGGGAATGGTCTTGCAGAGTAGTATTGTTACCAGACATAAAAGGCTTCCTGTAAAATAATAGACAGTTTTTACAGTTTGTTTGGTACAGGAGCAGGCAACTCTTAAATGCTGAAAGAAATGTAGGCGAGGGAGAAGGCCAGCTTGTTTGAACTGAGATCTTCTCTTGGAAGTAAGGTGAACAAGATGCCCAGTGTAAGCAAGGTCAGGTGCCATGGGGAGATGACAGTGATGCTACTCACCACTCTAGGGAGAAAATGTGCAGCCAAAGCTCAGCTGGAATTAAAGCTGGCCAGAATTGTGGGAGACAATAAGAAGAGGTTTCTCAAATATATTAATGGCAAAAGGCAGTGTAGAAATAACATCAGCCTCTTACAGGATGAGGATGGTCACGTCACAAACAGGGACATTGACAAGGCAGAAGTGTTTAATGCATTCATTGCTTCTGTCTTCAACATGGATCAGTGCCCTGACTGGAGGACCAAGGCTCTGAGAATGATCAGCTCCCAATTAACCTTGAGGTTGTGCAGGATCTGCTGCTTCAGCTGAATCCCTACAAATCTATAGGGCTTGACAAGATTCATCCAAGAATCCTCAAAAAGCTGGCTGATACCATTGCAAAGCCTCTCTTGATGATATTTGACTGGTCTTGGGGGTGTGGAGAGGTCCCAGCTGACTAAAAGCTGTCTAATGTTTTCCCAGCTTTCAAGAAGGACAAGAAGGATGACACCAAAAGCCACATGCCTATCAGTCTCACTTCAGTGCCTGATAAAGTTATGGAGAAGATTATTCTGGGAAGTATTGAAAATTACCTGGACAACACTGTAGCCATTGTCACAGCTAGTTCATCCTTATGACAGGAAAGTCCAGCTTTCCAACTTGATTTCCTGTTATGACTAGGTAACCCATTTAGTTGATCAAGGGAAGCCAGGTGATGTGATCTTTATTTATTTTATAAAGCTTTCAATATTGAGTCTCTCAGGACCCTCCTGCAGAAAATGTCCAGCCCACAGCTGGATAAACACATCATGTGATGGGTGAGCAGCTGGCTCATGGGTCAGGCACAAAGGGCTGCAGTGAATGGGGTAACATCAGACTGGTGTGACCTGTCACTAGTGGGGTTCCACAGGGCTCCATCCTTGGCCCACTTCTCTTGAACATCTTCATAAATGACCTGGATGCAGGACTGGAAGGAACAGTAAGCCAGTTTGCTGATGACACTAAACTGAGAGGAGCTGTTGACTCCCTTGAGGTCAGGGAGGCCCTTCAAGAGAGACCTTGACAAATTACAGGAAATCACCAACCATACAGGAAATCACCAAACCTGAAGTTTAACAAGAATTCTGCACCTGGGATGGGGCAACCCTGGATGTGTGTATGGACTGAGGCAGGAGGCAGGAGAGGCGGGAGAGCAGCACTATGGAAGCAGACGTTGGGGTCCCAGTTGAAGGCAAGTTGAATGTGAGTCAGCAGTGCCCTGGCAGCCAGGAGGGCCAACTGTGTCTATGGGGCATCAGGCACAGCATTAGCAGCCAGGCAAGGGAGGGCATTGTGCTGCTTTGCTCTGCACTGGGATGGCCTCAGCTTAAGTGCTGGGGGCAGTTTTTGGTGCCACAATATTAAAAAAACATGAGGCTGTTAGAGGCTGTCAAAAGCAGGGCCACAAAGATGGTGAAGGGTCTGGAGGGGAAGCAGTATGAGGAGTGGCTGGGGTCATTTGGTCTGTTCAGACTTGAGGAGACTCAGGAGAGACCTCACTGAGGTCTTCAACATCCAAGAGGGCGAAACAGAGGATTAGGTACCAATCCCTTCACTCTTGTGACTAGTGACAGGACTCAAGGAAATGGCATGATGCTGAATCAGGGAGATTTGGGTTGGATATTAGGAAAAGGTTTTTCACCCAGGGGGTTTGGGCACTAGAACATATTTCCTGGGAAAGTGGTCACAGCAGCAAGCCTGACAGGCATTTGGAAAACACTTTCAGGTGCATTGTGTGATTCTTGGGATGTCATGTTCAGGGCCAGGAGTTGGATGTGATGATCTTGATCAGTTCCTTCTAACTCAGGATATTCTATGATTTTATACCTTGGAGGTCTGAGTTCAGAAATACAGGTGAAGGTACTAAGTTGGAAAGGATTTTTCTGCTGTTGAGATGTTAGGGTGAAGGAAAACCTCACTGTACTTGCCAAAACAGAATATACTCCATCCTGCAAATGGCTGAGAAAGTGAACTGACCTATCTTTACCCAGATTATCAATTTCTTCCAGCTATGTAGGCTCCAGAATGGATGGATGGATGGATGTCTCAGCAGAACAAAAGTGAGTGTACATTTATTCACTTCCAACATAGGTCACTCCTCCTGAGACAGCATTTGTGGAGGTCTGTTCCAGAAAATGTCACTGATTAAAAGGGCTACAAAGGGCTATAACTAACTATTAACTATTAAAAGGGCTATAATTAACGGCTTATGAAAGCAAGTGAAATTAAGAAGAAAATGGCATATAAGAACAAATCAGTAAAAATAAGTAAATATTTTTCATCAACATGCCATTCTTAGTATGGAATATCTGTGCTGTGGAAGTCTATCAAATATAGTGTATTCCTCTTCCATTTCTCCTTGTGTAGTTTGGCTTCAATCTGATAATTCTTAATGCATATTTAAGAATGTTCTGCTGGGACAATTTGCAAATCTGGAAGGACAATTACAGGCTTGGCTTTTATTTCTTGGGGGGTAATTTGTTATAGGTCTTATAAATTTCAGCTTGGCATGTGAGAATTTTTCACCAGTGGATAAAATGATAAGGGGAACTCAGAAAATATTCCTCCTTATTGAGCACATTGCAGTGATTTAATGGGATTAACTCATGTAGTACAAATAGCCCAACCCTGTCCAAATGCAAACACTTCTTCCTCTTCCTTGTTTCTTAGCAATGATGCAAACACTTCTTCCTTTTCTTGTTTCTTAGCAATGATTGCTTTAATTATAACTCTTCATGATTCCTACTGTTTGACAATGGAGTTCTTTCCTTTGTTGATCCCTACTCAGATGTGTTTAAATTGCCAGAAGTTTTGAAGTTTATCCCAAAAGCAGCTATAACGCATTATGAAGTCTGCTTTACTCCAGTCTGCTTGCAAAGGTTTTTGCAATACTTAACTCTGGAATCTTTGCAGAACAAGATGCTTGCCTTTGCAAAAAAAACCTGTAACATATAGTATATAGTGCACCTGCCTTTTTTTCCTGTTTGTCTCTTTTGCCTTAAAAAAAAAAAAAATTGGAAACATCATAGGTTCAGAACTTGAAGGATAGGGTATCCCCAGAACTATTAGCCCAATCTAATCCATTTATTTATTAATTATTAATTATTAATCCATTTATTTATTAATTATACTTACATATTTTATGAGAATTATGATCTCCCCAGGGCTAAAGCATCTGCTTTATATACAGTATTGGCTTCTGGACCTCAGTGAAGTGCAGTAAGTGCCTAGTCTTCTTGTCTGTTTTAAAAAAAGAACGTAACTGCTGTTTTCAGAGGAAGACTAGCTTTCAGCATAGAACTGGGGCTACCAGTATAAAAGGTTTTTTGCCTTTTTACTCTCATAGCCCAGCCAAAGCTGACTCAGTCTGTTCAATATTTAATAATTCAGGTAAAAAGCGTTTTGGGATTTATTTGTGAAGAATGTTAAATGGAGTATTTTCAGAATTGTCTATTCCCAAAGAGTAATCAAGGCCTTATACTGCCTCAATGCCTGCTTCTGTTCAAGGCCTGTTCTTTGATAACAGCAGGCTGGTCTAGCACCTGAGAAAGTAAATGTGCTTTATTTAGTTACGCTAGAGGATCAAAATTGCTGCAAACAGCCTAGGTCATGGCAGAATGAAGTGCTTGAGGGCACAGATCTTCCTTTTATGCTCTGCCAGGTTCAGTAATCCCTGGATTATTCATTTTTCCTTTTCATGGAATAACTCTGAAGATAACTAAATTTCAAGAAGTATTACTTAATGCTTTGGACTCTAGAGCGACCAACCACACCACCACACCCACTGCCCCTACTCTCCCCCACCCCCAATGGAAAAAACAGGAGAAAAAGCAAAAGAAAAGCAAGCAAACAAGCAAATAAAAATATTTCCAAAAGATTCAGAAGCTTAATGCCTTGAATTTTAGAGCAAAAAATAAAAAACAAACACTCCTTCCCTCTGGAAGAAAAAAAAATAAAGAATATAAAGGTACTCAAGTGTCTTTAAGAAAAAGGTACTTAAAACCCCAGTGTCAAATATCAGTGTGAAATAGATTTTTATAAATTTTTGTGGGAAAAGCCACTGACAAAACCAAAACCAAAACCCTTCTATAAACAGTTCTCATGCAAGAGACTATTTTTCCATCTGCAGCAGGGCATCATCACTTTGTTCCACTATGGATTCAAGGAAAAGTATCCCTTCTATTAATCATCACAAAGTAGTGATAGTTGGAGTTGAACACTTCAGCTGGAGCTGGAGTATTATGGCTTTCAGCAGCACCCTGTACTGTTTTTTGTCATAAAAATGAATAAACTCAGGAGAAACACACATTTCAGAGCAAGCCTAGAATTCTTCTGAGGACAACCTGCTTCAAAGTCTTCTTCCCTCTCCTATGTACTCTCTTCAGAGTCCATTTCAGAGCTGTTGTCAAGGGGAATTTAAGGGACGTGGCCATGCTTCCCTCAGAATCATGAATAAGTTGGGGGACCATGAATAAGTTGGTTATCAGTTTACTTATACATTCCTGTCTTCTTACCCCTCCATTTCAGACACATGCTTTGTGCTGCATCACATCTTTTTTAATACTTCACAAAAGGCAGCTACTTTAAATGATTTATTACAGCACAAGTACTTAAGCAAAAGATTAAACTTTTAATCTTCAGCATTTGGTTGAGAGTAGTTTGGCTGAAATGTCAACAAATTGCTTGAGTGTGTTTCCCAAGCTTTAGTTCTCCAGAAAATAGAGTCATAAAGCACTCTGAAGGCCAGAAATGGCCCACAAGGAGAGGTTGATATAATGGCGAAAAAAATCGCATTTAAGCTTTTCTAATGTAAAATCTTTACACAGGTTAGTAATTGGCTATTTTTCTGTTGAACTAGTCCTAGCAGATCTTTGCATAACATTAGATAAACATGTTCTGTTTTTACAGTAGTTTATTTACCACTGCATCTCGAAGCTTTTTGCAAATGAGTCAGTTATGTGGTGCCAAGTGAACATCAGATGAGCTCAGAGCAAGAACATCATGTAAAACAGCCAGTTTTATTTCTTTTTTATAGTTGTCACTTATCTTACAGGAAAACCTTAAAGTTCTCTTTAAACAGAAGAAACAGATGTGGAGGTTTTCAGTTTCGTATTCCATTTATTAAGATATCATATCTCTTATCTCTTTACTTTCTCATCCAGCAACACAATTTAGGGTCATGTGCTGTGTAACTGACTAGATTTTTTTTCCTAAGTCAAAATGACAACAGGAAAACAGGCACTTAATAGTTCAGTATGGCTTTAATACATGACAAAGTCAGACTTCTGGTTTTGGTACATGCATAAGTGAAAAAGGAAAGTCTAATTGAATGAATCTTAAGTGTCAAGTGGTACACTTCAAATTGAGTCAGTGAAAAGACATGGAAATCTTTCTTCTAGTATTTCTGAATTCAATTCAAAGTACTGAGATTTTCAGAAGCATGGCACTGGCATTTTTCTTGGCACTTTCCCCTTTCCTGCATCATCCTTTACAGTGTTTTTTCCCCTATTTCCTACCATGGAGCAACAATGGTGAGCTGCATGTTTGCATGCTGGGAGGACTTTCTGGGTTGGAGCAGTCACTTCCTCTTACTCACTGTTATCCCATACATTCCTCTAGCTTCTTCTTGCCTTTCCCTTCATGCTGAAAGCAATACCATTTCCCTCTCATGAGAGTGCCTGACAGTAATATTACTAACTGACTCTCTTTGGGGGTATAGGAATATGTAACCTATGCACTAGCCTAATGGACAGCAAAAAAATAATTTGAAAGGAGCTTCTTTGTAGGACTTCTTTACAAACCTGGTGAAAGTTTGAGTTAAAAAACCACAAAAACCCAAAACCAAAACCTCCCCCCTCAGAAGACAGAAAAGAACAACGACAACAACAACAAAAGCACCAATACCAACCAACCAACCAAAATGCTCCCACTCACAAAAAGAAAACATTACTCTAAATCTTCTTATGAGAGGTCATGGGAAAAAGTACATCCAAGTTTAAAACTTAAATTTCTCTAGTACCATTAAACATTTCAGTCATAATTTTCCTAAATGCCAAAGAATTTTGTTTTCTGCATGTGTAACAACAACAACAACAACAACAACAACAACAACAACAACAACAACAACAGTAATAATAATGATAATGATAATGATAATGATAATGATAATGATGATGATGATGATGATGATGATGATAATGATAATAATAATGATAATAATAATAATAATAATAATAATAATAATAATAATAATAATAATAATAATAATAATAATAATAATAATAAGTGAAGGGCTGGCATATGAAAAGATATATCATCACTTAATAAAATGGCCCAATATTTTAAAAAGTAAAATAAAATAAAACATAAATTAAGTTGGAGCATCTCTTCTATGAGGAAAGGCTGAGGGAGCTGAGCTTTGTCAGAGAAGAGATGACTGAGAAGGGACCTCACCAATGTCTAGGGAGAGTGTCAAGAGGATGGATCCAGGCTCTTCTTCATGGTGCCAAGCAACAGGACAAGAGACAATGGGCAGAAACTTATGTACAGGAAATTCCACCTGAGCATGAGGAAGAACTTTACTGTATGGGTTAGCAAGCACTGGAACAGATTGTCCAGAGAGGTTGGGGAGTCTCCCTTACTGGAGGTATTCAAGAATCTTCTAGACATAATCCTGTGCCATGGGCTCTAAGATAACCTGACCCATTCTGTGAGTCAGTGATTCTGTGAAATACAGCATTCTTAGAGAGAGTGAACTGGTTGTTCTGAGAACTGCAGGGATTTACAGAGGTTACAAGTCTTTGGAAAACTAGTGGATATTTTAGGTGCCTAGCACTATGTTTGTAGCATGAAACATTTGGGTCCTCAATATTATGTCCTCTTTCAACTTACTGGTTTATTTATAAAATAAACATAATGAATTAAAATAATAGGTAGAAAGAAACATGCAGTAAATAAATTGTTGATTTGTGAAGAGATGTTTGAGCATCATTTTTAATGAAAGCATATTTTAATGATCAGTCTTTATTGCAAACAGCTGCATAGTATTTTAATTGACTTCTTGGGTATGATTTTCAGAAGGACCTGTCTGTGCTTTAGTTTTTTCACTTCAAAAATAGAGGCATTATTAGAAGATCTTCTCAAACAGCCTTTTTTCTGTTGTTATGCTGTTAGGTTATCCAGAAATCAGCTAAATTTCTTGCCTCATACATCTGTGTTCAAAGAAGCTCTGGTGCCATACCAGAGCATCCTACTTCTGTTTCACTTACTTAAGTGGAGTTTGAAAGCTGAGACTGTCAAAGATGGTTGGTGTACAGCTGTGATTTTGACACCAAACTACCCTGTGGTTCAGATATGATGGTAGGCTTTGGAGATGATTCCTGCCTTAACAGAACCATCCCGAGACACTAGCATCCATCCCATTTTTCAAAACTTTCAAAAATTAAGGTGATAAATATATCAGAACTGAATGCTGAAGTTTTGCAAGCTATTTTCTACGAGTCTCCCAAATATTTCTACTTTGGCAAACAAAACCTTTAGAATCTGATTCTTAGAAACCACCACTATTCCTTCAGAGACTTTGATGTCTTTCAATAGACTTCTCTTCATCAAGAGTTAGAATCATCTGAATTACTTTGCAAGTCCTAGGAGGGTAACTAGAAAGTAAATCTATGCTGTCTACTCTAGTGTATAATAATTAACTTTTTCTAAAGGAAATTTCTATAGTGATAGAATAGGGAAGTCATAGGACTGGGAGGGGAAAGAATAAGAAATCAATTCAGAATCAATTCTGTGTTTCGACCTCTCTGAAGGATTAATTTATCCCTAAGTTACACTCTGTTTCCTGCCTGTTTTCTGGTTCTTATGTAACTCTGTTCTTTTCCTCAGGAATTAATTTTCTTAATTTGAGGAACACTGAGTTAGTGCTTTGCTTTCCGCAACAAGTTCAAGTTTATAATGCTAGCTTTTTTTTCTCCATTAATAGGACTCTAAAAGATTCATTTTTATTGCTGTTGTTGTTATTAATTGCAAGAAGATCTTTACAAATACACTCTTGAATTAGGGTAATAATTAAGAAGAAATGTATTTGTCATTTTGACAATACATGAAAGCTGAAGTACATACTCATCCGCATGACTGACTTGACTCATCAAAATCAAAACACACCCTTTCTGTATGGCTATCTTTAGCTCTCAACATGTGTTACTATAGAAATGGTATCCACACTCATCTGTTCTCCTTCAGCAATTTAAAATCCCTTTAATTCATGGATTATCATAAGCTTCCAAGGAAGGCTAACCTCCTTTATCTCTAAAGATTTGAAAATCCCATGGCAGCTAGGCTGCCTTTTACTTACTGCTACAGTAACTGACACTGACTTTTGTGTTCATCTCAAAATTTTTTGGATCAAACATAACAATAGATATAATTTATGAACATTATTAGCTCTTTCTTGAATGTTCAGCAGTGAGCTTCTTTTCTTTCTTGGAAAGATAGTGATAAACTATCTGGACACCTGCAGAATTTCATACCTATTTTCCCAAAAAGAATCAGCTTATACAGTCCCCCTTAGGAACTGCAGATCAGCTTTCCCTGTGTAGCTTCTAAAGAGTAAGGCTGTAGCTTACGTCCCAGTTCTTCCACTGTATTAAGCTAAAAAATAAATCTTTCCAGTATACATTTCTCATTGATAGTTATTTTAGGTTATCATAAGAGCCAGTTTAAAAAGTGGAGATGGGAGTAATATTAAACCAAGTGGAACTATTTTTCATTTGAGAAAAGATAAATGAAAAAAATTTTTGAATTTTTAGACTGCTGATTGCCTAGCATCTTCAAATGAAATAGCACTGTAGTATTTGTTGAGTCTAAAGAAAATGGAATTTAATTTTCAGGCATTAAAATCTCATTAAGCTCAATTTATCATTGCTAGTATAGCTCCCTCATTTAAAGGTGGAAGAGACTATTATGGGAAGATTGCAACTCCTTGGAAAAAAATCCTAAATCTGTGTGCTAATAAGTTAGACTGATAAAAAGGCCAAAAAGAATACAGCATCTCAGAGAAGAGAACAATACACCCTCTGATTAGACTTGGATTTACAGCTACCCTGTGGAGTTTCCAATCAGAACACATTCAGGTTGTCCTTTATTTGTAGTGTCATGGTTTGGAGCCCAGACCTAATTATTTTATTTTCTCCTTCTGTTACTTCATCATTTATTTTCTCCCCAGGATGATATGCCTAATATTCTTAATAAATTTAGCAGAAGATGCGAGGGCAGATCTTTAGATGCTGTGGATTTATTACCACCATGTTCTTATTCCTCATCAAGGAGCAGGCTTACTTCTATCTGACCTTACACTTTTTGCATCCAAAGACTACTTGATGTGACCTGACTTAGCTTAATTGTGGTTGATGTGTTTTTCAAGATAGGCAGTTACTGTAACTTAACAGTGTAGTTTCTAGGAAATAGTATCTCTGGTGGAGACCATGCTTTGCGCAGAAGGGCATTTGGACTAAAGCAAATAAATGTTTTATGCTATTAGTTGCTTAGGAAGCTTGGTTCTTTGAGTTTCTGAAGAAAAAGTAATTGCTCTATCTAATTTCCTACCAAAATGGAAATCCATTTCCATGTATTTTTGAGCTGAAAATAAGCATTTGGACATCATTATTAACATAATCAACCAAATTTTATCACCTTCTAAAATCAGGTTCTTCCAAAGCATACCACTTGCCCAGGGCAGGTCACTGCAGTGTTCAGGTTAGTGATTTTTTTCTATCCCAAGGCAGAATACGTGAAATTAAAGGGCCTGACTAATTAATGCAGCAACTTCTACATAGGGCAATATGTGCTTTGACTCTCTGCTTTCTAGTTGTTTTTTTTTTTTTTTTATATGTTGGTCACTTTTATCCTT